>NW_020954564.1:27251030-27279299 GCF_900497805.2 Vombatus ursinus
AAGAAAGAAAGAAAGAAAGAAAGAAAGAAAGAAAGAAAGAAAGAAAGAAAGAAAGAAAGAAAGAAAGAAAGAAAGAAAGAAAGAAAGAAAGAAAAAGGAAGTGAAGAAAATATGCTCCAATCTGTACTCAGTTCATCAGTTCTCTGTCTGGAGGTAGATGATATCTTTTGTCATGGGTCCTTTGAAATTGTTTTGGATTATTGTCAATCAGTATTTCACAGTTGATTGTCATTACATTAATGCTGTTACTGTGTGCAATGTTGTCCTGGTTCTGATCGCTTCACTTTGCATCAGTTCATATATGTCTTACCAGGTTTTTCTGAAACCATCCTCCTTGTCATTCTTGTAATATGATAGTACTCTATCACAATCATATGCCACAACTTGCTCAGTCATTCCCCAATTGATGGAAATCCCCTCAATTTACAATTCTTTACTGCTAAAAAATATAGCAACTATAAATATTTTTGTAGAAATAGATTTTTCCCCTTTCATTTGATCTCTTTGGGATACAGACTTAGTAGTGCTAGTACTGTGTCAAAGGTTATATATAGTTTTATAGCCCTTTGGCCCTAGTTCCAAATTGTTATCTAGAATGTTTAGACCAGTTCATAACTCTACCAACAATGCAATAGTGTCCCAATTTTCCCAAATCCCCTCCAACATTTGTCATTTTTCTTTTCTGTAATATCAGTCAATGTGATGGGTGTAAGGTAGTACCTCAAAGTTGTTTTAATTTGCATTTCTCTAATCAATAGTGATTTAGAGTATTTTTGCATATGACTATAGATAGCTTTGACTTTTCTGAAAACTTCCTGTTAGTATTCTTTGACCATTTATCAACTGGGAAATGGCTTTATTTTTATAAATTTGGCCCAGTTCCCTATATATTTGATTTTTTATCAGAGAAACTTGCTGTAAATTTTTTTCCCTCAGTTTTCTGCTTTCCTTCTAATTTTGGCTACATTGGTTTTTTTGTGCAAAACCCTTTTAATTTCATATAATCTAATTTACTTACGATATCACCTTTTACATCAAGATCACTTATTCATTTTAACCTTATTTTGGTATACAGTGTGAGAATAATGTTTTGTTATATTAATATTATTATTAGCCATCTATGTGATTTGGATAAAAGTTAGGGAGATATTGGGTTATGATACACTGTAATAGCAGAATACTCCAGGAAATTCCAATCACATGATATAACATAAATTGTCCGTAGAAGGAACATACAGTATTTTATAGAAAATTCTAAAATGTATATGTAGTCATGGGATGGTGATAAGATAAAAATGAGTACTCCTTGTGAGAAGGTTTGAGAATATTCTTGGGCAGCTTAAAACAGTGTGCTTTAAAACTGTCCTGCCAAGTTAAAGAATAAAGCTAACCTAACCATTTAATCTTCTGAGGGTTCAAATTACTTTGCGTTTTTAGGGCCAGAACTCAGAAAGTGGTGATCTACAACAGAGGGAGAGACCATTTTTTTTTTCAAAATGGAGTTTGAGGGAGATATTAGTGGCTCAGGATTACTAGCAACTACCATAAGACTCATTCATTTGTTCAAATAAGAATAAAGTTTGTCTGAATTAGAGAAAAATTTCAATCATATAAAACTTTAAAGAGAATATATTTATACCTCAGGAAAAAAGTAATTTAAGCTAGGAAAATAGTAGTACCCCATAGAAGCCCTGAGGTACAAATTTTAATGAATAGTCATGATTTGTATATGACATATCAATTTTTTATGCAGAAGGGGAGAGAAGCTGTATGTTACATTGAAAAGGGCACTGACTCCAGAATCAAAGAAATAAGTTCATGACCACACACTGACATTTACTACGTTCATGACTTTGGACAAGTTACTTAACCTTTCTGGTTAAGGTCCTTTCTGGTCCTCAGTCTCCCCATCCTTTGAGGTGCCATCTAGATCTAAATCTATGCACTCGTGACCCAAAGATGTGAAGGGAAAAGGCCCATCCTCTTTAGTATTATTATTATTAAATTATTTCTTTTTAGCATTCTTTTTCATAAGTTTTGAGTTCCAAAAACTCTCCCTCCCTACTCCCACCCTTCCCTCACTCATTGAGAAGGCAAACAATATGATTCCCATTATACATGTAAAGTCAGGGCCATGCTCTCAATCAACAGACATTATTTCTGCTAAGCTTCATGTGGGCCCTCAACTTGCAGTTTAGTTGAGGAGAAAAAAACGAACATAAACTTATACACCATATATATATACACCATATACACACACACACACATATATACATGTATATATACTATATATATATGTGTGTGTGCATATATATATATATATATTTTCAGAGAATAGAGAAGTCACTGTGGACTAAAATCTGTGAAGCTTCACTGAGAAGGTTGGATTTAAGCTGAGATCTGAAGGATGGGTAGGACTTTGATGGGCTAAGAGGCATAATGCCATTTATTCTTTTAATTTGCTTAGCCAACCCCCTTTCATTGATATTTCAAAAGCAGAATTCAGCCCAACTCATGTTACCATAGTCCCACTTCTGATTTAAGGGGCTTTGACTTAAGGGGGCTTCTCGGCATGGTGATTCAAAGGATGCAGCATTCATTAGAGGGCACACTCCAGGGATGGGTTGGAGTCAGCTGTCTGCACTCAAATGTTACAGTCTTAAATCTTCATTCCCAGCCCAGCCCATGAGTTCTGAGATCCTATCCAACGGTTTCCCAATCCCAAACCCGGGCATCCCAGGTATCCTGAAAAGGTGTAGCTGACAGATGAAAGAAGAAATTGTCAGGGTTTAAGGATCTGAAGGCAGCAGCTCAGGGAAGATTAGCCTCCACAGAACAGAGAAATAAGCCTTGATATAAAAAAAATAATGAGCTGTGATTTTATTTTGTGTTGCAACTCTGATATTGACTGTATCCCAAAATGTTTTTCTGAGCTGTATCATGCATAAAAGATGTAGAAAGAAATTAAGAAGCATCAGTGAGGGAGTAGAGATGGAATTTGCAAAGAAATGGAGATTTGAGAGGATTGCGAAGGGAGAACACAAGCAGGGATGTTCCCATCTGCGTGTCAGGAAAGGAATCTCAACAGTGACATCTGTTGGATCTCACTAGAGTGATCCAAGGATCTTGTGGAAAGGATTGTAACTATGTAGGATTCAGGGACATCATGCTGACTTTCTACACAGACCATGTAGGGTGTTCTACAGTGGAATGGGGGTGGATGGGCGAGGAGCTGTGTTGGGGTGCTGGTGTAGGTGTGGAGAATCTGCAGCCTTGCCACATGTGGCCTTCTAGGTCCTCGGGTGCAGCCTTTTGACTGATTCCAAGTTTTACAGAATAAATCTTTTTATTAAGAGGATTTCTTCTGTGAAGTTTGGATTCAGTTAAAGGGCAGCACTTGAGGCCTCGAGGCCTCAGTTTCCCCATCCCTGGTGTAGACTATACTCCATTATTAGTACTCCATATTAGTATTTGCACGGACACCCATAGAGTGTGCTGCCAGACAGAACAGATTTGCTTCAAATCCCCGGGGGAGACAATCTACAATCCTCAGTTTATGGTACAGAGCGGTTATCACCCTGGACCTCCATTTCCACATGTCACTTACTCTTTAGCTCTGGGTTCCTAGAAAGCAGTGGATCTCACACCCATCTCCTCTCTGACCTGGGAACTCTCCCCCCCAATTTTCCCCACAATTATCATCAAATTAGAGAAGTATTCAACAAAGAATCTTGAATCTTCTGGATTCACACCTCTGTGTCCCACTTGAGTGGTCAGAATCTGAATCTACATGGGGACAGAGAAAAAGAAATATAGAATAAAGAATATAGAATGGTCACACCCATGGCTTAGTGCCACTGGTGGGGAAGGGGATTTTTTTTTTGTTTTTGTTTTTTACATCTGTGACCATGTAAAGGGGCAAAAGAATAAGCACAGTCGTTTTCTTTGGTTTAGAGATTTATAAATTTTGCTGGTAGTTATATTCAAGGATTCCCAGCGCTAGATATGAAGCACATCCTGCCAGATGGCTATCACTAGTGCTGAACTATGGGGATCAGAGGTTTAGAGCCGCAAGGAACCTTAAGGTTTAGAGCTGGAAGGCCACTTAATACAATCTTCCCACATCGTAAACATGGAACCAGAGACTTAGAAAGGTTAAGTGACTTAACTGGAAATCCTAAACCTAGTATAAGTAGCAGAGCTGGGATCTGAAACCAGGTTTTCTCACTTTAATCCAGTGCTCTTGAGTTTCCTAAAATAGATTACATGACTCCCCCAAAGTCACCCAGCTAGTAT
The DNA here is from genome assembly GCF_900497805.2 of Vombatus ursinus. Classification (NCBI taxonomy): domain Eukaryota; kingdom Metazoa; phylum Chordata; class Mammalia; order Diprotodontia; family Vombatidae; genus Vombatus; species Vombatus ursinus. The sequence continues at coordinate 27,255,327 of NW_020954564.1, forward strand.
TTATCAGAAACAGAATTCGAACCCAGGTCTTCTATATTGCATGCACTACAGCATCAATATTATGCTTGCTGGATCATTTGTCACCCAAAGACCTAAAATGGAGGGTGGAGTAGGAAGAGGATACCCTGGAGAATCTGCACGATGCAAAGGAAAGAAGGCTGGAGTAAGAACCAAAAAAGTGGCATTTAGTCTCAGCTCTGCCATTACTAGCTGTATGACCTTCAGCACCTTACTTCAAATTAAATTCATTTTAATATATTTTTTAAATAAGTATGTACTATATACTGGATGACACAGCTAGGTGGCACAGTAGATATAGTGCCAGGCCTAAAGTCAGGAAGACTTCTCTTCCTGAGTGCAAATCTGGCCTCAGACACTTCTTAGCTGTGTGACCCTAGGCAAGTCACTTAACCCAGTTTGCCTTAGTTTCCTCATCTATAAAATGAACCGGAGAAGCAAATGGAAATGCACTCCATTATCTCTGCCAAGAAAACCCCAAATGAAGTCACGAAGAGTCAGACGTGACTCAACAACACTAAATAACATACATGCTAAACTCTGGGGATAAAAAAGCTAAAGGTTAACAAAATCCCTGTCCTGAAAAAAAAAAAGCTTACTATCAAGTAGGAGAGGGTGGAATATACAAAAATATATATGATACTTCCAGTGTCTAAAATGCAGGTCTACTCTCTGGGCTTCACTTTCCTCACCTGTAAAACAAGATGACTAGAATAGATGATCTTTAAGGGACCTTCTAGCATGAACAGCCCATAACATTATGTATCTTATTTGGAGACTCTATAAATGCTCATTGATTGAATATCCATTGAATCAAATCTTGGTTGTCTTCTACAGATCAAAGTTGGAAAAGAAAAAGGTAAATAGGTCATTCAACTGAGAGGTGGCGTGGTATAGTGGGAAAAGCATTGGACTTAGAGTTTGAAAATCTGATTTCAGACCCTAGTCCTGTTACTAGCTGGGTGACAAGCAAGTCATTTGCTGACCTTAATTTCTTCACCTGTAAGATGAAACTTAATGATCTTCATGACTATATGAATTCATAAACTACAGATATAGTCCTATGAACCATGTTTTGTAGTCTCTGGTAGGAACATAATACATTTCCCACAGAAACCCAGGACAAGAAATCAACACTTGATATTCAACTCTTCATCTACAGACTTATTGCCTACTACATGACTTTCACCAGAGGTCTATGGAAAATATTCAAGTGAAAAGATGACAATTTTATTCATGTTTTATTAAAGCACTGTTTGTCATTATGCATATTTCTCTGAGATGAAATAACTTGGGCACTTGGAGAGAGACAGTGCCTTCTGATTGTTTGCCAAAGTCTTTCCCATGTCAATAAAATACAGTAAATATGAAGGTCAGGCCCAGTCTTCCTTCTTTTATTTATAGTGGTAAATGTCATTTAGTAGAATCAAAGTGATTCACCAGGTTTATGCATTCATACGGTAATACAGCAATTTTCTTTCTGCTGTTACTCCAATCTCCAAAGTCCTCTGCTATTTTTCAGGGTGGATAGCCAGTAATCGGCCAAGCTACGAAGCTAAAAAGCATTGTTTGCTCTTCAGGTTTGCTCCATAAATATACTACTGCCTACTTAATGTTTAGGGGATATTAAAGAAATGGTCAAGAACCCAAAGGCCTCAAGAGGCTAAACACAGCCCCCTGCTACCCAAACTTTCCATTCTCTCCCTCAGCCCAGAGAAATTCTCAATTCTTAATAGGCAGACTTAAGATTCCACTTGCTCATTTGTGTCATTCATATGAATCAAGTTTGTTCTACTGTAAGAGAAGAGAGTCTTTTCCTCCAAATTAGGACTTAACAAGGGGAAATTAAATGAACCCGCAGCTTCTAAAGAGGCTTGATTCTCGAAGTGCCAATTTTCACAAATATTCTTCCAAGTACAAAAGTTGGGGGAAGTTCATTCTGTGACAAAGCACCCCAGAGCTTGCCCACAATGTCCTGTGCCTTAGCCCAAAGATGGTGTGTGTGTGTGTGTGTGTGTGTGTGTGTGTGTGTGCATGTGTGCATAAAATTCGTCCATGTTTTCCTCCTGATTTTAACTATTTTTAACTAACTGTTTTATTTAATTTAACTATTAATTAAATAATTTAATTAAATAATTTAACTATTTTAACTAACTATTAACTATTAACTGATTTAACTATTGGTGTTAACTGGAAAGACCAAAATAGGTCTGAAACTAGAATTTGGCTTAACCACACACTGGGCTAAATGAGCATGAATGTTTTAAATACATGTGCTAACAGGAGTGGGGGGTTGGAGAGCCAGAATTCCTTAAGTGATAATTAGTATTGCATACCAGTTTACAATCTGACAGCTATAACAGGGGTTTAGGGGGCAGAAGCCCAGGTCTTCAGCTCCATTGCCTAAGCAATGACAAAGCATCATGAAGCCAACTGATTCTAGCCTTACTCTAGGGGGAGAGTGACAATGATAATCATTATTTTCATAACTCTTGCATTTAAGGGAGAACAAACAGCTAGACAGTGTAGTAGATAGAGTTTTTGGATATGGTGTTAGGAAAATGAATGTTGAGGTCAGAAGGCAGCCTGTTGAGAGTTTAAAAGAGTTTAAACCCTGCCTCAAACACTTACTAGCTGCGTGATCCTGGGCAAGTGACTTAACCTCTCTCAACCTTGGTTTCCTCATCTATAAAATGGGGATAATAATAGCATTTACTTCATAGGGCTGTTGTGCAAATCAAATGAAATATTTACGTGTGTGTGTGTGTGTATGTGTGTATCTCTATGTGTATGCATAAAGTAATTTGCAGACCTTAAGCTATATAAATGCTATTATTCTGTATAATGTTTTATGGTATCCAAAGAACATTATATTATTTGATCCGCAAAACCTCATGATAGTTAGCATTTATGAAGCTGTTCAAGGTTTGCAAAGCACTTTACATATGTTACCTTCTCCTCGTGACTCTATGAGGTAGGCACTATTATTATCTCCATTTTACAGATGAAGAAATTAAGGCCTCAGAGAGGTTGTGTGATTTGGCCAGAGTTGTACAGCTCTTCAATAGCTGAATGGCCCTTGAACCCAATGTTTCTGACTCTGAGGCCACAACTCTTCTTATTGTACATTTCCAAATATAAATAAATGTTTACATGTCTAGGATATTTGACAATTTTAAAGCACTTTCACTCCTGTGATCTCACATTTGACCCTCACAACAGCCTTGTGAGGTGCTTGAAGAAATAACCATGAAATGTATCAATCTGTATTGTTTCAGGATCAAGAGTCCCTTCATTGAAGAACAATACATTTACGTTGGGATCACATATACACTAATACCTAATACACACGTGTATATTGGCCCAGAAGAGAGAAATGGCTTTGTTTTTTCCCTCTAAATTCCATACTAAAATATACTAAAATATTTCATTGGTGCTTGTTTATTTAAAGGCAATAGACTATATATTCACAAAATTACATTTGTGAAGTATTTCTCTATTAAAACTTCATGTTTGTTTCCAAACAGTTCAATAATAGTCTTAGGGGAGCAAGAGAATCTAATTAAAATGGCAAGACCCTGTCTCTTGATAATTCTGGCAGCCTTGGTGCTTTAAGACTACAAAGAGCTCAGTTCCAATATTTCTCTCTCTTTCTTTCTTTCTTTCTTTCTTTCTTTCTTTCTTTCTTTCTTTCTCTCTCTCTCTCTTTCTTTCTTTCTTTTTGGTGAGGCAATTGGGGTTAAGTGACTTGCCCAGAGTCACACAGCTAGTGAGTGTCATGTGTCTGAGGCCTCCTGACTTCAGGGCCAGTGTGCTATCCACCATGCTACCTAGCTGCCTATTTCTCTTTCTTAGGGATTTTTTTTTAAAACTGTGCAACTTAATAAATTCCAATGGACAATCGGTGAGTCAGATTAAAATGCATCCTGTAGCATCAACTGTACAACACTGCCCTGAAAGAAGAGCTCAAACCACCTGCCACCATAGATTAGAACAACCTCTGAATGCCGTTTCTTCCCTATGTCTGAGTTTCTACTCTCTTGGCATCTAGCTTTAGAGAACTTTTCCTCCCCCTTCAGAGTAGATATGACTTTATACTCCTACTCCTTCTCCTCTTCCTCTTTTTCTTCCCCCTCCTTGTTTTTATCATCATTACATCAGCATCAGCATAATCGATTTTCAATAATACTTAATTGTTTAGAAAACATTTTCCCTCCCAAAAAAGCCTTTGAGACTTGAGACTCATAATTCGAATATCTTTAACTCCATTTTACAGATGAGAAAACTGGGAATCAGAAAAATCCCCAAGATCACATGTTTTATTAATGGTAGAACCTGAGACTCAAAACAAGTCTTGTTTCCAGGCCTGTGTTCTCATAGAGGAGACCTGCCCCAACATTCCAGTAAAAAATTTGTTGATCTGAGCTATTTAGGTAAAAGATCAACCTAAAGTAATTGCAAATTTGAATGGCCAAATATTTTAAAATAAAGTGTCCTACTATTTTCAAGTACATTTAATAACATATATGGGCTTGATGCAAAATGTTGCCAAGTTGGTCTTGAGGGGCCTACTTTAATGAATAAATATAGGAATAAGTATAGGGAAATGTCCTATGATTTCATTGTTATGGAGAACTCCCAGGTGAGGAAAATCTCTTTACCAATGCAACCTTTCCTACCACTTGATATCTTCCAGAATTATTTAGAACTCTGAGAGCTTAAGTGCCATACCCAGGGTCATATAGCCAGTATTGGGACATGAGGTCGGATAATATTGGCTTCAAGGCCATCTCTTGATCCACTATACATACATCACAGTTGCCTCCCAATCAATAAATAGGTGAACATTTTAATTGGCACAGCAACTGTATGTGCACTAACATGCTTTGTTTGTTTTTATTTTTTTTTATTTTTAGGCAATTGGGGTTAAGTGACTTGCTCAGGGTCACACAGTTAGTAATTGTCAAGTGTTTGGTCTGATGCCGGATTTGAACTCAGGTCCTCCTGACTTCAGGGCCAGTGCTCTATCCACTGCGCCACCTAGCTGCCCCCACTAACATGCTTTAAAGCATTTGTTTATGGAACAGATTATGTACATAATACACAGTAGTAAATGACCATAGTAACCTAGTGTTTGGTAAACCCAAAGATCAAAACTTTTGGGACAAGAATTCACTATTTGACAGAAACTGCTTGGAAAACTGGAAAGTAGTTTGGTAGAAACTAAGTATAGACCAACATTTCACATTGTATACCAAGATAAGATCAAAATGGGTACACGATTTAGACATAAGGGGTGATACCACAAGTAAACTAGGGGAGTATGAAATAATTTACCTGCCATATCTATGGATAAGGGAAGAGTTAACAACCAAACAAGAGATAGCATTATGGGATGTGAAGTGGAGAATTTTGATTACATGAAATTAAAAAGTTTTTACACACACACACACACACACACACACCTCAACACAGCCAAGATTAGAAGGAAACAGAGAACTAAGGGAAACTTTTTTAAAGCAATTTCTCTGATAAAAGCCTCATTTCTCAACTATGTAGAGAATTGAGCCAAATTTATAAAAATATGAGTCATTCTCCAATTGATAAATGGTCAAAGGATATGAACAGGCAGTTTTCAAAAGAAATCAAAACTATCTATAGTCATATGAAAAAAAAATGTTCCACATCACTATTGATTAGAGAAATGCAAATTAAAACAACTCTGAGGGACCACCTCGTACGCATCAGATTGGCTAAGATGACAGAAAAGCAAAGTGACAAATGTGGGAGGGGATTGTTGGTGGGAAAATTGGGATACTAATGCACTGTTGGTGGCATTGTGAACTGATCCAACCATTTTGGAGAGTAATTTGGAACTATGCCCAAAGGGCAATCAAACTGTGCATACCCTTTGATCCAGCAATATCACTACTAGGTCTGTATCCCAAAGAGATTTTTAAAAAAAGGAAAAGTACTTATTTGTACAAAAATATATAAAGCAGCTCTTTTTGTGATGGAAAAGAATTGGAAATTGAGAGAATGCCCATTAATTGGGGAATGGATGAACAAGTTGTGGTATATAATTGTGGCAGAACTCTATTGAAGAAATGAGAAAATATGAGAAATAATAAGCAGGATGTTTTCAGAAAACCTTGGAAAGACTTATCTGAATTGATGCAAAGGAAAATGAGCAGAACCAGGAGAATACTGTTCAGAGTAATAGCAATATTGTACCATGATCAACTGTGAATGACTTAGTTATTCTCAGGAACACAATGATCCATGACAATTCTGAAGGACTTACGTTGAACAATGTTATCCCACCTTCAGAGAAAGAACTGATGGAGTCTGAATGCAGAATGAAGCATACTTTTTAAAACTTTCTGTTTTTTCTTCATTTCTTCCCTTCTTTCCTTCCTTCTTTCTTTCCTTCCTCTCTTTCTTTCTTCCTTCCTGTCTTTTTTTCTTGCACAACATGACTAATATGGAAATATGTTTTGCATGACTGCATACGTAATCTATATCAAATTGTTTGCCTTCTCAATGAGGGGGAGAGGGAAGGAAGGTAGGAAGAGATTTTGGAACTCAAAATTTTAAAAAATGAATATTAAAATTGTTTTCACATGTAATTGGAAAAAATTTTTATAAAAAACATTTGTTTACTAAATATACTCCCTATAATCTTGTTTACATTATTAACTTAATAGGGAGAATGAAAATAACCTTTAGCCAGTGGTGTGCTGGCAAATGTTTAACATCTAGTTTTCTAAAAGAAAAAAGTCTAGAAGACAGAGACACTTTATAGTTTAGTCTGTTTTAGTAAAATTCTCATCATCACTTCCTTTAGTCTAGACCATCAACAAAACAATAAATCAAGCCCTGATTTGTGATTTTTGCCTATTTTGAAGGTGTAAATTTTCACACTGAAATTTTGACAATTGGAAAGATTGTTTAAGCTAGGTATAGTACTACCCTGCTCATCCCAACCCAGGTAGAATGATCTGGACTTGGCAATTTACTATCTATGTGATAGGAGTTTGTCTGCCTTAGGCAAGAAGCATTTATTAACCAATAAACAAAAATGCATTTATTAAGTGCTTACTATGCACAAAGCACTGTACCAAACACTGGAGTAACAGATAAAAAAATAGCAAGATAGTCCTTGATTTCAATGGTCTTATACTCCAATAAGAAGAAACAACATATTTAGGGCCATGGTAGACAGGTAAGGTTGAAGTCATAAGTTTAGTGAGTTGAACTATAGCACCATCAAATGATGTGCATTGTCTAAAAACAATAGATTGATTTAATTACTCTTACCAGAACAAATTACTCTTAACAGAACAGAGAAGGAAGAAGAGAAAGGAACATGTAGCAGTGACATAACAGGAAGATGATGTGTTTGTGTGGCTAGGGCCAGTTAAACGTGATGAACACCAACCATTTATCATGGTTCTAGGATGGAAGTTGAAAGTTCATTTGGGAGGGTGCAGGACTAGATGGGCAGCATGGCCCTACTAGACATTGTGCTGGTAGCTTCCCTTCTAAAGGCAAGTCATTTCCACAGGCTGGTCCTCATGATATCTACCATCTCTTTTAGCTCTATGATCCTATGAATCTTGTAATGACTAGTTAATAAGATCTTACTGAATTTCCACACCCTTCCAGTTAACTGTTGAAAACATCACTGGGCAGGGGACACCAAGGGCTATTTTTAAGTCCCTGATAATGGCCAATTCTGCTATAAGCCATACAAAAAAATCAGATTAAACTGTAGTAGGAAGAATTTAGGGTCAAAGTGCTAGTAATAATAATAGCCCCATATATTTGGATAATTGTTATAAACCTTTCACATACGTTTTCTCAATTCTCCTAATGACTTTGTGATGCTACAGAAGTGTACATCCTGGAACACTAGAGTAGAGCTGCTTAAACTTTTTCCACTCACGACCCTTTTTTGCAGTTTGGCAGCATCCATTGGCATGCGCAGTATAAAGTGCACATGCTTTGTGTTCAGACCCAAGGCTACAGTGAAGTTGCATGATGCAACATGGGCAAGCACTGCCAGAAACACCTCGGATTCATTACATGTGTGATTTTTTAATTAATTTTTGGTCATTTCACGTTCAGAAATGACCAAATTTACTGTTGCCAAATTTTTTTGTGACCCCGTATGGGGTCATGACACAAGTTTAAGAAGTGCTGCACCAGAAGCTCAGAAAAATCAAAACTACCAGTAATGTAAAGGTCAACAGAAAGATGAATGTGAGTGGGTGTAAGGAGGGCACAACAACAGTGATGAAGTGACATAAATGATATCATTGAAGATGCAAATGATCAGAAAAGCAGATGGGCTGGTCATACACCGAGAATGAAGAATAACAGGCCAGCAGCCTCAGTATTCCACTATTGAGTGAAAAAATATTCAAGAAACCAGAGGAAGACCTTGAGTACCTTGAATTGCTCCTATATATCAAATTTGTGGAAAGACATGGATAGAATCACACAGAAATGGAAAGTGCCACTCTTCTGTTCAAGTATGGTGAGAGCGTGAATTATGCTCCCTACCCAGAGATTCTTCCAAAGAACAAAGACTGCAGACTAAATTCTAAATAGTAGAGATTGAAGTGTCTTCATCTTTGCCATGGGAACACTTCAGGCTCTAAGGCTTTATTGTATAGAGGGCACAAAAATAAAAATAATAAAAAAGTAATAATAACTAACATTTACATAGCACTTCAAGATTTGCAAAGTGATTTACAAATGTTATCTCACTTGATCCTCATAACAATTAGCTAGGTGCTCTTACTATTCCCATTTCACAGTTGAAGAAACTGAGGCAGAAAGAGGTTAAGTGATTTGCCCAGAGTCACAAAACATATTTATCTGAGGCCAAATTTGAACTCAGGTCTTCTTGATTCCATGTCTAGGGTTACGTCCAGTGTGCCTCCTTTGGGAGGTTTATGAATAGAGTGGACATAAAATTGTGGATATATCAAAGTAACAAAGTAAAGTGACTGCGGGAAGTAGAACAGAAATTTTATCATTATCATAGTTCAGAGAGGTGTCATGGCCAAGGTCATAAGGTTAATACTCAGTGGCAGAACCAGAATCAAATGCAGTCCCCAGGACTCCAGATCTATCATCCCATGGCATAGGTGATAATAGCTGGTCAGCAGAGAAGCTAGAAGAAATCAAACCCAGGTCCATCATTTAGTACAGCATTTTACTGGAAGAAGCAGCTGAGTAAATCTTGGTTGAATTGAATTAAATTGAATTGACTCTAGATTCTGAGCTCTTTCTTCAACACTATAAGGTTTTTCTGATGAAATTCCTGCCCCAAGGGGTGTTTCATCTCCAAGAATACTGACAGATTCTCTTTCTTCTCCTTTAAATGCAGGGTAAGCATCTATTTCCCCAGGAAGTGCAGTGCCTCTGAAAGGCAAAGGGATTCAAACTCAGGTCTGCTTTACTTGAAGTCCAACAATCTATTCACTTTAGTATCCAAGTACCTAATAGCTAGGGAGATCAGGAGAGGTCTTATATAGAAAGTGACGAATGAGCTGAGGTTTGAAAGAAAGCAGGCTTTTTAAGGAAGGCAGCTAGGTAGTACAGTGGAAAGAATGTCAGCCCAGGAGTCAGGAGGACCTGACTTCAAATCAGGCCTCAAGTTCTTATTAGCTGTGTGACCCTGGGCAAATCACTTAACTCTGTTTACCTCAGTTTCCTCAATTGTAAAATGAGCTGGAGAAGGAAATGGCAAGCCACTCCAGTATCTTTGCAAAGAAAACATCAAATAAGGTCAGGAGAGTCAGACAAGAATAAACAACGAAGGATTTCTGAAAGGGCCAGGGTGAAGAGAGATCTGGGTCATCCAGGGTTTCATTAGCCTTAACTTTGGGAGGCCTTGATTACCTCCCTCTGTATTAATATGGTGATAGAAATAGATCATGAAATGCCAAGTGAAAACCTGCTACATTTATGCTCATATTTATTGATCTAGTGATAATTGTTGCTCTAGTATTCTTGTGGTGGGGGAGGAGTCAGGGGAGAGAGGTGCAGAGAGAAGTACAATGATGAACTGGAGTATTTGAAGGAAGGTAACCCAGATGGGAGAGAGGAGTTGACATTGCTTGCGTCTCCTGGGCAGGACTAAAGCAATGGTTGGAAGTTTCAAAGAGGCAAATTTCATTCTATAGGATGAAACATCTTATTATCATCAGAACAATTTAAAAATGCAATGACTAGGTAGTTTTAGGAGGTGGGAGGTTCCACTGAAAGTCTGCAAGCAGAGTTTACTGTAAAGGAGTGAGTTGTATTGAGAGAGATTACTTCTGTGGTCCTTTCTACCTCAAAGATACTGGGATTCTGAAATATACTTGCTGCTTTCTTCACAGAGTAAGTTGCAGGGCAAGCATTTAGTGAACCTAAAAGCTCTATAGAATTGTGAATTGCTATGATGATAACTTGATAGATTCTAAAGAGACCCCCTTCCTGGTAGCTGCGTACCACCCCCCTCTTTCCCCCAATGAAGAATTCTCATTTTTCAGCTGCCTCTAGTAATAGCAGCAGCCTCCCATTGTGCAAGGAAATCTAAGCCTGCTCTCTCCCACTGAGCTGATAAATGTGAGGGGGTTGGGGGACTCCAAGGAACATGGTGGACCCTCCAGGAGTCCTGTCTTGGGGGTATTCTGAGATTGTGTTAGTCTCTGCGTGCTGACCAGTCCTTTTCTGTAGGGTTTCTGGTAGACAGCCTGTCCCTTGTTCCCAGACTTGTTTCTTTTTTGATTACAAAACTGGGCTTACTCTATCTGGTGTTGAACTTTTGTCTTGGTGTGGCTTTCAAAGTGGATAAATTTTCTTTCTTTAATATGTTAATATCCAGAGAAAGAATACATAAGTACAAATATGTATAGAATAACATGTGTGTGTGTGTGTACATACACACACATACATATGTGTCTAATGATAGCCATCTCTGGGGTGGAGGGGGGAGAAAAAAGGAAAAAAATACATAAAGAACTCTGTACATCTATGTGAATTATATGGGAGTCAATGATCAAAAGGCATTAGCTGATAAGCACCAGTTACAGCAACCACAGGCTGCTCTTTGTATGTAAGAATCTCAAACATCTGGATGCCCATTGTTTTCCTATTTTATATTTTTTAATATATTAATTTTTGGTAGATTTTTTAGCTTATTGTTCAAAAGCAGCAATGTCAAAACCATTAAAATACATTTTAAAGAATTGTCTATAGTCTTGAATAAAACTGTAAATTAAATTTATTAAAAAAAGAAGTTATTTTTCTTAAGAGCTAATGTTACTTTCCTACTCAAAAAATTCCAGTTGCCTCTAGGATAAAATATAAACTCTTCTCCTTTCCTTTTAAAGCCTTTCATAACTTGGCCCCAGTTTGTTTTTCCAGCCTCTATTATTCTACTTACTGCACTCTGTAGTACAACCACACTAGCTTTCTCTGATTCCCACACTACACTCTATCCCTTGTCTTTGCCTTTTCACTGGCCTTGCCATGCGGGGAATGAATTCCTTCAAGTACCACCTTATGCACAAAGTATTTCCTGATGCCCACACCCCAAACTGGTAGTACCTTCCCCCTTTAACTTTGTTGTTGTTCAGTCATTTCAGTTGCATCTGACCCTTTGTGATCTCATTTGGGTTTTTCTTGGCAAAGATCCTGGAGTAGTTTGCCATTCCTTCTCTTGTTCATTTTATAGATGAGGAAACTGAGGCAAACAGGGTTAAATGACATGCCCAAGGTCACACAGCTAGTGTCTGAGACCACATTTGAACTCAGGAAGATGAGTCTTCCTGATTCCAGGCCTGGCACTCTATCCACTGTGCCACCTAGCTGCCCTTTCCTTCCTTGTATTTATTTGTAATAACATTTGTAATAAATTTGTAATAAATCTTGTATTTATTTATTTGTTTATTTTATTTTTCTAAATGGATTTATTCCATAAATACTTGAATATGTATGTTCAGATGCAGCTGGCAACTGCTCCTGTGGTGTCATAGTTAAAGCTACTAAAGAACCCAGGAAAGAAAGTTTTTACCACCAATGTCTTTGGCACTATCATTCACATTAGAAACTGGTATCATTTTGTCAGCAGAAATGACGTTAAGGAAGAGCTGTCAGCATCTCCTTTTCTGCTGCACCATAAGGACCATGGGACCTTTCCAAGTGACTTGCAGCTGAAACTTTCTATATGTGTTATCTCCTCCATTAAATACTAGCTTGTTGAGAGCAGGGACTGTCTCGCTTTTCTATTTACACACCCAGTGCTTACCACAGAGCTCTGCACATAGTAAATGCTTTCTTCATTCATTCATAGAATATAAATTCTTTGAGAGCTGGGATTGTTTCCAGTGCCATCTTTATATCCCTGTGCTGTTGGGAAATTACAAAGCATTTTTACAGACTCCAAGATTCCTGTGAAAGTAAAGGCCAGCTTTTAATGCTAATATTTTACTGGTGTGGCTATATGTTGTTAGACATAAAACACCACTGACTCTGAAAAAACTAAAGATGAGTATCACACAGTAGGCAATGAAGAGGTAAATGGTAGATGTGAGCAGGCCATAACATGTAACCAATGATGAACTCAAAAGAAGAACCAGAAGAAATGATAATGGATAAAGGTATATATAAAAAATGGATAAAGGATTTACAGGTGATTTTATTTTTACTTGGTCCTCTGGCTCTAATAGATCTGGAGGATTTACATTTATAAGTTCTTGAAATATAATGTCCAGGCCTTTTATTTTATCATGGTTTTCAAGAAGTCCAGTGGGTCTTAAATTATTTCTCCTTGACCAGTTTCCCAGGTAAGTTGTTTGTTTATATCAGGTATCTTTTTATTATAGCCCAATATTTCTTGTTATTTCATGTAATCATTGATTTCTATTTGGTCTGTTCTAGTTTTTAGAAAATCTTTTTCTTGTGGAGGTTTGCCTTTTTCTCTCCCAAGCTACTTATTCTCCTCTTTTTTTTTTCTTAAGAGCTCTTACTGAGCCATTCCCCATTTGATAAACAGTCAAAGAATAAAAAGAAGCAGTTTTTAGAAGAAATCAAAGCTATCTATAGTCACATAAAAAATATTCTATATCACTATTGATTAGAGAAATGCAAATTAAAACAACTCTGAGGTACCACCTCACACCCATCAGATTGGTTAATATGACAGAAAAGGAAAATAACAAATGTTGGAGGGGATGTAGGAAAATTGAAACATTAATACACTGTTGGTGAGGTTGTATACCGATTCAAACATTCTGTAGAACAATTTGGAACTAGACCCAAAGGGCAATAAAACTGCATACCCTTTGACCTAGCAATACTACTACTAGGTCTGTACCCCAAAGAGATCAAAGGAAAAGGAAAAGCACTCATATGTACAAAAATATTTATAGCAGCTCTTTTTCTATTGGCAAAGAATTGGAAACTCAGTGGATGTCCATCACCTCAGGAATGACTGAATAGGTTTTGGTATATGAATATGATGGATTACTATTGGGTTATAAGAAATGACAAGGGAGGATGGTTTCAGAAAAAATTTGAGAGGACTTATATGAACTGATACAAAGTGAAGTGAGTAGAACCAGAAGACTATTGTAGAGATAAAATACTATTTTAAAAAAAACCCTATCGAGAAAAGGTGCCCCATTCCCTCTAGGGCCCCAGAAAGGGTCTTAATTCCATGAGAGTCTTAACAAGGTGGCCAATCCTACGTGCAGTCCCAGAGGATCTATTTCCATCATTCTACCTGACTGCTTCATTGTGTGAGTTTCTCCTCTCAGTAAAACTAGCTTAAATTACTGTCATGTTGTGATCTCCGTGTTTCCTTGTACTAGACTGTTGGCATTCTGAACCTTCCTAAGTCCATGTTAGGAAACCTCTCCTTTTTTACCCTGGATTCCGCCTTGGGGTGGAACTATGACTACAGGTTGAATCTGACAGACACATTCTGTGATCAGAACTTATACAGCTTTAGTGCTATTTCTAAATAAATATTTTAATTACAATATGCCCACAGCGTGCATTTGAAATCTCTTGTTCCCCAAACTAAATAAGTTGATAGCTTTCAGGAACATTGCATACAGTAATAATGAATAATTAGAGCACCTCTTCCCTTTTAGTGCTTCAATTAAAAAGTTAATTATATTTCTTTTTCTTCCCCTCAGTGAAGCTGTAGCTAAGAAGGGCGATTTCTGAGGGAAGATCTAAGCTATGGAATAAAACCAAAGCTGGAGAACAGAAACTGTTAACATAGGAAGATTTAATAGTGTCCAAATCAATGAAATTTGAGGAAACAGGTTGTATCTTTAAAAGGAAGCAAGGAGGGTAACTGACCCACTATCTGGTCAATTAAATCAGAATAATTCACATCCCTTTCATCTTCTTAGCTTTTCAAATTTGACTGAGTGCTTATAACCAAAATGTCATTTGATTCTCACAATGACCCTATGAGATAGATAGGGAAGTAGAGGAAGTTTCATTATTCCTCTTTTATATTTAGGTTTGGAGGGTAAATATCTCTTACCAAAAATCACATAAACTATTTGGGTGACCAAGCAAAGATCTTTTTTAACTCTCTGAGCCTCATTCTCCTAATTTGTAAAATGGGAACAATAGTAGCATCTGTCAAGGGTTGGTGAGAAAATGAAATATATGTAAAACACTTTGCAAACAAAAATGTTGTATAAATGTCAGCTATTAGAATTAAAAATCACTTCCCTTCTCTGGATTTAATTTTTCTTTCCAAAAATGGCTTGGGCTGCCTCCAGAGGGGGGTGAGTTTCCCCTCACTGAAAGTCTTTAAGCAAATGTTGGATGGTTATTTGTCAGATATTAGGATTCCTCTTGGTTATGGGTTAGACTAGATGGTTCCTGAAGGCTCTTGTAAGTCTCAACTTCTGATTCTTTGACTAGATATGATATGAATTCTATGGCCCTAGGATGAAGAAGGGACCAGAGCCAAGGTTTCAACTGCAAGTCAAGGGCATGTTCCACTGTACCAAATGACCTTTCAGAGTGACTGCCCCTCAAGGAACAACCTCATAGCAGTCAATGCACCATGTGCACATACACGGGAACAAATATACTTTTAGGAAGGGACAGGTTGACTAGAGGGTACTGTACTAATAAAAAAAAAGCATGTATTTTGTGGTCATCCAGGTTGGAACACTTCCCTACTAGAAGATCAGTGATTGAAAATCAAGCTCAGACAATTAGCAATTAGGTTGGAACAGTGCAACACATGATTGATTGGCTGTTGGGTAATTATGGACCTGGAAAAAAGAAATTAATCAGAACACTTGGAATAAATATTTGGTTCAAGGGCTCATTCAAAGAGGTATATTTCAGGACATCTGTAAGAGTGCCAGCAACTCATCCTGGCCCCATCCTTCTTTCTGCCTCTGTGGGGAAATTAAGGGCTGTCCTACAAAGGCTTAGCCAAATTGAAATGGTGAGAGAGCCAGGACTGAAATTCCTGTGATTCAACAAGAGGCTCACGATCTTTCTTTTTAAATGAAATAACTTTCACCAAGCAGATGTTCCTGGTCAAGACTGGGATGTAGGAAGAACCCTTCTATTTTTCCTTTTATGTCTCCCATTCTCTGACTTAACTACTTGCGTACCTAGAGAGGAAAACCTTAGAATCAGAAAGCTCAAAGAGACCTCAGGATAGAGCTCCTGTAGTTTGTCCCTCTCATTTTAAAGACTGGAAAAATGAGTACATAGAGGGGAAGAAACTTTCCAACAGGTGGTCAAGCTGAGGCTCGTCCTTCCTTCATGCTATCCCCTCAACCCACTTCCGCACAGTCCTCTCTGAGCCTGTCAGGACCCATCCTTTCAGAACTATCCCTCTCTCTTCCCCAACACCAAAACTGATCTATCTAATTTCAAGTTCCTTGTAAACTTCAGTCAAATGAATGGAAGATTGGTGTTTGATAAACTAATTCACTTTAAGCTAGGGACTTAAAGTCTTAACTCTCCAAAGCAGAGGTCTCCTGGAAATAGTAATGCCTTAGTCCAAAGGAATGAGTTTCTAAATGTAGAATCTTGGGCTTTATGGAAAGCAAGTTGTGGAAAGATTGGAGGCCAGAGATTTTTCTGACAACTCCCCCGACATACTACCAAGGTAGTTTCAGCTCAGACAGGCCTTATTATGGAGAGAAGTTTGCCAATAGTGACTGAAAACAGAGTGTGGTGTAATAGTAAATGAGCAAGGAGAAGAAATGGAAGCAAAGTGGTTCTCATTCTCTCCCATACTAGCTGTGAAAACTGATGGCTTTTCCTTCCACTGGATTTCAGTTTTCTCCTCTGTAAAATGAAGAGGTTAGAACAGACAGCCTCTGAGGTCCCTTCTTATGGCTTGATGGCTCTCAGCAGAAAGATATAACAGGACTATCAGTCATAAAAGGAAGGAAGGTAGGGAGGAAAGGAGGAAAAGAAGAAGGAAGGAGGGAGGGAGGGAAAAAGAAAGGAGAGAAGAAGGTAAGGATTAAAGAAAGGGAAGAGAAAGGAGGGGAAGGGAAGGGAAAGAAGGAAAGAGAGAGAGGGAGGGGAGATGGAGGAAGGAAGGGCTTAATAAGCACCCACTATTTACCAGGCACTGTGCTACGCACTTTACAAACATTATCTCGTTAGATCTTCACCACAGGTAAGTGCTATTATTATTCCCTTTTTACAGTTGAAGAAACTGAGAAAAACAGAGATTAAGTGATTTGCCCAGGGTCACACAGCTAATAAGTGTCTGAGGTCTCTTAAATGTCTACAGGTCCTTATGCCTCCCTACCCTAAAGTCTGAATTGGATCTGGGCCATGAGGCTGGAATGAGCCTGAAAAGTGAAGGCTTGGGGACTGCAGCTAACAGGCCGTGGGACAGGAATCCTGGGCCAACATTATTCAATCATTCAGAGCTGAAGGTCTTTCCCTTTGGGGGAGATAATGAATTTGCTGAAGCTTCAGTGAAAGCCCCCACTGCCTATCTCCTCAGGAGCCACTGCCAGATGGAGATCTGAGTGGGTGTTTGAGAGCAACATCTCAGCAAATGTGTATTTCATCACATTCACAGGACCCAGGCAAAGAGACATATTTCCTGAGTAAAATCTTTTGAGTCCTGCTACCACTTTCTTTTCATTACCTTTTATATGTGTTGGTGTTTATGCTTCATTACTTCAAACTTTTCTCTTTTACTACAGATCCCAACTTATCTTTAGGGTACGGAGCTTCAAGCTTTTAAATCAGGCAGATGTGTGCCTTATGGTGGGAAAAAAAATGTAGCTACTTTTTATACCAAGAATAAATTTTAACAACTTTAATTGCTTTGGGGGCTGAAGCATTGTTTTTTTTTAATTATATGTATGTGTGTGTATATATACACATATATTATATATATATACATATGTATGTGATACATAGGTATGTATGTGTGAGAGTGTATGTATGTATATAAATGTCAAAGTGGTGTGGAAACGTATTGTGTGAAGGAAGCCATTTTATGGAGACAATGTCTTTGCCCAGTCCTGCTGTCAGGCAGGGCTTTCTCATCTCCTGGCAGTGTGACTTCAGAAGGACATTCCAGATCTAGTGTTTTGAGAATGTGCAGAGTGTGGAATAAGTTATCAGACACGCAGAAACAGGTGGGGTTTTGTTCAAGTCATTGAAAAAGCATCTCCATTCTTCATTTATAATGCTGGTATTTAACACCTGCATCAAAACTCTTCTAGTTGTCAGCTAGGTGGTACAGTGGTTAGAGGGCCAGGTCTGGAGGCAAGAAGACCCGAGTTCAAATGCAGCCTCAGATATTCACTAGCTGTGAGACCCCGGGCAAGGCTCAACCTCTGTTTCCTTCAGTTTACTCATCTATAAAATGGGGATAATAACCAGCCTCCCAGGGTTATATTGTGATGATCAAATGAGATAAGAATTGTAAAGTGTTTAGCACAGTACCTGGAACATAGTAAGCCCTATATAAATGTTAGTTTTAATGATGATGGTTGATGATATTGCCTTGCTTATAAGTGTTCCTTAATAAATGTTTATGGCATTGAACTCAATTGTAAATAGAGGGTATAGAGAGAGATTATTACAAGCTTTGGGCCCACATGAGCTAACCAACAAATAGACCAGCTATCACATGTGGGTCTTTTCACTTGTTGCATGACCTCAGATAAACTCTTGCTTCTTCCTGGACTCAGTTTTCTGTCTGTGGAATAAAGGGGTAGAACAAAGAAGTCTCTAAGACCCTTTCCATACCTGATATCACTCATGATGTTGACTTCTGCCTCACCAAAGACGCTTCCCTGTTCATTGCTGGGCCTTTAAGAGTCTAGTCTAGTCTAGTCTAGCCTATTTAATGCAGATAGACTCCCCACCACATTGGAGTACCGCCTACCAGCCTGCCATTGAAACACCCAAATGATCCAATTAGTTTTTTTCAACCTGGCTACTTCACTTTCAAACTTTAGAGGAAAAAGTCAGAAGCGAATGGCCCCAGAAGAATCCAGAAGTTTGCAGCCTTTCACTAACACTCTTGTCAATCTTCTCCTTCCCTAATATCCAGCCTTGTCCTATGCCATGGCAGCTGCTCAGAGGGGCAGAACCCTGGCCCGGCTGCAAAGAGAAGGAAAAAAATAACTGCTACCTCCCATGCCCCTTCTCACCGAGTAGCGTTTATCCACCAGTCTCAGATTGCTGTTCAGAGCCTTGGACTGATATCAGTAATTTTGTTGATTGGCAGAACACTTTGGATCTACAAAGTGTAGTGTAGACATTTTTCATGATTATTCTACACTTACAGAGATTGGAAGAGACATACTGCCCCAAGTTAATTTCATGATAACCGACGTGACTTTTTCTGCTCACAATGATGAAAAGTCTCCATAGCATTTACCCTACCCATGTGGATTAATAATTCAATTCAATAAACATTTGTTAAGTACTTACTATGTGCCAGGCACTATATTAAGCACTTGGGATACAAAAGAAGGAAAAGTCATTCCCTGCCCTCAAGGAGCTCATAATCTAATGGGGGAGACAACATGCAAACAAATCTATACTAAGCAAGCTACACACCAGATAAATAGGGAATAATTAACAGAGGGAAGGCATTGGAATTAAAAGGAAGGCTTCCTGTAAGAGGTGGGGTTTTAATGAGGACTTAAAATTACTGTGAATGTACCACACCTTCCAGTGTTGGTCTCTCCTTTCCCTGAATAAATTGGTGTGTTAAGAAAAAAAGTGAGTTCTAAAAAAAAAAAAATACAGCTAATTGGGCTCAACAAGCCTCAGGTAAGAGGAATAATGGCTTGACATCTACTTAGAACAAAAGTTCTTAACTTTTTCTGTGTCATGGACCCCTTTGGTATATGGACTCCTCAGAATGTTTTTAAATGCATAAAATAAACTACATAGAATTACAAAGGAAACCATTTTAAAAGATATAGTTTATCAAAATTTTGCAAATTCTCAGTCCACAGACCTCCTGAAATGTATCCATGAATCCACTGGAGGTCCATGAACCCCAGGTTAAGAACTCCTGGTAAGTGGCTGACCCTTTGTACCTTCTTCAGCCCTTTCTTCCTTTTGGGACATTTTCTTGCTTCTCTCAAAATCTGTTCCCTGTAATTTTTATGGATTTAATATTTCATAAGGGGATACAGTTCCTTCGTGGTTTTGGCTTCCAAAGTTGTCCTTCCATTTTCCCACTACAAGCCACTGCCTGTGTGTCTTTGTCTACTCATCAAGGGAGATCAGAAGAATTCCAGCAATAGAATGATCCAAGACAACTCTAAAGGACTTATGATGGAAAATGCTATCTATCCCCAGAGAAAGAAGTGATGGAGACTGAATACCAAAGAGAATATCTTAAAGACCACCTTAGTGACAGGAAATGAGTAAATTAGCAGATTAGAAGGTATCTGACCTTGGAGACTCCCTAGCATCATGGGCAAATAAAAAGATCCCAGAGTTAAGCCATAACTAAGTTCTCCCAGGCCAGGCTGGACAGTCAAATCTTATCAGAAGGAGGAAAGCTGTAAAGAAAGTGAGAAATGTCCAAATAGGACACTGACTCCCAGGCAGCTCTAACTGCCTCATCTGCTTGCCCCACATATAAAATGTAGTTTTCTGCATTTCATAAAGTTCCAATTTGCAAGGTTCAAGTATCAGGGTCTCTTACGGAAAATGTGTGTCTGAAAGATAAGTATTAAAAATAGAAAGGAAAACAGAATTGTGAACCCAATTCACATCTGAGCAAATCTGCACCTGATTTTAAGGTGAAACAAAAGCACCAGAGGACTGGAGTACTTTCTCTCCCTGGCCTCACAGGTAGTTAAGCAGAAAGAAGGCCTTCAGAAACAGTAAATTGCAGACACATTATTGCTTCCTGTGTGCATACCAATTTGCTAAGGCTACTAAGAGGCTGACCCTTTGTTCCTCCTTCAGCTCTTTATTCCTTTTGGGACATTTTCTGGCTTCTCTCAAAATCTGCTCCACTTAATTTAATGGATTTAATATTTCATGAGGTGACACTGTTCCTCTGTGTTGTCCTTAAGTCTCACCACCTTCCATTCCTCCACTGCAAGCTGCTGCGTGTGTGTGTGCCTTTGTCTCCTCATCAACAGGGTTGAATTCCAAAGAGAATTTCTTTTTTAATTTTTTTCAAATTTAGTATTTATTTTTCTCAAATTACATGTAAAAACAATGTTTAACATTTGTTCTTAAAATTTTGAGCTCTAAATTATCTCCTTCCCTCTCCCCCTCTCATTGAGAAAGCAAATAATTTGATATAGGTTATACACATGCAGTCATACACTAATATTTCCATATTAGTCACATTGCAAAAGAAAACATAGGCCAAAAAAAAAACAAGAAAAATAAAGAAAGTTTAAAAAAATGTATGCTTTGATCTGTATTCAGACTCCATCACTTCTTTCTCTGGGAATGGATAGCATTTTCCATCATAAATCCTTAAGAGTTGTCTTGGATTATTGTGTTGCTGGAAATAGCTAAGTCATTCATAATTGATCATCTTACAATATTGCTGTTACTGTGTACAATGTTCTCCTGGTTCTACTCATTTCATTTTACATCAGTTCATAGTAAGTCAACAAAAATTTCTTAAAAACCATTTTGGTGAAAGGAGATGAGAAATACCAGAGAATAATATGACAAAGCTACCCAGTAAGAGGCCTCAGGCTAAAAGCTGGTTTGGATTACCATCTTTCAAGAATTCATTGGTTAAGAGAGAGGATGGTATAGTGGCTAGAGTGTTAAAATTAGAGTTAGGAAGACCTGGGTTTAAATCCCATTTCTGAGACTAACCTCCAACATCTCAGTTTTCTAATCTGTGAAATGGGGATGTCCTTATCTCACAATGTTGTCATGTGGTTTAAATTAGAAAAGGTATATAAAGCTCTCAAAGTCAGTTGGAGAGAGTAGTGTTGGTCCAAGGCTATTAATAGTTAAAAGATAACACAACAAATATTCATTAGGCGCTACTATGTGCAGAGAGAATTGCACTGCAGCCAAGGGGAAATGCAAAGTTTAGAGGAGAGTTGTTCCCTGTTCTGGTGAAGCTGACATTCTAATTGAGAGAATGACTTATAAACATTGTGATATAACATATTACATCATTATGTGATCCCAATGCATTAGTAAGATGCAAAACAAATTATTATGGAAAATCTCAGAAGGAGACATAAAAAAAAAAAAAAAACAGAGAAAGGAACTAACCTAATCATTACTGGGATAACAGATGAGCCTAAAGGCAGAAAGTCATTCTCAATATGCAGAATCCTCTCCAAGTTAGTCTTAAGAAAAGCTAATATGAGGATCTTTAAGGGGGGGCAGAGCCAAGATGGCTGAGGAAAAGCAGTGACTTGCTTGAGTTCTCCCCCAAACTTCTCCAAATACTTATAAAAAATGGCTCTAAACAAATTTTAAAGCAGCAGAACTCACAAAAAAGACAGAGAGAAACAAATTTCTGGCCCAAGATAACCTGGATGGTTGATCAGAAAGGTATATTATGCTGGGTGGGGAGAGGAGCGCAGTGCAGCATGGGCACGCAGGCCCCAGCGAACCTGTAGCAGGCCTCAGAGGACTGAATCTCGGGCAGCTGTGGCGGTTTCCAGACTTCTCAACCCACGAACGCCAAAGACAACTTAGAAGATAGTAGGAAAAGTCTGTGACTGCGGTGAGAGAGGAGCTAAGTCTCAGCCACAAGTCTCAAGCGCAGCCTGGGGCCGCTGCTGTTTCCTGAGCTTCTGGCCCACAGACTGAGGGGGAATTGAGTGGCTGATCAGAGGGGGATTGCAGGGATCTCTTTGCCAGTGCTGAGGCAAGAATCTCTTGCTTTTCCTGTGCTTGGATCTGGGTCACAGCTCTGAGGGGCAGTCCTGGGGTGAGGAGGAACGCTGACTTGGTGGAGCTTGGTGGGGCAGTGGAGAGGAAACACCTCACCCCTTATCATACCACCTTGGAAGAAATGAAAATTTTCAGGTCCCTAAAAGTATCTCTGAAAACAGCTGTACAAACCCCCAAAGCTTGGGACAGTATATTCTCCACATTGGAAGCAGACTCTTACCTTAAAAAAGAGTTTAAAACTCAAGTAATTGGTTGGGATCATGGGTAAGCAGTGCAAAAAAAGTCAGACTATATTATCTTACTTTGGTGACAAAGAAGATCAAAACACACAACCAGAAGAGGACAACAAAGTCAAAGCTCCTACATCTAAAGCCTCCAAGAAAAATATGAATCAGTCTCAGGCCTTGGAAGAGCTCAAAAGGGATTTGGAGAAGCAAGTAAGAGAAGTAAAGGAAAAACTGAGAGTGATGCAAGAAAATCATGAAAAACAAGTCAAAAGCTTGCTAAAGGAGACCCAAAAAAATACTAAAGAAAATAACACCTTAAAAAATAGCCTAACCCAAATGGCAAAAGAGGTCCAAAAAGCCAATGAGGAGAAGAATGCCCTAAAAAGCAAAATTGGACAAATGGAAGAAGAAGTCCAAAAGATTACTGAAGAAAATACTTCCTTAAAAATTAGAATAGAGCAATTAGAAGCTAGTGACTTTATGAGAAATCAAAACACTGTAAAACAAATCCAAAAGAATGAAAAATTAGAAAACAATGTGAAATATCTTGTTAAAAAAACAAATGACCTGGAAAATAGATCCAGAAGAGAGAATTTAAAAATTATTGGACTATCTGAAAGCCATGATCAAAAAAAGAGCCTAGACATCATCTTTCAAGAAATTATCAAGGAAAACTGCCCTCATATTTTAGAACCAGAGTGCAAAATAGAAATTGAAAGAATCTACCAATCTCCTCCTGAAAGAGATCCCCAAAGGAAAACTCCTAGGAATATTGTAGCCAAATTCCAGAGTTCCCAGGCCAAGGAGAAAATATTACAAGCAGCCAGAAAGAAACAATTCAAGTATTGTGGAAACACAATCAGGATAACACAAGATTTAGCAGCTTCTACATTAAGGGACTGCAGGGCATGGAATATAATATTCTGGAGGGCAAAAGAGATAGGATTGCAACCAAGAATCACCTACCCAACGAAACTGAGTATAATCCTTCAGTGGAAAAAATGGTCATTCAGTGAAATAGAGGACTTTCAAGCATTCTTGATGAAAAGGTAGGAGCTGAATAGAAAATTTGATTTTCAAATACAAGACTCAAGTGGAACATGAAGAGATAAACAGGAAAGAGAAAATCATAAGAGACTTATTAAGGTTGAACTGTTTACATTCCTGCATAGAAAGATGATATTTGTAACTCATGAGACCTTTGTCAGTATTAGGGTAGTTGGAGGGAAAAAAATTATATGTATGTATATATGGATATAGATAGATAGATAGATAGACAGATAGATAGATAGATAGATAGATAGATAGATAGATAGATAGATAGATAGATAGA
>NW_020954564.1:27279309-27339941 GCF_900497805.2 Vombatus ursinus
AGATAGATAGATAGATAGATAGATAGATAGATAGATAGATAGATAGACAAATAGATAGATAGATAGAGGGCACAGGGTGAGTTGAAGATGAAGGGATCATATCTGGAGAATAAAATTAAGGGGTGAGAGAGGATTATGCTAGGAGAAGGAGAAAGGGAGAGGTATAATGGAGTAAATTATCTCACAAAAAAAAACAGAAAAGAAAAGGCTCTTACAGTGGAGGGGAAACGGGGGAAGGTGAGAGGGAATGAGTGAACCTTATTCTCATAGGATTTGACTTAAGGAGGCAAAATATACACACTCATTTGTGTATGGAAATCTGTCTTACCCTACAGGAAAATAAGGGGGAAACGGACAAGAGGGTAGGGGGATGATAGAGAGGAGGGCAGATTGGGAAAGGGGGTAATCAGAAGCAAATAATTCTGAGGAGGGACAGGGGCAAAAGAAAGAATAGAATAAATGGCGGGGTGGGATAGGATTAAGGGAAATAGAGTTAGTTTTTCACAGCATGTCTACTATGGAAGTGTTTTGCATAACTGCACATGTATAGCCTATATTGAGTTGCTTGCCTTATCAATGAGGGTGGGTGGGGAGGGAGGAAGGGAGAAAATTTGGAACCCAAAATTTTAAAAACACATGTTTAAAAAAAATGTTTTCACATGCAAATGGGAAATAAGAAATACAGGAAATGGGGTACAGAAATCTATCCTGCCCTACAGGAAAATTGAAGGGGAAGGGGATAAGAGAAGGGGGGGGGGGAGAGATAGAAGGGAAGGCAGACTAGAGGAAGGGGTATTCAGAATGCATGCCATCTTGGGTTGAGGGGAGGAGTGAGATGGGGTGAAAATCTGGAACTCAAAATCTTGTGGAAGTAAATGTTGAAAACAAAAAAAAAATGAAAAAAATCATCTTAATGATGTAAAAAAAAATAAACTGCAGCATAAATGAAAAAAAAGAATAGCTAATATGAGCCTAGAAAGTCACTGCTGAACAAAACCTCACCCAATGCTATTATATCTAAAATTTCATCATTAAAATTCATTCCATTGAATTAAAAAAAAAATTGTACCAGATCTCCCTCTGTCTCTCAGACTGGAAGTGCAGTGAGCACTCAAGGACCCTGTTCTAATGCTGATTGGCACAAGAGCTTTGTAAAACCTTATTTTCAACCAGGGTCAGTTCATAGCTCCTTAGGCAGCCTGGTGGCTCTCTTCCCCTGGTGGTTACTGTATTGGTATGGATAACTGATGGGCTTAAGCCCTATTAGAGCTCAGAACTCCTGAGCTCAAACAATCCACCAACCACAGTATCCCCCAGTAGCAGGAGTTGCAGGTGCCACCATGTCTGCACATGCCATTGAATCTTAAAAAACAAAAACAAACAAACAAAAAACCTTTAAAATACTCCTATTGGAAAGCAAATACCACTACCACCACCCAACCCCCCTCTGCCCCAGGAGAAAGGAACACTAAGCTATCTAACATTACAGAGTGAAATTTATTGATTAGATGCTTCCCAGACATGAAAATCCAGCAAGCTACTTCCCGAATGGGCCATAGGCTAGTTACTAAAAGGAGGCAGAGAAGAACAGCAAGAACACGAAGAAGGAAGAAAAACTCTTGACTTTGCAATGTGGATTGAGGCCAACCATGATGTACAAAACAACTAATCTTCCTGCTATGGAATATGAGTCAATGGAGCATTTATGTGTATAAATACAAAATGGACCTGAATGGGATCATAGATCATAGGATCACAGAGGGTCACAGAAGTCATTTAGTCCAAACCTCTCATTTTACATATGGGTAAACTGAGGCTGAGAGAAGATATGTTACTTGCCCCAAAGCCACATTGGTAGTAAGTAGTAATGCCTGAATTTAAACCGAGGTTCTTTGATTCCAAATCCACGATTTTTTTTTGCTATGCTATCCAGGCTTCCCATTTATACTGATCTCCAAGTATTGTAGTAGAAAAGGCCCTGAATTTGGAATCAGAGGACTTGATTTAAATCCAAAATCTTCAATTTACTGTCACCTAAGAGACCTTGGGCAAGTCACTTCTTTGAAATGCATTTTCTCCATCTATAAAATGGGGCATTGAGCCAGCTGGCTTCTTCTGTTTCTATGAACTCCAAATGCTATGCTTCTCTCCTCTATGGGCTTCTCACTTTTCCTTCTCTAGGGTAGGCAGATGTCAGTTGACAAAGTTGCCATCATATCATAAAAAAGGGAAAAGGACCCACATGTACAAAAATATTTATAGCAGCTCTTTTTGCTCTGGGACAAAGAATTGGGAATTGAGGGGATGCCCATCAACTGGGGAATGGTTGAACAAGTTGTGGTATATGGATGTAATGGAATACTATTCCACTATAAGAAATGAGGAGCAAGTAGATTTCAGAAAATCCTGGAAAGACTTATATGAACTGATGCTGAGTGAAATGAGCAGAACCAAGAGAACATTATACACAGTAACAGCCACACTGTGCAATGCTCAACTATGATAGACTTAGTTTTTCTCAGCAATGCAATGATCTAAGTCAGTTCCAAAAGACTCATGATGGAAAATCCCATTCACATCCAGAGCAATAACTAGGGAATCTGAATGTAGACTGAAGCATAATATTTTCACTTTTTTTGCTTTTTGTTTTTCCTTTCTTGTGGCGTTTCCCTTTTGTTCACATTCTTCTTTCATGACATCACTAATGTGGAAATATATTTAATATAATTGTACCTGTATAACCTATAACAGATTGCTTGCTATCTTGGGGAGGGGGGAAGGAAGAGGGGAAGGAGAAAAATTTGGAAATCAAAATTTTATAAAAGTGAATGTTGAAAACTATCTTTACATGTAATTGGAAAAAAATGCTATTAAGTGGGGGGGGGAAGAAGTTGCTGATGGAACTGAATTAAAAGGGTTTGGGAAATAAATGCATGTCCTATATCCACCAAAAAATAAAAAATAAACTTGCCATCACAGCATGTCAGACCTGGAAGGAATTTTAGAGATCATCTATTCCAAACCCCTCATTTTACAGTAGAGAAAAATGGAGTCCCAGAGAAGGAACCGAGCTTAACCAAGGTCACACAGTCAGCAAGTAGCAGAGCCGAGGTGAGAAGCCAGGTCCCCTGAGGCCCCTGACTCATCTTCTTTATTGTTGAAAATCATTACTACTACCTGCAATGTCAGTCACATTCTAATGATACATTTGATTTTCTCTATCTAGTATGGAGTCTTTAAACCTGATTGGCAATTCTTACATGGGATCTTTGAATCAATATTTAGTTGCATTTTCTTTTACCTGCACTGTGTTCTTTCTCCATTATTTTTTTCCCTTCTCTGATTCCTTCAATGTCTCCTCACTTCCCCCATTCTTGTGAAATTCCCCCACCCTAAGCCAGCTTACGCCATGATGGGGCCTTCAGAAGGACTATATGTATGTGTATGTATATGAGTGTTCATTTATGTATACATAGTATGTTTGCATGTGCATACCTATACATGCATACATATATACATGCACAATACAAATACACACAACACATATATAAATATGTGTGCATGTTTGTCATGTGCACACATGTAGATGTAAGTGCATATAATATACACATATGTGCACATATATAATGCGTGTGACATGTGAACACATATATGGGTTATTAGCGCATGCATGTACTGTGTGGTGTGTTTATATGGCTGTGTCATGCATGTTATATGTGCATATGCATACCTAAATCCTTTGTTCTTATATATTTCATTTAACATCTATAAAATGATCTATAACATGTTAGTAACATAGCAATTCTAGTATATCAGTATATTTATCATACTATCTTGGTATACTATATTTTGTGTTATATGTAATATTATGTTAACCTGAGATAGAAGATAGAGAGCTAGCCTCAAAGCCACATACCTCTGACACACAGGCATAGCTCATCTGATACCTTTTCTCTCCCATGCTTTTTTTCAGAGTCTCATAAATGCTGAGCTAGCTCTAACAATATGTGCATCAACCTCATCATCTACGTGGTCATCCCTGGAGAATGTAACGGTAAGAACTTACCCACAGCATTCAAAATTTCTCTATTTACTGTGACCAATGGTTCCACATATGCTGTGCTGGCTGGTGGAGGACTTCTGTTTTCTTGGTGTTGATTATCAGGCCAAAATTAGCAAAAGTGGCAGAGAATTGATCCATACTCTATTATATCTTGGTCTCAGAAGCTGCACTGAGTGTACAATCATCTGCAGACAAAAATTCATGCACCAATTCCCCCTCTACTTTGGTCTTGGCTTGTAGCCTTTTGAAGTTAAATATTTTACTGTCAGTTCAGAAGCTGATATTGATGCTGTTTTCATCCTCATTGAATGTATCTGACAGCATCATATAGCTGAAGAGCATGGGAGCACATACACAACCCTGCTTCACTCTATTGGTGACTGGGAAAGCACAAGAGCATTGTTCTTCAGCCAGAATCTTTGAGAGCGTGCCATCATGCAACCGGTGTGCAATACTGCTACACTTCTACAGGTAACCTAATTTCTCCATGATCTTCCACATGACTGACAGTATCAATGGCCTTGGTCAAGTTGAAAAATGTTGCATACAGACCTCTGTTCTGCTGCTGGCATTTCTTCTAGGGTTATCAAGCAGCAAACACCATTCCATGGCCCTTTCCAAAGCCACACTGACTCTCAGGCAGGTGACCATCTTCCAGGTGATTAATCAGCCAGTTAAGGAGGTAGCTGGAAAGGATCTTGCCAGCAACGACTAGGAGAGATGCCACTATGTTTTTCACAGGACAGCCTGTTTCCTTTTCCTTCATAGAGACAGACAATGGAGGCATCCTTAAACTGACTATACTATTGTATGTCTCTGAAACCTGGACAATGTATCAGCACCGGGTCAGAAAACTGAACCACTTCCATTTGAATTATCTCAGGAAGATCCTGAAGATTACCTGGCAAGATAAGATACTGGACACTGAGGTTCTCTCTAGAGCTGAATTACCAAGCATTCAAACTCTATTGCAGAGAGGGCAATTCAGATAGGTTGGCCATGTAGTTCAAATACCAAAATGCATACTAGCCCAAAAATCTACTTTATGGAGAACTCAAACACGGCAAGCACTCACACGATGGTCAGAAGAGGCAGTATAAGGACACCCTCAAGATATCTCTGAGGAATTGTAGTATTGACTGAGACATGGAATGCACTGGCACAGGACCATCTAACATGGCATGCCTGCATCAAAGAAGGTGCTGTACTCCAGGAGCAAAGCAGAATAGTAGAAGCCCAAAGGAAATGTGAGCTGCTCAGATCCAAAGCCACTTCCACTCTGAGTGTTCTAAGAGACCATTTGTGTCCAATCTATGGTAGTGAATTCTCAACTCATATAGGTCCCATCAGCCACAGCTGAACACACCATACTCTGACTCCAACATTGTGATGTCATTGGTCTTCTTTGAAAACCAAGGACAAACAACAACAACAATAGTGCATCTCCAGCTCCTTTGCTAACGTGGTAGAACATGGATAAAAAAGAAACGAACAGGCATGGATAGAGATATTACCACCTTTATGATGAGATCGCAGAACTATTAGAATATGCAAAAATTATATTATTTTATGTTTATATACTGAATGGGGTTTATGGTTTCATTGTTATAAGAAGCTCATGATGTACCAAAGTAGATCAGCATCTGCTCTGCAACTTAGAACTCCAGGGTGTGGCCCAGGCCATGGAGAGGGTAAATGACTTATGTAGGAGACTCAGCCAGTGAGGGTCAGAGGAAAGACTTGAGCCCTTATCTTCACGATCTTGAGCCTAGCTCTTTATCCACTCACTATACCATTTATGTCAAACAAATAGAAACAGGGCCACTTACCCTTATGTAAGGATTCCTGAGGGCAGCATATTGACTTAGATTAGAAAACCACAAATTAACATTATCTATGTCATATAGTATTTTTAATTATTTTGTCAAACATTTCCCCATTACATTTTAACCTGATTCCAGGTGTACCCAGGATTTTACAGACTGCCTGTTTGATGCCTCTGTACTACACCATACTGCCTCTTACAAATATATATATATACTTACATACATATACGTATATAAACATGCAAACATATACAGATATGTATATACACATGTGCAGGCATATATACACATACATATGAACTATAATGTTGTCCTATGATGTTACATATTATAATATGTTATCCTATTGTACAGGCCAACATACATGTATATGTTTATAGTATATAGGATATATATGCAGCTGGTGGCACAGTAGATAGAGCATCAGGCCTGGAATCAGAAAGACCTGAGTTCAAATTCGACCTCAGACACTTACTAGATATGTGACCTTGGGCAAATCACTTAACCCTGTTTTGCCTCCCATCTACAAAATGAACTGCAAAAGAAAATGGCAAACCACTTTAGTATCTTTGCCAAGAAAACCCCAATGGGGTCACAAAGAGTCAGACACTACTAAAACAACTGAATAAAATATGTATATGTGTAATATATAGGCAAATAAACAGTATATTATATAGGCTATAGTGTATATGCTTGCGTATATACACATATATATACATTATAGCCTATAAAATACATTAACATGCACATATGCATACATGTATATATGCCTACTTAAAATATATAATTATGTGTAGTTTACATAATACACATACATGTGTAAACAGTGTATACATGTGTACATGTATATATATGTTCATGTGTACATACACACACACACTGAGTTATCAGCTGTGGCCTGAACTGTGAAGATACTAAGGAAGGAATCTATACCATCTTCGATGCAGAGACCTGGTGACCAATTGCATATCCCTCACTCTCTGTGTAAGAGAGATAAGAGATCAGTATGGACTCTAGTATTCAAGTGAAAGGTTTCTTGGATAAGGAAGCACTGGAGCAGGGTCTTTAAGATTAGATAGATTTTGGATAGGGAAAGAGAAAGGAAGATAGCTATGGATAAATATAGATATTTCACATAGCAACAAATATATTTTATATATAATTAATTTGGATAAATCTATGAGAATACCCATTCTTATTGAGGGCAGGATCATTGACCTAGCCCAGTAATATCAAACACAAATAGAAAGGGGCACTAAACTGTACATGAGGATTCTTGTAGATATATACTGACTTAGAAAATCACAAATTGACATTATCCATGTTCTATTATATTTTGATTTATTTTGTTAAATATTTCCCAGTTAAATTTTCATCTGGTTTAGTCCACAAAAGAGTGTTGCAGGCCTCCAGTGTTTGACAAACTCTGCTCTAGATTGGCAAACAGCTAGAAGAAAAATCATCCAGTTAAGAATTTTGAACTTTTTGGAGTAAATTCCTGTAAAGAAATCCTTCCTACTATTAGACTAACTCAATCATGAGAAGGAAATTCTGGGATCATTTATTTTGGGGATTTTCTGGGAGACTGGAATTTCTGGGGGGTTTTTTTCTTCTCTGCAAGGGTGAAAAGTCTTGAATAAATTATTTAACCCTCTAGTTCTCTCTGTGTAGAGCTACTTGGATTGGCTGGCATGGAGGGGAAGGGAGAGTGGAGAATACAGGAGGCAGTGTGGTACAGTGAAGAAAGCCCTGGCTCTGCAGACGAGAAGAGGTGGGTTCAAATTCGACCTCCAACTCTCACTACTTTTGTCACCTTGGGACGGGGGTCATTTAACCTCTCCAGGCCTCAATTACTTTTCTCATAAAATGAGAGGATTGGACTAGAGAGCTTCTGAGGTTGCTTTCTGATCTTGATCCGAATGAAACCCTAGGTCTGGAGCTGGAAGAGCTGAATGGGAATCTCAGCTTAACCACCTATTCCCCCTGCACTGGAAGAACATAGCTAAGTCCCTTGCGTTCTCTGGATCTGTTTTCCCATCTTTACAATGATATCCTTGAACTCAATGGGCTCTAGGGTTTCATCTTGCTCTGACCTTTTATGGTCTATGGACTGTTTTGATTGAACTGACTTGTTAATTCAGTCAAACTCATTTGGCAGAATCTCTTTATTGAATGGACTGCCTGTGTTAATAGTGAGTTTGGGTATTGGGAAGGCACTGACTCACTCTCCAGAATGATACTTACAAAGTGGCCTTTACTTACCCAAATAGGTCCAAAGCCATTCCGTGTAAAAGAAAAAGAATGAGCATCGCTAGACTTTTCAGTTGGTGGCGTTTCCAGGGGCATAATTTGGATACTGGGCTTGTGAGCAATAACTGTTAATTGATGTCCCTGAGAAGCTAAACCCTACAGATGTAAACTGGTGCTCTTGGCTGTAACTCAGAAGTGGAACAAGGCCAAGAGTGTTACTTACTGTCCTGAAAAATCTGTGCCCATTGAATAAAATTTTAATGAGGTTTAGCTGAGATTAGCAGAGGATCCATTGGGCAAGGGAGTGTAGAGACAGAAGATTTTCCATTAGCTCATGACTCTCCATCCTCTCCTAGTTATAATCAATGCTGGGGGTTTTAATGAAACGTCTTAAAATTCCTATATTATGCCAAGGTCAGTGGTGAAGTCAAAGGACCTATGCACAAATATAAACTCTTGTTATTTGACTCTTAGATGGTTGTGGGTTAAATTACTTTCCCCCTATCTGAGTCTCAGTTTCTGCCTCTATATAATGAGAGGGCTGGACTAAATGATCTCAAAATTTCCTTCTAACCCTAAATACTCTGAAAGGAATATCCATAACCCTTCCTTGTATCAATGATAACTGATTTCTCTCTTTAACTTGTGTCCTTCCCTCCAGGACATTTCCAATTTGCAAAGTATTCCTTGGAGTTAAAAATGTTCTTACAGTCTAAGATCAAGGAACAGAAAAGAGCAGAGAAGACTAGGCAGACCTTTCCTAACCTTTTCTTTCTGTCCACCCTGATGAAAACCTGACCTTAACCATAGCAAATATATTCCCATGTTAGCTCTATACCAAACAAGTTGTCAATTCAACTTTCCTCCAATTTCCTTCCTCTACCTCCAACTCAGTCAAAATTTCACTCGCCCTTCAAAGCCCAGTTTAAAATGAATCTTCTCTTTCAAGCTATCCATGATTGCATAAACTAGAAATAAATTATCTCTCTCTTCTGTTACATAAACTTATTTATTCTCTATGCCTGTCATTTGACATTTACCACCTTACATTATAGTGTTATTGTTTTCCTGTATCCCTGTCTTATCCTTCCAAATAAACTAGAATTTCCACTGGGACAAGCACCATGCCTGAATAATCTTTGTCTCACCTATGCTGCCTAGCATTGTATATAATATATTGGACTCATTATTGCTATATTAATGGTGGCTAAGCCCAACAGCCTAGTTGACTAATTTTTTCCTCTTTCCAATGAACTATTTTTGTATCAACTCATAAAAGAATGTAAGACATTAGACACAGAGAGTTCAGATTGTATATCCACATGGATTGCATGTGGATTTGGAGGCAGAAGACCTGGGATTAAATCAATCTCTGTTACTTACTGTATGACCTTGAGCAAATCACTTATCCTATCTATGCCTCAGTTTCTTTATCTGTAAAATGAAGTGCCTGGACCAGATAATTTCTAAGGTCCCTTCCAGATCTAAAATGCATGATCCTATGACATTTTTCTGTCTCATTTTTAAAAGGAGAGACTGTAGATAAACTGTAGTGGTTAATTTCTGGTTTGCACATAGTAGGTATTTATTTATTTATCATTAAAAATATTTATCATTGAAAATTACATTTGTAGGGCAGCAAGGTCAATTTCCAATAGATAGAGCACCAGCCCTAGAGTCAGAAGGATCTAAGTTCAAATCTGGACTGAAACATTTACTGGCTATGTCACCCTGGCCAAGTCACTTAACACCAACTACCTCCAATATTTAAAAAATGAAAGAAAGAAAGAAAACGACATTTATCATCACTAATAGTTGACATTTATAATAGCTGATATCCATTTACCACTTTACATACATTAAATCACTTGATCCTCACAATAGCTCAGTAAGGGAGATAATGTCATCATTGATGTCACCCTATTTTATCGATGAGGAAACTGAAGCACAAAAAGATTAAAGTGAATTGGCCAAGATTACACCACCATTAATTGGTCAAGCTAGGAGATAAGCTCAGCTTGACTCCCAATCCCAAACCTTCAATGGAATGGAAGTCAATTTAAGTGGGGATCCCTCAATAGATCTAAGCTCCTTTAAAATAGGGACCGATTCATTCTTGCCTTAGTATCTTCAGACACAGTGCCTGACACATAGAAAGTACTTTATAAATGCTTTTCAAATTAATGGTTGAATTTTTCTACTTTACCACAGGCTATTTGTACCACCTAGAGCTGAAAGCATCCCACACAGACAACCAGAGTTGTCTTCCTCTCACTTTCTCCTCTTCCCTTAGTATCTGTTTCATCCTTAGAAGAGGTAGGGTGGGGAGGGACTGCAGTTAATACACACTGGGTAATCCTTGTTTTGGCATTTCTTTTTACCATAGAGACAGATGAGGATGGCTCCTCTGGAGCAGCCATCTAGTAACTCTTCCTGCAGGAGATTAACCAGATAGCTTTCCAAAAGTAACAATGCATCTTAAAATACGGTGGCTCTTTAATTTTTTGAGTTCCTCCCATCTCCCGTGATGCATCGCCATACAGCTCCCTCCAACCACATTATGCTCCCAGTCTTCAAAGCTGTAAATTTTATGGAATGTTTTAGGATTGATCAATTTGCAATTCCCACATTTGGAGAAGGTGAGAAACTCTTGGCAACGTATAATACCCCCTGCTCAAAGGCAATTACTTTTTATGTTCAAATCCTTTCTACATTTTGCTGCAGCTTACAATAAATCTTTATCTTTTTATTATTCTACTTGCAATATACATACTCGTAGTTTATTCATATATAGATATGATCTTGCTTTGAAGCTGGATCATGTACTGGGATGAAATAATTATGAATAATACTGAAAATGGAACTGTTGGAATAACAGATGTCAAGATGACCAATTTTTTTTCCTTCCCCTACTACCCCTTAATTGCTAAGGCAGATGAGTTGTATTCTCTCTCTTTCCTCTCTATATCCTCTCTCTCTTCCCTCTCTCCCTCCTCTCACTTTCACCTCTGCTCATTTAAATCTCCCTACATTACTTTTCTGAAAAGTGTGGTCACACTTGAGTTCTGAGTCTGCCCTTCACAGTTTTGTGAATCATCACCTACTACACAGGCCCAGACCAACCTCAGGTTATTTGTGAAATGTGTATTACATGCAAACTTACAGCCATTCCCACTAATGTGCTTGTATGCCTGACCTTGAGCACAGTGCAAAAAGAAAAAAAGAAGAGTTTAGAGAATGGACACATTAGTATCTAATTTCTATACTTACATACTGCATTTTGAAGCTCTAAAGATCATTCCCATGGTAGTATTTTGACTAATTAACTGTGGTGACAGCCCCAAATAGCATATTCAAAAGGATATCTTGACAGCAAAGTTGCCCAGAATTTGCTCTGTAAATCAAGAAAGGTTTGGAATCAGTTCTGTGTAAGGGACAAGAATAAAATTGGCCCCATTTCAGAGAATAACAAGAATGACAAATAAATCTTTCCACTCCCAAACAGGAACAATTTCATTTAATTTGTTGAAATCACTCTGTAGCATTTCAGAAAGAGAAAAAGGAATGATGTTGATTCCACTTACCAAAGCACAAAAGCATTTCTTAAAATAAGAAATGTCTTTGAGCAAGTCACTTAACCCTGTTTGCCTCAGTTTCCTTATCTGTAGGAAGAGCTAAATGACAAACCACTCCAGTATCCTTGCCAAGAAAATCCTAAATGGGGTCACGAAAGTCGGACATGACTGAAATGACTGAACAACAAAATATTCAGGCATTGTGGAATTCAGATATTTTCCAGTTCATGAGGGGAGGCAGGCATTGGGATTTAGAGTCAGATGACAGGAGTATACATCCTAGCTCAACCGCTCACCACCTCTATAAGGACAAGTCCCTTGACCACTCTCAGTTTGTTTTCTCATCTATAAAATGAAGGGATTGGATTTAGTGGTGTCCTAATCAGATGGAAATATATCCCTGTGGCCACATATTGATTTGGATAACCACAAATTAGCATTATTTATGTTGTATTGTATTTTTATTTATTTTGTTAAATATTTTCCTATTACATTTTAATCTGATTTCAGAGTTTTGTGGGCTGGGAGTTTCACAGCTCTCTGCACCAGAAAACCCCTAAGGATCCCTTCAAGCTCCACAACTTTGAACCTATATAAATAAATAAGGTCGGGGAGGTTTGGTAGAATCTCACCTTGAATGCATAACTGTGTGTTGAGACAGTGTGAACTTGTGTGATTGGGGATATTGTAGCATAGCCTACATTTATTTCACTGCCATCCTGAGTTACTTTTGATCAGAGACTATATTTACTGTTTATACTGTAGTTACATGTTTCATTCATGTGTACAATCTTGTCCCCTTCTTTTCATTGACTATAAACCAGTTTTATTTAAATTATACAACACTGAGAAAGAATAAGTGACAGGGTAAGCCAGCCTCTAATTCAGAGAGATCAGAGTTCAATTTGGCCTCTGACACATACTTGGCGGTATGACCCTAGATAAGTCACTTACCCCCTCACTATGCCAAGAAATTCTCTTTAGACTGTAAGTTATAGAATAGTCACTGATTTGCATTGGTGAAGGGAGTTGCCTTATTAGGAATTCCTTACACCAATGAAATTGGAGGTTGAGATAAATAAATATATATATGTGTGTATATATATATATGTGTGTATATATACATATATATGATATTAAAAAGATTCGCAACATAAGTTTGGTCTTCTCATTTAGTAGGATCCTCTTTATGCCATGATTTCACCCTCATACCCACACACACTTACAAAGTTTTCTATGAACATGACCCTGAAACCAAAGAGCAGACTGACCCTCTGACCCTATACCTTCATCTTTTCATTTGCTTTACTGGTTAGTTGTGAGTGGAGATGAGTAGGATTTGTACTAATTAGGTTCCTTCACTTAATTTTTTTTATCCCCAAATAATTCTACATATTTAAAACAAGCCTATACATTTATAAATGTTCATTTGCATATAATCTTACCAAATTAAAATAAACTTATAAATTTATTTAAACTCAGTACTAAATGATAAATTACAATCGGCACATATTAGTTTTAAAGACAGAAATAACATGGGTTGTAAAAATATGAAAATTGCCCTGCATTTTCTATGTTCATGTACCCTAACCACCATCATCAAAACCATCTTATTGATTCTCTTCATGGAAATCTCAAACACTTTAATGTCATAGCCCTCTGACTTCCTTTTAGAAAAAAACCACTGATCCTTTTTCAAATACAGATCTTTTTTTAATTCAAAGAAAACTCTTTATGAAAAACAGATAAAACCATATAAAGAACAATATGAATTTGAATCAATTTATTTTCAAGTGTCTAGAAGCCAACCATTTTGCTCAATTTCATGAGGCCAAAACCCAGGCCCTAGTAGGTACTTTGAAGAACTATCATAATATTTATGGGATAAAATTTCTTTCTTCCTTTCTTCATATCCTCAAAAATTTTCCTAAGAGCAATCTAGATGTTCTGTATCATTCTAACTGGTATGTGATCTTTGTTTTTCTGGAATCAGCTTTCATTTCAACATTTCATTTGATCCTCACAACAACCCTGGGAGGTAGGTGCTATGATTTGCCCCATTTTACAGTTGAAGAAACTTAGGAAAACAGAAATCAAGTGACTTGCCCAGGGTTACAAAGAGAGTAAGTATCACATGAGATAAAATTTGTAAATGCAATTAGCAGAGCGCCTGGCACATATAAATGCTTATTCCCTTCCCAATATCTCAAATCTATAGTAGGTTCTCAGTGACTGAGCAACGTCACTTTTCTGATTCTAAGGGGATCTTTCCTTTTCATCATGGACCTTCCTTTGGGTGACTAATAAAAACACATTATTTTTGTTTCAGTATTTGGTGCCTGGATTCTAACATGTTTCTACTTTCTAGTAGGAGTATATGAGAATAATGTTATATTGAAATTTAATAGAGATATAAATTAGTGACAAGTCAGTGAGAACAAGGAGCAGACAGAGACTGACTTAGGAGAAAACACCTTTCCAAGTCTAGGCTGCAGAGACCTTACTCATGCCCTAAAATTCTTAACTTCCCCTGCAACATCAATTGGGGCCACTGAAGATGGAAGACCAATGACAAGCAGAAGGGAAGAAGCTTCTCCCTAAACATTGTTCAAGGCTTTATCCATTTTTTCTTCCTATTTTGTCTTTAATCCATCCATCAGAATCAAATATCATAAAACATAAATGGGTTTGAATCCTGTACATGTTAGGTCTTGCCCAGATCAGCTTCTAGCAGACAATATCTACCATAATACAGCAAAGAACTGCCCTCATTTTGAAACATATCTAGATGCGCTCAAACATTTTGCACGTAACACTAGCAAAAAATACTAGAAATTGAGGGGATACCCATTGATTGGAGAATGGCTGAATAAGCTGTGATATATGAACGTAATGGAATATTATAGTGCAATAACAAATTATGACCAGGCAGGTTTCAGAAAAACCTGGAAAGACTTGTATGAACTGATGCAAAATGAAATGAGCAGAACCAGGAAAACATGGTACATAGCATGAGCAACAGTGTGTGATGATCAACTATGAATGACACAGCTCTTCTTTACAACACCATGATCCAAGACAAGCACAAAGGACTCAACAATGGAAAATGCTATCCACATCCAGATAGAGAACTGATGGACTATAAATGCAGATCAAAACATCCTTTGGTACTTTTTTCATGCTTTTTTTTTTCTTTTGATCTGCTTCTTCTTTCACAACTGTGTCGAATACAGAAATATGTCTTACATAATTGCACATATATAACCTATATCAAATTGCCTACCATTTTAGGAAGAAGGGAGGGAAGGAGGGAGAAAATTTTGGAACTCAAAATCTTGTAAAAATGAATGCTAAAAATTATCTTGACATATAATTGGAAAAAAATAAAATGTTATTAAAAATCAATTGAGAGACTTAGACTAAAAAAGAAAAAAACACTAGCAGAAATCTACCCAACATAAGCAAAAGGGAGGGAATTCGTGGAGTGTTCTTATGAAGATTCTACAAACTGCAGTGTAGAAGGCAATGGAATCTCCAAAATTTTTGTGTCACCTGCTGCCTGGTACCACAGGAAAACTAGTCTAGAGGAAGAGATAGAATTCTCAAGAAGTGGTTGCACTTTGTTCCTCAGTCTGACTATAACAATAAGAAGAATAGGGCTACAAACTCATTAGCCATCCACACAATAGCAAATAAGGTTTTCTGAGAGGGGAAAGTAAACAGGGGGCTGGAACATCTATTTACCAATAAGAAACTGCAATGAGCTGGCAAACAGTTGTAACATACAGGGATACCCATCAATTGGTGAACGGCTGCACAAGATATGGTATATGATCATGATGGAATATTATTGTGCTATAAGAAATGATGAGCTCAATGATCTTTAAAAAACATGGAAAGACTTGCACGAAATAATAAAGAGTGAAAGGAACAGAACCAAGAGGACATTGTGTACAGTAACAATAATGCTGTTTGAAGAACTTTAAATGAATAAATCACTTTGACTATTACAAATACTCAAATTAATTACAAAGGACACATGAAAGAAGATGTTATCTGCATCCTAAGAAAAAATGATAAATAGCAATATGTGTAGAATGATTTTGCATATATATTCATAAATATATTTGTGTCTAATGGTAGCCATCTGGGGGTGAAAAAGGGAAAAAAAGAAATTTACATGATAATTGTATCATATATTTAAAAAGAAGAGCAAGTTGTACATAATAGATTTGCAGTGTCATGTGTAATCATCTTTTTTATTATACTATGTTATGGAAATGATTGTTGTATTCCATTAATTAAAAATTAAATAATAAAAAATTTAAAAATAAATTGCCTAAGGATTTTTTTTAATTTTAAAATTTTTAAACATTTTTTAAATTAAAAAAAATTTAGCTCTGGTCATGCTTGGCAATAAATTGGACTTGGGCCTGTAGTCTAACCAGCATCAAAACCAATTAGATACTGGGAGAGAGAAAAGAAAGAGAGGAAGAAAGGAGCGGGGGGAGGGAGGAAGGGAGGAAGGGAGGAAGGGAGGAAAATCGACTTACTCTCCACACAAAGCAAACAACAGGAAATGAACCCAAACAAAATTATTTTACCTAAGTAATTAAATGGACTGATTGCATCAATTATACAGATTATACAATGGCACTGAGGAGTCATGAATCAGTCAACAAGGATTTATTGAGTACCTTCTTTGTGACTAGTCTTGTACGAGGCATTAGGTAAAAGTAATAATAACTCACATTTATATGGCACTTAACAGTTTATCAACAATCCTAAAAGTGTGGTAGTGCAAATATCATCAGCTCCCTTTTGCTAATGATGAAACCAAGGCTCTAAGGGTTAGCAGACTCGCCTAGGGTCACCCTACCTAACAAGTGCCCACGTTGGTATTCAAAGCCAGATTTCCTGATTCCAGTTCTAGTACTCTATCCCCTGCTCCCTGCTGCACTTTTTTCACTAAAAGGGATGTCAGAGGCATACTTGGATAAAGCATTGATTTAAAGGAAATTTATAGTTTAGTAGAAGAGACAAAACTAGCAACACATGGAAATGGAATTGGAGTTAAAGGTCTAGAGTTCATGCCCTGGCTCTGCTACTTATTACACACGACCTTGGTCAAATCATTTGTCTTCTCTATATCTCACATTCCTTATCAGTAAAGTGAGGGATTTGAGCTAGATGATCTCTTAGGTCCTGTCCAGGTCTGAACCTATGAACCTTTGTGAATCAAGGCTAGAATGGTTAATAGAATCCTACCATGAACATCGATGTGCTCAATTAGGCATTATTGACTCTGAGAAATGTAAAACTTTGGAGAAGAATGAGATCAAAGGTAGCTACAGTTGTGACAAAAGGCTTCATGGAAGAGGAAGAATACGAGCTGGACCTGGAAGGATGATGAGAATTTGGAGAGGCAGAGTAGAGGTGGGGGGGAATTGTGAGCAAAGGAAACAAAGCAAACAGTTTTAGTCAAGTGATGAAAATGGAAGTAAGTCACTTAACCTTTCTGGGCCTCAGTCTCCTCATCTGTAAAATGAGGGAACTGGACAAGAGTTCCTTTGAGGTCCCTTTCAACTCTGACTCTGCAGTCCTACGAAGCAAGATTACAGCACATTAGGAAAGAAATCAGTGGGCAGGAAGTGGAGAAGTAG
The DNA here is from genome assembly GCF_900497805.2 of Vombatus ursinus. Lineage (NCBI taxonomy): Eukaryota > Metazoa > Chordata > Mammalia > Diprotodontia > Vombatidae > Vombatus > Vombatus ursinus. Next base: position 27,296,687 of record NW_020954564.1, read on the forward strand.
ATTAAGACCACGCAACCCAGCAAAAAGAAGGAAACAAAGAGAATAGCAGCTGGAAGGAGGCAAAGTGAAATTGTTTTAAAAAAAATCTTGATTCAGACCTCACCCTGGTCAATAAAGCGAACTCAGAAAAAGAAAGCTAAGAGTATTTTATTAGCACACCAAGGCAGAGAGCAGTTGGGTGCAGCCAACTTAGATTTCAAACCGCACACTATTTTTATAGACAGGAGTAAACTTCTCCATAAGGGCAAAAGTACATGGATTGGTACATATGGTAATAAGGCACATATTGGTATATATGGTATTTGGTACATATGGTAAGCATGAGGAGATGGGATTAATGTGCATGCTCAAGGGTATTTCTGGACTACCATATCCTGCAGGCTGACTGCATACTTATCCAAAGTCTAAACAAGGTTTAAACATGGGGTCACTCAGCCTGCCTCTGACCAAGTAGCTAACTTTGCACAAAGTGGAAGTTCTTTCAAGGTAGAGAAGACCTGAGAGTATTTGCAGATAGAAAGGAAGGAATGAATGGTCAGGAAAGAGTTTAACGAGGAACCCCAGGCAGTTGGGAGGAGACTGTTTAACACCACTACTGAAATTTTCAGCCAGCAGCCCAGAAGAGAAGAAAGACAAAAGAAATTGAGTTAAAGAAGTGACATACCTTCCCTGAAAAATAAAGAAAAGAGGCTGCTGGGTAGCTCAAGAAGAAATAATCCAGTAGGTCATTAATGTACACTAAAGGAAAAGATTTGCTTTTGGGGGCTCTGACCAAAAAGAAGAGTTCTACCAAGACAGGAACTAGGGTTTTATTGCCTGAACACCCTTTTTGATCTTCAAAATCTCCCAGGCATTTCTTTTCATGTTCACAGCAGCAGCATGTGCAAGGTGGTTTCTCCAGCCTGGCTGGTTTCTTCTGCTAGTGATCAATTGCCTCACATGAGGTTCAGGAGCATGTGGGAAGCTCAGATACAGAGCAGAGCTGTCTGAGGGAGACAGGATTAAAGCAGAAAGTTCAGGAGAGGCATCTCATTCTGAGAGAATTGAAATATTGGGTACTTTCCCTTGACAAAAGTATACAGGCTGCCCAGCCTTGGAAGGTGCCACAGTGAATCAAACTAGGACAGAAATCTATCAGTTGTGGGAGGATGGCGGAGGAGATATGGGTCAGGATCAAAGGGGACTGATATAAAGATGCAGTTTATACGCAGTCTTTACTATGAATCCTATTGGCATCAGGGATGACAGAAAGAGGTTAAAAACATGGATAGGAAGCTATAGCACTAAGTATATAGCTGAAATCTGACCCCCACGATTTATCTGTCTTGGAGCAAGGGAAGGAAGGTACTGACTGCTCCCTGAAAAATTCAGAATATTTTTTGTACGTGATGATAACCTTCAAGAGTACAAAGAGGCCTGTCAGGGCTATTTCATCCTGGCACCAGCGTCTAGGGAAGACAAGCCTGAGGGCATTTTCCTTTGCTTCAAATGGGCAATGTTTCTGAGTTAGCCAGCCCAAGCCAAAAATAAGTAAATAAACAAATGATCCACTGGAAATTCATCACTCCCAATCACCTAGGTTGTACCCACTCTGCACCAAAGTGTTGCCTAGTATAATCCCCTTTCTGAAGAATCGGTAGGCATTCAGCCTCTAGGGTAGAATGTGCAACAAGACACTGACAAATTGTTCATAAAGCAGGATCTTCATCAGATCCTCTCATCCACCGTGGCTTCCCCGAAACTGTGTGAACCTCGGCAACTGGTGCATGTGGTTGAACCACCGGTACCTAGGAGAATTTACGTCACATTGACTTGTAGGGAGAACCATCCCACTGGCTGGGATGTGAGCCTGAGTTGCATCAAACGCAGTGGGACAGGAGGAGCTGAGCAGGTAACAGAATCACTGGGGGCAGGGAACATCACCTACCACAGAGTAATTGATGCCTTGTCTCAATGTCACCCCTGCAACTGGAGAGTCAGGAAGAAGAAATATGAGGGCTTGTATCACAACTTTAGCTCTGGCTTGATGGAATTTACTAATTGGATTTTTATCCTTTGGTCCTTTCCAACATCTCCCAATTAAACCTGATCCTTTTATCAATTAATCCTCCTTGCTTTTCTTTTTATCCTTTCTCTTGCTTCTCTTTACTTTTGACCCCTTTTTCCCTCCTCTCCTTCAGTTTTCCTGTACAGAGATCCCATTTATCCAGACCTACTTACATCTGCCCTCAATTGAATTAATAGGCAAGGTCAACATGAAGGATTAGCAGAGAAGGAGACTATTTACTGACATCATAAACCTCAGGAAAGTCCTAACACTCCAGTCTTCCTTCACTTCATCCCCTACATACATGAAATTCCACCATTAAAACTCCTTTCCCTGAGCTTATAGCTCTGAGCCCTACTAAAACACAGATACATCTAGGAGAGGGTTTTACTTTAAGTGAGGCTTATTCATTTTTACCTCAGTATGACTAATGAAGGGGATGAGGGCAAATATTTATAGGAGGGAAGGGAGGGCAAGACATGATGATCCTAAGTACCTGTTGGGAGTATTAAAGATGAGTTCGCTGACTTTGTGAATTTTACCAAGCCAATCTTTGAAATAATAATAATGTAACCCGTGGCCCAACATATCAAGCTCTGGGCTTATACAGAACAGGTTCAGTCTTAGAAGAGGCTTCTTAAAAATCACATCCCATTTATTCATTTTGCCCCCAGAAGAGAACTTAAGAATAGAGCTCCTATCTAATTCTCCACCGATGTGGGAGAAATGTACCCAACTTCCGTGCAAGCACTTGAGGTATCAATGCACACTGTGTGCAGGACAGCCTTTATTTAACCCCACAGAAAATTCTAATAATATAAATGACTCAAAGAAGTCCTTCAACAGTTAATATAATTTTCCTCTCTTTTTCAGTGAGTGCTATTTTTACTCCAGAAGCTATACAGTTCTCCATTCTCATAGTGAAACCTTGCAGTTTAGGCTTTTAGATGGGAAACAAATGGGGTTGCCAGAGGGGCAATATTCTGGTGAATCCTTTTTTCATCCAAAGGACCCATATAGGCCTCTTGAAATCAACTTGGAACTGTTAGAGAAACATCTCCCTTCCCCTTCGTTCTGTACCATGTGAATAACTCAGAGTAAGCACAGGGGGCAAAATGTAGGTTTTTGTTCCTCAATATTATGGCTTGGCCCCTTAATGTTCCTACGATCCTGAGGCCATGTTTTCAGTCTAAAACTTTTGGTACTGTTTCAGAAGACTGGGTATCAGCAATTCTCTACACTCCTCTAGAATGCTCACATTCAGAAACTTACCACTTTGTCAGATGGAGCCCCTCTCCATAATCACCACTTCTGGGGCTAAGAGGTTATACCACTGTCTCTCCATGGCTGGAAAAAGGAATTCAGAGGCTAGGAACTTGGGACCCAGGAATTCTTTCATTTTCTAGCTAGAAAGCTAGGCTAAATGACTCCATCTTTTTTCTATGGCCAGGTGATTTTTTGCCCCATTACTGCCATCTCTTGGTTCACATAGGTGAGGGCATAGTTAACTATCCCACGCTGCCATTATTGGCTCCCACAGTGGGGGGAGGTGGCATGAAGGACTTTATAGATATATGACTTTTCTGTGCCTCATCCCACCCCACCTAGAACCTAGGTCTATGTTTAAGAGTCTGGATCCTCATCTGTTTTCAACTCTCTCTAACAAGAAAAGGCTATTTGTCTTGACTACCTTTTATAGGCCAGGTACAAAGAGCCATCTCTAACACATGACAGCCTAAGTCAATCAATTTATCCTCCATTGGCAAAACTCAATCACTTGTCCTCAATGAAGTGAAGATGGTTCAACAAGCACGCAGGCCTAGAAAATGTTCTCAGCCCTCTTCAGGAGGTACTAGTTGGCATGGTCATGCCCTCATACAATCAAAGTGTCAAAGGTTTACCACTTCTTAAATTCATTAAGCTGATCAGGCTCAGCTGATCAAACACCAACACTTAAAAATAATTCACATTTATACAGAACTTTATGACTTACAAATCAGTTTCCCCATGGCCATTTTCTGAGATGGGCAGAGGGCTTTACACAAAATCAGTACTTAAAAATATTTATTATAATACTAATATATACATCCAGGAATTCAATGGTTACAAAGAACTTTTCTTAAAACAACCTGTTAAGGTGGGTGTTGAATTATAAGCCTCTTGTGAGTAGAGATTGTTTCATTCAAAGTATTTGTATCCTCAGCACCTAGCATGGTACATGGCACATAGAGGATGTTAAATAAATTCTTGATGATTGATTGATTGGGTGGCATGAGTGTCATTATTTCCATTTTACAGATAATGAAGTTAAGACTGAGAGGCAGGCCTGTGGCTATACAGGTGCTAATCTAGGATCTCCCAAGGCTTCTGCTTCCCTTAATATAGCTGAAATGGAACATGTTTAGAATCATAGGATTTAGAACAAGAAGGGTCCTTAATATCATCTGATCTAACCCTTTCACTTCATAGATGTTGGGAACGAAACTCAGACCTGTGAACTGACTTTCAAAAGTCATGCAAAGGTTATATAGCAAAGCCAGGATGCAAAGTCAGGTCCTCTGAGTCAAATCTACTGTCCTCCTACCATGGTTATAGCACTGGGCCTGGAGTTAGGAAGACCTGAATTCAAAGCTGAATTCAGACACTTATTAGCTATGTGACCCTGTGGAAGGCCTTCTCTCTACCTCAGTTTCCTCATCTGTAAAGTGGGAATAATAATAACACTTACTTCTCAGGGATGTTGTGAGGATCAATAAGATAATATTTGTAAAGCATGTTATAAACCTTAAAGCTCTCTCTCTCCCTTTCTCTCTCTCTATGTGTATATATATAATATGTATATATATATATATATATACACACATACTACGTTGTTTATTTATTTTTATTACACCTCAGTTGCATTCCCAAATAATTCACTTCATGGATTGTCTGAGACAAATGATTAATGACAGGCCAACTTCCTGCTGCCACTAAGCAAATTTCTGGATCTTCCTATTCCCACTGCTGCCAGAATCTCCTTCTTGTGTAACAATATCTTAGAGCTAGAAGGCACCTCAATGACTATCTTGTCCAATCTATACCTAAAAAGGTATCATCTTTTCATATAATTCACCCAATTAGTGAGGATAAGGAAACAAAAATTTATTAAGCACCTACTATGTGCCAGGCACTAAACTAAATGCTTTACAAATACTATCTCATTTGATCCTCACAACAACCTCATGAGAAAGGCGCTATTATTATTCCATTTTACAATTGGGAAACTGAGGTAGACAGTCACTTGACTTGTTCAAAGTCACATAGCCAGTAAGTGTCTGAGGCTGAATTTGAACCCAGGTTTCTCTGACTCCAGGTCAAGCTACTCTATCTACTGCATCACCTAGCTGCCTCCAAACCTCTACTTCAAGATCTGCAATGAGGGAGTCCAACCACCTCCTAAGACAGTGCATTCTGCTTTTGGATAGAGCCAATTGTTAGGAAGCTTTTTTCCCTTGACATTAAGCCCCAATTAGCCTCTTTTCAATTTCCACCCACTGCTCCTAGTTCTGCCCTCTGTACACAGATTGCAAATATATTAGTTAATATTAGTTCAAGCTTAACACTTTTGTGGAATGCGTAATTAGCATGCTGTGGGATCTCCTTGCACCAGCTCTTTTCCTCATGTGGATGTAGCTATACTCCCTTAGCTGGACACTGCTTGACACCTATTACCACCCTGTAGGGACCAGAGCCATAGGGAGTTTGTCAAATCAAATCTAAACCAATAGATCACATCAGCATCAATTACTAATACATTGTACTGTAGTGGTGATGTTGGGCTATATCAAGTGACATTGCCTATGTAGGATGTGGGAGGAAGTTAGTCATCATTCTGTTTGAGTTTCAGACAGAGAGAGCCATCTGCTACCAGAACACTCTTTATAGAATTAGAGGCAACACGCCTTATTTGAAGGAAAGGACCTGCTTATAAAAACATTTCTTTAAAAAAAAAACCAGTTAAAGTGATATTGCTCATAAATCCAAGAAATCAGGGATAAGGGTGGGACTGGAAGTATTTAAGACCACATTGCTAACCAGGTCCAAGCAGAAGAGGCAACGAGGTATAGTGATAATGATAATGGTTAATAATAGCTGACATTTATATAAGGCCTTAAAGCGTGAGGCACCCAATAAACATTGTACAGCTGAGCCTCACAATAACAACCGGGAAGCAAGTATTACAGGCATCTTCATGTCCATTTCAGAAATAAAGAAACTGAGACTCCGAAAGCATAAGTGACTTTGAGCCCAGGATCATATATCTAGCAAGCATCAGAGATGACATTTGAACCCAGATGTTTCTGATTTCAAATAGTGGTTAGAGTGCTAGATCTAGAATCAGGAAAGCCTAGGTTCAAATCCCACCCATGAAACTGTGCAACCATTGGTAAGTCACTCAGGCTGAGCCTGTTTCTTCACCTGTAAAATGGCAATAATAATAATAATAATAATAATTGTAGCACCTACCTGCTGAGAGGATCAAATGAGATAAAACACGAAAAGCATTGTATGAACTTCAAAGCATTGTGCAGATATCAATTATTATAATTACTTTGAGAATTAATAATATACTCATCATAGAATTGCAGGGATTTTAGAGATATCACAGTGAGATCATCTTAACCAATCATGTACTCTAAGGCGGTCTTGGGCCCTCTTCCCTTTTCCTTCTATGTTGTCTTGCTTGTGATCTCATCAGCTCTCTTGTCTTTGATTATCATCTCTATGCAGATGATATGATTCTCAGATCTATACATCCAGCCCTAACCTCTCTCCTGAGCTCCAGTCCCACATCATCAGCTACCTTTTGGACATATGGAATTGGATGTCCCATAGGCATGGACTTTCCAAAGTCAGTCAGTCAATAAGTATTTCTTAAGCATCTACTATGTATCAAGAATTGTATATACTATATACCATACAAAAGCAGAACTCATTATTCCTCCTGGAAACCCTTCCCTCTCCCCAACTTTCCTATTACTATAGAGGGCAACACTATTCTCCCACTCATCCAGGACTGCAACTTTAGTATTTCTCTCAACTCTTCCCTCTCACTCATCCCACACATTATTCAATTGCCCAATCTTGTCATTTCTACATGTATTCTCTATAGCCCTTTCTCTCTATTCTGAAAGCCACCACTCTAGCAGAGGTCTTCACCACTTCTCATCTAGACTATTACTATACCCTTCTAATTGGTCTTCCTTCCTCAAGTCTCTTCCCACTCCAGTCCATCCTCCATTCAGCTGCCAAAGTGATTTTCTTAAAGAGCAGATCCCACCATGTTACCCCTTCACTCAATCAGTTCCAAAGGCTCCCTAATAACTGCCAGGATCAAATATATAATTTTTAGTTTGGTCTTTAAAATTCTTCCTCACCTTACCTCTTTCTCTTTCAAGTCTTCTTATGCTTTACTTCTCTCCATGTACTCTCTGATCCAGCTAAGCCAGTTTGCTTGTTGTTTCTAAAATATGGCACTCTATCTCCCTGCTCCATGCCCTTGCAAATATTGGCTGTCCCAAATGCTTGGAATGTCTTGCCCTGTTCACTTTTTCCTCTTAGTTTTCCAAGACTCAGTCTAAATTCTACTTTCCTCAAGAGACCTTTCCCAGTAACTCTTCCCACTCCACCCCATCCATGTGCACATACATGGATATCTGTGCACTTCAATCAATCAGTGGAAAAGGAATAATTGAGCTCCTCCCCAATGGTCTACCTTCTGAGAATGACAGATATTGAAGACTTCCCTGTCCCAGAGATGCTTTACTGTCTAGCTGGGGAAACTTCACATGTCATTGCTTCCCAACATTTTTTCATTGGTCTTATATTGTCTTCTGACTTTTTCAGGCATGTGATTGTTTCCTCCCTAACCTTGAGGGAAGAAATTCTCTTCTCTTCCTCCTAACAAAAATGTGGGCACACACTATACACTTAGTATATATACATGTTGAATCATCAGGGCAACCTTTCTCCTTCATATCTTTCTAGGCTTCTTATAATTCCTTCCACACACTCTAGGGTCCAGCCATACTGGCCTAACTAATGTTCCTCACACATAATACTCCATCTCCAATCTCTAAGCCATTGTACTTGCTATCTCCCATGTCCCAAATGCTCTCCCTCCTCCCTCCTCCATCTTAGAATTCTTTCCCAGTTTCTCATCTATAAACCAACTACAAAATTAATTTTAATAAAGACTTGTCGCTTATTTTCTTGATTGTCTTGTAAATTTCTAATTTTGCTGTATCACACCTAGGGAGACACTCAGAAACAGGAGTATAGTGACTTCCCTCACATGGCTAGTGCTGGGGTAGAAAAAAGTATGAATGAAAAAAACAGAAGAATTCTATAGAAAGAGCACTGGAGCAGGAGTCAGAAACCTAGCTTCAGGGCCCAGATCTACCACTCTGTGGTACACTAGTCATGCAAATGTAAGTCATTTCACCTCACGATGCCTCAATTCTTCCCTCTGTAAAGCAGAGATAACAATATTTACATTGATTACCTCCCACAGTCTTTATGAAGAAAGAACTTCATAAATCCTAATACGCTAAAGAAATGTGATCTATAATCCTTAAATAGCAAACACCATATTTAAGCAAAGTGAGCAAAGAGAGAAACAAATTTGATTCAACATTTTTAAAAATTATCTACTGTGGCCAAAGCATTGTGCTAGGAGTTGGTGGTGATACAAAGTTTAAGATAAAACCAAGTTCCTGCCCTCCTGGAGCTTTCAATCCAGTAGGGAATAAGACTCAAACATAGATCATTATAATACAATATCAGATGGAAAGTCTGTTAGAGAAGAGCAGGAAAAGTTCTAAGAATAAGAGAGGAACATCATTCATTGATTTTTTCATTCATTCTTTACTGAGTGAGGAATATCATGGAAAGTTTCATAGAATAAATGGTAATTAAGTTGTACTTTAAAGGATGGATGGGAATTCAACAGGCAGAAAGGGGCAGAGAGAACATTAAAGATGTAGACACAGGAATTCATCTTTGTGGGGAGTTAAGAGATAAGGCTAGAAAAATAGGGTGTTTGGTCCTAGATTTAGGGCCATGAATGCCAGGCAAAGAGAAAAAAAGAGGAGAGAAGGGGAAAGAGCAGAGCAGAAGTAAAATGGTAAGTTGCCGGACAAAGCCAAGGCTACTGGAGCATCCTAGGAAGGTCTTTATGACCATGGAAGATCAAGTCGCACATTCTGAATTCAAAGGATCATAATCTAGAGTTGAAAAGAATCTTAGAGTTGAAAAGAAAAGACTGACTTCTTTCTACAAAAAAAAGGAAACTAAGGTCCAGAGAGATTATGGGTTTATTAAGAGAGTTAAAGTTTACTACCTGCCACACAGGTAGAAAATGGTAAACAGCTATTTTAACTACAACCTTGTGATTCCAGGTTCAATGCTTTTTCCATTACACTGCAAAACTAATTAGGCATGAATTTACAGGGTGCCCTATAAGGATCAAATGAAGGTAGCTGATGTACTTTGTAAGATGCAAAGGGCTAGTCAAAAGTAAGGCGATTATTGCTATTATTATTATCATCATCGTAAGATCTTATATAACCCTCTGAAAGCAGCCTAAAGGGGTGGGGGGGAGTTGAAGGATCCCCATTCTGTTCTCCCTCTTGCACCTTGCATGGTGGGTAACAAGGTAACTGAGGTTTTCAGCCTTGTTTCACTTCAGGATTGATGACCTTTTAGGTCATTCCCTCTTAGCAGGACATGTGACACACCACCCCTGCCAACATTCTGTCACCTTTCCTGTGCCAATCATCCATCAACCCTTCACAAACTTTGGCCCTAGATGCTAGAATAAGTCAACGACAGCATTTTCAGCTCCACCCTCTTGGCTAATCTCATTCTGACTCCCAAATCAAGTTGACATGCCCCAGGTAATGAATATTCCCTTGCTCAGGAACCACATTGGTTGTTCTGTGGTGCCCCCTCCATCCCTATCCCCACTACCATAATGCAAAATTGACTCAAATTGGCTTCCTGCCACTTAGGTCACCTTGTTCAAGGAATCATTGAGCTCACCCTATCACATCCCCCAGTACCCTACTTATCCAGTCTCTCTTAGGCTCTTTCTCTCAAATCCCCACTCACATGGTTAAGTAATAGGATAGACTCAGAATGAAGAAATCTTTACATCACTTTGTCCTTCTTGTTCACCCTCCTAAAAGATATAATAACAGTAACAACAATTCACATTTCCGTAACACTTTAAAGGTTTATAAAACAAGTAATTGAGAGAGGGCTAAAATCATAATAGTAATCAACATTCCTATAGCTCTTTAAGGCTTTCAAAACACTATATATGCATCTATTATCTTAAGACACAAAACTGAGATCCTGTGAAATTCTACAGGTATTATTATCCTCATTTTGTAGATAAATAAATTGAAGCCCAGAGAATTTAAATAACTTACCCAGTGTTACCCAGTTAATGTCAGAGGCAAGTGCTCAGTTTGTTACTACATGACAATGAAAGTATTATTTTGGGGCAGCTAGGTGGTGCAGTGGATAGAGCACAGGCCTAAAGTCAGGAGGACCTTAGTTCAAATTCGACCGCAGACCAAGCACTTGACACTTACTAGCTGTGTGACCCTGGGCAAGTCACTTAACCCCAATTGCCTAAAGGAAAAAAAAAAGAAAGAAATAAAGAAAGAAAAAAGTATTATTTGCATTTTACAGAAGAGAAAGGAACTTTCCCAGAGTCACTCAGCTACTGAGTACCAGACAGAAGTAGGATTAGAACCTATATTGCTTGACTCCAAGTCCAGCAGTTTCCCCACTACACTTCATCATAAGTGTCTTTTTTTGCTTTGCAATATTTTTTAACATTCTTTTTAAAAATTTTTGAGTTCCAAATTCTCTCCCTCCCTCCATCCCCTCCACCACCCATTAAAAAGGCAAGCAATATGACAGCCATTATGTAAGTGAAGTCATATGAAACAACCATAAGTATCTCAGGCAATGTTTGTAGGTAGGGATAGAGATAGGGGCTGGGTATGTGGTTTCATTGGTATTTGGAGTTCTCTACCAATGAAGACAGGCACTTTTTCTATAACTTAACTGCTTTGAGAGTTGCCTAAAGCATCGGGAGGTTAAATAACTTCCCTAGGGATCACATAGGCAGCTAGTTGGCACAGTGGATAGAGTACTGGGCCTGAAGTCAAGAACACTCATCTTCCTGAGTTCAAATTTGGCCTCAGACATTTACTAGCTGTGTGTCCCTGGGCAAGATACTTAACCCTCTTTGCCTCAGTTTCCTCAACTGGAGAATCATTCCAGTATCTTTGCCAAGAAAACCCAAAATGGGGTCAGACATAACTAAAAATGACTGAACAACAACAGGGGTCCCATGGCCAGGATGTGTCAGCAGGAGGACTTAAGCCTGGTTGGGGTGGGGGGTTCCAAGGCAGGCTTTTCCCTACCTCATTACTCATACTAAAAAACTCAAAACAAGTTTTTTAAAAATTGGTTTGCATATACATGTATAATAAGGGAGTTTTGATTGGACTAATTAGGCTTTAAGATTCCCTCCCATTCTAATATTCAATAACTCTGAGGTTCCCACCAGTTGGTAACCTGGTTAGTAATTTCCTATTAATTGACTCTTTTCAAAATAATGGACTGCTACGCTGCATTCAATTTAAAAATTGATGCCTATATGAAATCACAGACAAAATGTTAACAAATGTTAACAAAATGTTAACAAAACGCAACCATCAGGGTCATACATTATAACATTGTACAGGGAAGGGGTTAAAGCACTGATTTTTTTTTTAAGTTTGAAGGCAAGAAGAATTAGAGAGGAGTCAGTCTATTCATGAATATAGGGAAAGCTAGGAGGAAAGATAATAGCATTAAGGGCTAGAAATGACCTTCCCAACGATCACCAAGTATGGACTTACTGTCAGCCAAAGAACTCTGTAGCCTTCTAGATATCCACATTCTGAGATGCAAAGACAAATATGAAATAGTCCCTCCTCTCAAGGAGCTTATATTCTCTTGGGAGAAATAACATGTGCATATATAAGTAAATAGAGAATGAATATGAACTAAGTGTAAGATAGTGAAATCTGAGATAGTGATGGAGGGAGGGCACTGATAGTTGTGGGGACCAGGCAAGGATTCATGTGGAAGGTCACACTTGATCTGTGTTTTGAAGGAAAGTGGGCATCCCAAGAGATAGAAGCAAAAAAGAGGGAATATTCTAAGCAAAGGAAGGGAGATGGATGATGTAGTGTTGTATGTGAGAAACAGAAGTTTCATTCTTTGTTTTTTTCTTTTTGGTGAGGCAGTTGGGGTCAGGTGACTTGCCTAGGATCACACAGCTAGTAAGTGTCAACTGTCTGAGGCTGGATTTGAACTCAGGTGCTCCTGACTCAAAGGCCCGATCTCTATCCACTGTGCCACCTAGCTGCCCCAGAGAAGTTTCATTTTTCCTGGACCATGCTCTCTTCCTCATCCTGGCTTCCTTTACATCCCAACTATAATCCCACCTTCTATAGGAAGCCTTCCTCAAACTCTCTTAATTCCAGTGCCTTTCCTCTTTTAATTATTTCCTTTTTATCCTGCATATAGCTTGCTTTGTAAATATTTATCTGCAGATTGTCTCCCCCATTGGATTGTGAGCACCTTGAAGACAAGGACTGTCTTTTGCCTCTTTTTTTATATCCCCATTGTTTAACACAGTGCCTGTCACATAGTAGGTGCTTAGTAAATGCTTATTGACTAACTGAACCATAGAGTGTAGGACAGGAAATAACATTTAGTGAACTTGGAAAAATAGATTAGGACCAATGAGTATTTGAGGGGGCAATATGCCAGGGAAGATAGGAAGAGATGAGATCAGGGGCATATGTAAAGAGATTGTCCTTGGCAAGAGAGGGTGCTATCTCGTTATCAGAGACTAGAGGAGAGGAGAAAAACATCTTTCCCAACATCAGAGTCTTTTCCAGTGAACCCTGTCTCCTCATGATGTGGCCAAAGTATTTAAATTTCTGCTTCAATATTTGACCTTCCAGAGGATAGCGTGAATTTCTTTAAGTATTGACTGATTTGATTTCCTTGCTTTCCAAGGGACTCTCAAAAATCTTCTACAGCACCACAATCTGAAAACCTCAATTCTGTACTGCTCAGCTTTCCTTACAATTCAACCCTCACAGACACGAAAAAATCGTCACTTTGACTATACAGAGTGTGCTAGGGAGTCAATTAGGGAGTAGAAAAAAGAATCACCTAGATAGGGCTCATCTTCCTGAATTCAAATCTGGTCTCAGACACTTAATAGCTGTGTCACCCCGTGCAAGTCACTTAACCCTGTTTGCCTCAGTTTCCTCATCTGTAAAATGAGCTGGAGAAAGAAATGGCAAACCACTCCAGTGTCTTTGCCAAGAAAACCCCAAAATGGCATCACAAAGAGTTGGACATGAAATCACTTTGCCTCACTGAGGACCCAATCAAGATTAGATAGTATACTTTTACAGTCAATCCAGTTAGCTCAATTGTAATCACTTACTCCAATCTTTCCATTTCACAGGTGAGGAAAATGAAGCCCAGAAAGAAGTGAACCCTCTGCCCTCCTCCCCTCTGGTACCATATGCTCCATATATAACACGAGTCAGGATTTGAACCTCTACCTTCAGATTCTGAATCTAGCTCTTTCCAGTACACCGTAAACCAGACAGGGAGAAACAGGAGAGAAGCAACAAATGTCAGAGTGGAGGGGTGAGGGCATGGAGGGGGTAGAGAAGAGTTATGAACATTTAATTTAAAAGTTAAAATATGAGGGGGGAAATCCTCTCCCAAGAAGGGGTCACTAATTCCTACTCCATATTTCTACCTTGGCCATGCCTCCTAGAGCTGTTTGTAAGCTGCTCTTCAGAGGGAGGCTAGTGTTCGGAGTTTGCCTCTCAGAAGTCCATTTCAAAGCTCTGCCTGGCAATCGTTTATGACTGGAAGTCTTAGTGATGAACACCCCTTTGAATTTTGTGTGTGAAGAGGTGCCATGTGCTTAAGGCAAAATAAAGCAGAGGCCTGTGAAGGGAGGATATATGTAATCTGTACCCAGGCTCTCAATTCAGCTTTTAACTCTCTAATCAGACTGGATGGCCAGATAGGCTTTGCTCAGTTTGTGGGTTCCCATCTTGACCTTCCCCACGGTGATAATTTTTAGTTATTCATATTAAAGCAGCTCATAAAAGAGATAAATGGGGGAATAGGGGTGGGGAAGGCTGTGTTTGAAAGTTGAAAAGTAGTTGAAACAAGGGCTTCATAAAATCTCTAAGAAAGCTCCATTAAAAAAGGAGGAAAAGAAAACATTCATGCAATAGCTCTGAGGAATTAACCAGGGTCAGTCCGATCAAAGGCGATTTACTTAAGGGATTTGAATGCAGCAGCAAAGGCATGAATCTGCCCCCTTGTCAAGGAAGATTTAATCAGCATTTTCCAAGTCGCCTGTCTTGGGACTTGAGATGTTGTAATTTTTTTTTTTTTGTTTAGTCTGTCTTCTCATACATGCCCCATTCAAGAGTCAATATGAAATGGAATCAAATGACTCATTAATCATCACGTTACTTCTCTGCTATCAGACAAAAGTCCTGCTGCCTGGGTACAGTTGTACCCAGACTCAGATTCTGTTGACATTTTGGAAATATTTTAAATTTGGAGGTGCCGTTTAATGCAAAAGTCCAACTGATTTGGGAAGGGGCCTAGAAGGCAACATGATTCAGTGAAGCGTGTTGGCTTTGGTGTCAGAGGGTCAATGTTCAAATCTCACCTCTGATGCCTACTACCTATGGAACCTTCAGCAAGTCACTTAACATCCTAGGACCTCAGTCTCTTTGTCTGTAAAATGGGAGAGTTCAACTAGATAGCTTCTAAATTTCTTTCCAGCTGTAGATCTACTTTCCTATAATCTTATGAGTCCTGGATTTGAAATCTAACCTCTTCATCTTGGGTAAGTCATTCAACTTCTTTGGGCCTCAGTTCTTTTATCCTTCCAATAGAGAAATGAGGGGTCTGGACTACATGGTTTCTAAGATTCCTTTCATTTTTAGATCTATGAACCTTCATTTTACAGATGGAGAAACTGAGGCTAATAGCAGTGGAGTGACTAGCCCAAGGTCAAATAGGTATTATTAGAAGAACTGGAATTTGAACCCATGTCCTCTGACTCAAAACCAGTGCTCTCTTCAAGGACGTGGTGACACTTAATTAGCTTTTTAGTCAGGGGCTAATGAATCAGTAGAAGTTCTGAGGATGCCCCGGTATTATCTAAAATATAAACTCACTGAACTTCCTGAAATACTTTGAAAAAATATCTGAAGGATTTATAAACAGGTTCTATACAAGTCAGATGTTTCCAAAATGAAAAAAGATTTGAGTACAGAATGTTTTCCCTTCTCCTCTACATTTTGTCTTCACTGCCTTTTGCATAATTGAATCATATCTACAATGATTATGCTCTCCAGTTTTTCTGTTAGCAATGTCCAGTTTGTATATGCTACTAGGATTAAGAATGAAAACATTCATTTGGTGACCTGAAATGTTCTCCCAAGCTAATTTAACTTTGTTCAAATCTCCTCTGGATAGTCATATAGATGCATATATACAAGAAACCAGGGATGATGGATCCACCTTAAAGATTGTTTCATGCTATTGGAAGAACTATTTTAATATATAAGGACATAAGTGGAAGCAGACAAGCTTAATTTTGCCAGTGTTCCTTAATATTTTGAACTGCGTCTACTTAACACCAAAAATACCAGAATGAAAAATGAAAAAATTCAATAAGATAGTGAGATGTTTGTCATTGCATAGACACATTTCCACCAGCTAGCACACAAGAATGTAGTCTCAGTTGAAAACAGCTTCCTTTATTTCTTATTATCATGATTTTTTTGCTTGATGCCAAAATTTCTCCATTCACTTAAAAGCTACCTGTTGCTTATTTTTCTCTTAAAAACAAAAACAAAACAGAAAAGAGATAGCGTCCAACAGCACTTAGCAGGAAGATTTTGACTTCTAAGTAATTTTCTCCTCTATATGTATTCTATGAGTATTTTTTTTTTTTTGGTGTAGGCAATAGGGTTAAGTGACTTGCCCAGGGACACACAGCTAGTGAGTGTTATGTGTCTGAGGCTGGATTTGAACTCAG
Source organism: Vombatus ursinus (assembly GCF_900497805.2). NCBI lineage: Eukaryota > Metazoa > Chordata > Mammalia > Diprotodontia > Vombatidae > Vombatus > Vombatus ursinus. The sequence goes on from NW_020954564.1 coordinate 27,312,949, forward strand.
GTCCTCCTGACTCCAGGACTGGTGTTCTATCCACTGTGCCACCTAGCTGCCCCATCTATGAGTATTCTCTAAACCATGTAACAGGGCTGTAGCCATTACCATCAATGAGTTATTGAATGGTTGTTGTTAAAAAGATATCTATACACCATACCAAAGGAAGCAACTATGTAGGAAGACAAGAAATATTTCAGGCATGATTTCACCACCAAAATAATCATACTGACTAAAGCAAGCTCTTTGCAATTATTCTGCCCAACATATCAGCAAAATTCAACATTTATTCAACAAATATTTGTTAAGCACCTATTTGTTTTCATTTATTTATTTATTTTTAGTTCATGGAATAAAATAAGCATTTCCATAACATACTATAATAAAAAGATGATTGAACATGAAACTGAAAATCTCTTATGTACAATTTGCTATTCTTTTAAAATATATAATATAGTTATGTAAATTTCTTTTTTTTCTTTTTTTCCTTCCTCCCCCCGACCCTAGCAATGGCTACCATTAGACACAAAGAATTGTATATGTATACACATATATATGTAAATTTTTCCATACATACTTCTATTTATCAGTTTTTTCTCTGAATGTAGAAGATATCTTTCTCCATATGCCCTGTATAGTTAATTTGGGTATTTATAATTGTTAAAAGAACTTATTAACTCAAAGTCATTCTTTTTTTTTTCCTTGCTTTTTGATGAGGTAATTGGGGTTAAGTGACTTGCCCAGGGTCACACAGCTAGTAAGTGTCAAGTGTCTGAGGTTGGATTTGAACTCAGGTCCTCCTGACTCCAAGGCCAGAGCTCTATCCATTGAGCCACCTAGCTGCCCCATCAAAGTCATTCTTAAAACAATATTGCTGTTACTGTATACAATGTTCTTCTCTTGGTTCTGCTAATTTCACTCTTTATTATTTCATTCAAGTTGTTCCATGTTTTTCTAAGATCATTGAGCTCATTATTTCTATGTAACACAGTAGAATTCTGTCACAATCATATACCACAATTTGCTTAGCCATTGCCCAATTGTTGGGCATCCCTGCAATTTTTAGTTCTTTGACACCACAAAGAGAGCTGCTATAAACATTTTAGAACATATAGGTTCTTTTCCTTTTTTTCCCAGTCACCTTTGGAAATAGAAGTAGTGGCAGAGGATTCTATGAGGTTATAGGGGAGACACAAGTTTGGATAAGATACAATTTTAATCAGATCAGTGCATGGTTAAGTCAAGGAATCATAGTACCATTGGCCCAAAAGGTAGTACCAGATCAATCTCACTATATTCTAGAAGATGATCATAATGTGGATATGTCTACATAATTCCAGAAAGGGAAATCATCCAGGCCAGTGGATTATGTCAACAGCTAAAGTGAATAATTTTCCTTCCAATATAATTGCCCCTCACCCTTTTATATCAAACTAGAAGGCAGTATGATATAGGAAAGTCAGTCATTCAATAAAAATTATTAAGCTCCTACTATATGCTAGGCACTGTGCTAAGAGCTAGAAATACAAAGAAAGGCAAAATGTAATCCCTGCCCTCAAAGAACTCTCAGTCTAATGATTGAGACAACATGCAAATAACTATGTGCAAACAAACTACATACAAGATAAACTGGAGGTAATCAACAGAGGAAAGACACTCTCATTAAGGGGGACTGGGAAACTTCCTGTAGAGGATAGGAAATCAACGGGCACTAGAAAGACCAGAGAATTCATAATGTAAAGATCTAATTTCAAATCCCAGTTCTGTTTCTTACTCCATTTGTTAAGTTAAGAGACTTTGAGCAAGTCTTAACCTCTTTGGGCCTTAGGTTCTTCAACCTAAAAATGGAAGAGTTGGACTAAATATTCTCTAATGTTTCTTCCAGCTCTAAATCCTATGGTTTCATCTGACCATCAAGTGAAACGGATAATGAGTGACCCAGCCCCTGTTTCTCCTTTGTTCTATGGTTACAAGGTAAAATGAGAGTGAGACCCAGGAGGTGAGTGGGAAAAATAAACATTCTCCCTGGAATCCTGGGTATATTGTTAAACTCTCCTTTATCCTAGGTCACTTCCTCTCACATTGGTTCCATTTATTAGAAAGATCCCTTGATTTGGGGTCAGAGGAAATAGGTTTGAATTCCAATCCTGCCATTCATTGCCTTTACATGTCCTCTTTGGACTTCCATATCCTCTTTTAGAAAACGGAAGGGTTGAACTAGATGGACTCCAAGATCTCTTCCAGTTCCAAATCTATAATCTCATGATCATGGAAACTTTTTCCTGAAGGTCTTATCCCTTGCCATCTTCTCCAAGGTCCAGTGCTCCTTTTATACTCCCTGACACAGAGAATAAGGAGAAAGATTTGGCATCCTTGTTGTTTCACACTTCCACTTCATCCTTCACCCTGCAACCATCATTAAGCAAACACTTCTCCTTTGAAATTCACCCCATCTTTCTATATTAGTCCAGGAGCTTCTTAAGAATAGGAACTGTCTTTTATCCCTCTTTGAATCGCTGACACTTAGCCCAGTGCCTGACACCTAGCAGGCATAATAAATGCTTGTTGACTTATTGACTATATCATTCTGTCCAGATTTTTGTTCTGTCATTTACTAATCTCCAGAGAAGTCTTCTTTTCTCAAGGAGTCCAGTACTTAGTTTACAGTCTTCCTTTTCATCCCAAGTTCTGCCTACATCTTTGGAAACTTCAAATTCACATAGCTGCACTTTCTTTACATACATATATATGTGTGTATATATATATATATATAATCTTTATTGATACATTCTCTCTCTTTCTCTTTCTCTCTCTCTTCTAGGATGTGAGACAAGGAAAGAGAGCATTCCAGTCAAAGGGGACAGACAGTGAAAAGACAGAGTCTAGAGACAGAATGTCATGGATAGAGTGTCACATGTGAGATCAGTGTCATTGGAATAATCAGAGGGCAGGAAAGTATAGGAAAACTGAGAAAATCAGTTATCTCTCACAAGTTCCTTTCTTTAGACTACTCTGGACCCCAAAATCCCTCTGTATCTTCATCCATTATCACCTTGTTTAGTTCCACTTCAGAGGAGAAGGTAACCCTCCTCCTTGTAAAGAATAACCAGTCTGCTGACATTGAACCATTTTTCTATCTCTTCCGAGAGCTTGTTCCACCCATCATTCCCCTCCACTTCTCTTTCTCTCTCTTCACTCTTTTTACCTACTTCCTTTTTTTCCCACTACCACAAACTCAGGTTTGCATTATCCTAAGAAATGCTACTTGATTCCTTAATCAATCATATATCTCTCTTCCCTTTTATTGTTTAACTCCTAAAAAGAATTATTTATTCTTAAGGCATCTATTTCCTCACTGTAAACTTATTCAGCTACTTGCATGTAACACTACTCTATTAAAACCTCCTTCAAAGACTGACAGGGGTCTCTTTTTCAAAAATAAATATTTTCATTGTGAAATTTACAGTCATACACATGAAACAAGAATTCACCATTTTCAGGGTTTTTTTAAGTATACATAGTGGTAACAATATTGCACTTGTCTGGGTCCTCTTCTGTACTTTTTTCTGCTCTCTCAAGTGTATTTTAAATATTTCATTGACTTGCATAGCTATCACTACCTTAACACTCCCCTCCACTTGGCCCCTTCTCAAAATAAAAGTTTTCCCTTATAACAAATATAGTCAAATAAAACAAGTTTGTACTGCATTGAAAATGTATGGGTCATTCTGTACCTCCCCAATAAGAGGTGGGAACTGAGTATCATTGTCAGGCTTCTGGAGTTGGGATTGGGCATTGCATCAAACAGTTCTTAAGTCTTTTAAAATTGTTGTACTTGAGAACATTGTAGTTAATGTATAAGTTCTTTGCATTCTGCTCACTTCCTCTGTATCAGTTCATATAAGTCTTATCAGGTTCCTCTGAATTCATCACCATATATACCTAAAAAATTCTAAGTATGTCAGATTTATAGTTTCATATGTAATCTTTTTCTCACATACCATTTATTAGAAGTTGAAACATTCACCTTCTTCCTTCTTCATATACTAGTATATTCCCTTTCCTTCCCTTTTCTTTCTCTTCTTCAAATCCTAAAAACACAATCTACTAACATACTCCATCCTCTCTTTTTCTTATTTAACTCCATCAAAACCATTTGAAGACATTAAGGTTCAAAAGAGACCCTTGTTTTTTCACCCTCTTCTCATTCACCTAGGTTTAGAGCCTTAGAGCTATCCCTGACTCCTCTTTCTCCCTCACCCTTATATCTAATCAGCTGCCAAGTTTTGTCAATTCTACCAACACAATATCTCTTAAACCTGCCCTCTTCTCTCAACTCACTACCCTAATTTCATCATCTGTTGACTTGTAATAGCCTCCTAATTGGTTTCCCTGAGTCCAGTCTCTTCCTTCTCTAATCTCTCCTTCACATAGCTGTCAAAATAATCTTCTTAAGGCAAAAGTCTGGCCATATCACTCCCCTTAAACCTTTAGTCTCTCCCTACTGCCCGTAGAATAAAATAAAGACAGCTCTGTTTGGCACTTAACAACTCTCACAGTTCGGCTCCAACTTACCTTTCTAGATTTATTTTACATTACTTCATTCACTTGGTTCTAGGCAAACTGGACTACTTACTGCTCCCTGAACTTGAGTAAATGCTGAGTTTGTTGAACTATATAATACTTAAAATATTGACTTCACTGGAATATTGTGAGAAAAAGAGCTTTGTAAACCTTCAAGTGCTATAAATTGTGAGATGATATTGATGATGCTGATGAAGAAGAAGAAGAAGAAGAAAAAGAAGAAGAAAATTGTCCTTGGAGTCAGAAAGGCCTGAATTCAAGTATTCTCTCTGACACATACTGGTCATATTATCAGAGGCAAATCACAACTTGTAAGTTTCCTTGGCAACTCTCTAAGACTCTTAGTTTTCTTTCCTTATTTTTTGGAATCTGACAGGAATTTGCATTGGTAGATAGAGTTTCCTCATGAAATGGCCCTTACATAAATGAAATTGCAGGTCTGGTTCAAAAAAATAGTTTAAAAACTGAAACCTCTGTGGAAATTGTTATTAATAAGAAGTCAGTTTTCTTGTCAATGAATGCTAAAAGTTTACAGGCATGTGGATAGTTTATACTAACCTAATTACCCAGCTGGAAGTAAGATAGGAGAAAGCAGGAAATCAGGTCTTCTGGTCAAGATGACTGCTTAAACAGAAACACACAGCTCAGCTCCCACATACCTACTCCAACAGAAATCAAGAAATCCAATGATATGCTACAATAAGTTACTTCTACCCCAGAACTGCATAAAAAGTCACCCAGAAGTCCACAGGAAACTGTAAAAGCAGCAAAGTCAATGCCACACAGATTAACAGTCACTGTGTCACAGGAAGACCACATATGGACCAGAGAGAGGCCATAAAAACATTTAGACTGCTGAGCTCTGTCAGGAATCAACAAAAGTGGAGAGCCCCAAATAGAAAGCCACCCGGGGGTTAAGAACCCACATAGAAGATGATGAAAGGCACCAGAAGCAGTAGAGATCATTGCAGGAACCATAGAACTCAGGCCAGAATAATGTGAGGCTCCAACGTCCCTAGAACTCTGTTCTGAAATTCCATAGAGGGCTCTGAAGATCCAACACTCTAAATATCAAAATTCCAGAGGGGCATAGCACTGGGAGATAGCAGTCAGCACAAGAACTGGAGCTCCAACAAGCAGAGTAAATCACTCCCTCCCCCCTCCAAAAAAAGCACAGCAGAGGGAAGAGTCTAAGGCGGACAATAAGCCCCAGTCCAGGAATTAAACTAGAGAGATGCATATACCAAAGAAGACACCAAAACCATAAATAATAATTGCAAATCCAGATATGCCCAGAAATTTAACCTAGAATTAGATAGTAACTGTGAAAACTGCATAGACTCAAAGGAAAAATGGATTTTCCACAAGAACTATAACAACTACTAGAAGAAATTAATAAAGACATTTTAAATGATTTAAAGTTCAGGAAGAATTGGAAGAATAGCAAATAGTTCGGAACAGAAAGTGATCATTTTTACCCATGTAACAGATTCCCTGAAAACTAGATCAAACAGATCTTGACTCAATGAGATGGCAAGAAATATTAGACCACAATCAACAAAATTAAAAAAATAGAAGAAAATGTAAGGTATCTAATATAAAAAAGAAATGACCTAGAAAACAACTTAAAGAGAGGTAATTTAAAAGTCAATGGATTTCCTGAAAACCATGATTTTTTTTTAAAAGTCTATACACTATATTTCAAGAAATCATAAATACAAATGATCCTGGGCAAGGTTAAGATAGAAAGAATCTACCAATCACTTTCTGGAAAGAAAAAAAAAAGTCTAAGAATTGTTATAACCCAAATCCAGAAGTCCTATATCAAAGAAAAATACATATACAAACATACAAAAAGAAAGCATTAAAATACCAAGAAACTGCAATCAGAATCTCACAAGCCTTGGAAGCTTCTACTTTATATAAGAGCAGATGATGGAGTACAATATTCCAAAAGACAAAAGAAATAGGATTATAACCAATACTAACTTACCCTGCTAAATTGGTATAATTCTACAAAGTGAGGAGAGGGGGAAGGAAATGGACCTTTAACGGAATAGAGACTTTCAAGGATTTCTAATGATAAGACCAGAGCTGAGTGGAAACTTTACAATGGAAACACAAGAATCAAGAAAAGCCTGGAAAGGTTAATTTATATAAACTATTAGAAAAAGCTATATGATGGTGGATTACTAACATTCTAATAAGATGTGAAGAAACTTATCCCTTCTAAATCTTAATGTCTTCAAATATTATTGAGTGCATTAAATTAGTAAAAGAGAGAATGAGGTAGGCGGGATTGGTTGTGTTCTGAAGATTTGAAGAGGAAAAAGAGAGGGAAGAGTATAAAGAATATTCTAATATATAAGGAAGGAAGAAGGGGGTATTTTTTTTTTATTTCTCATAGTTGGGGTATGTGAAAAAAGTATTCAAATATGGAGAAAGTAATAGGGGGAGCAGGCATCAAAGAAACCTCACTCTTATCTAAACTGGACAAAGGATAGTTAAACACACACATACACCCAGTGTTTGGTGTAGAAATATATTAAAATAGGCAGGGAAATAAAGTGGGAAAGAGAGTTAAGATAGAGGATAATACTGAAAAATGCATAACTACAAGCAAAATACACCTCCTGATCCTGAAGGGGGAGGTATTTAAAAGGAAAAATAAAGAAATGTAAATTACTAGTACCTAAGGAGATACCCTTCAATTGGGGGATGACTAAATAAACTATGGTTTATTAATGTAATGGAATATTATTGCTCCATGGAAAATAACGAAAGAGGGGATTTCAGAGAATCCTGGATAGTATGAACTGGAGCAGAGTAAGGTGAGAAGAATGAGACCAATTTATCCCCCAAAAAATAACATTTTCATTTAAAAAAAATAACTTTGAAAGACTTAAGAACTTTAACCAAATCAATGACCAATCATGTCTTCAGAGGACCTGTAATGAATTATGTCACTCATTTCCTGACAGAGAGGTGGTAGATTCAAGGTACAGAAACTTACATATTTGGACATGACTACTTTGTGTGTATTTTTTTTTTTTGCTCAATTATGTTTATTTGTTACAAGGTTATTTTTGTCTATTTTTATTTATGGAGAGTATTGGAATGAGAAAGGGATTATAATAATAATAGCAGGCAAAAAAAAAAAGATGGCCATTGAAACATTTTTTGAAATCCACAGAACAGAACAGAAGGGAATTCAGAAGTAAGCACCAAGAGGTCAATTTTTAAAGTAATGTGTAGGATTCATTACATACTTTTTAAAAAAAAAAGTAGCATGAAATAGAATGGTTTCATATAAAAGCCTTTTTTGATGTTCTGTTGTATAGGTAGAAATGCTCATTCATTTTTTGTTTGTTTGTTTTGGTGTTTAACTTTAGAATATTTTTTTTTCATTCCTAACTCAACTCACTTGAGACAGCTCCACCTCCTTACCAGCTGTCTTGTCCATTTCAGGATGATTCTGCCCTGCAGCCTGCTCCAGTGATGTGTGAATCACTCCCAAGATCGCCATGTCTTGTGGGACTCTAGTCATGCTGTTCACTTCACTCAAAGATCAACACCATCTCAGGACTCCTCTACCTCCCCAAGCTGTCTTACCCAGCCCTGGATGACCACCTCTCCTTCCCAGCTCCCCTTTATGTTTTGTCTTCCCTATTAGAACAAAAGTTCCTTGTAGGCAGAGACCCATTTTGTTTTCTTATAGTTGTATCCTCAGCTTTACCACAGTTCATACCACATAACAAGCACTTAATAAATGCTTTCTTTATCTACCTAAAAAGAGAGAAGGAAAGAAATCAGCAGCCTTTTTTTCCTTGCTCAAAATATATTATTTCTCCCCTATGATGGCTATGCCAGCAGAGATGTTCAAAGTTGTGTTCACAGATATTTGGGCAAGATACAAAGCTAGTTGTTAGGATGTAAGACTGTGAAAGATGGCCACTTCTTAGCCAACAAACTAAAACAGATGTTTGACAGAAAAGATCTATCTAGCTGTACTGTCCCTTACAAGATAAGAACTCAGATCCAAACCTTGAAAATTCCCATAGAAAAGGACAGCTTAAATTTTACTCCTTTCAGTAAAAAAAAAGAAAAGAAAGGAAAGGAAAGGAAAAGAAAAGAAAAGTAAGGATTAACCTAAGCCAAGGCAACTGTAGCAAATAGACATTAATTATTGATATATGGGCTTGAGCTGCTTTCTTGTAATTAGAGAAAAGGGCTCTAAACTGCCAAGTTCTTTCAGGAACATCATCTGCCCAATTTCACAGGGGTTTGGTAATAATTTCTAGCTTTGGGAGTTTATTATGGTTGTGAAAACAAGTGCGGGCTTCTGTGTATAGCACTAAAAGAAATAGTAGAATTATGCAATCATGGAGTGTAAAAGCTGGAAGGGACTTCTGAAAACATCTGATCAAAGAGTTCCTAATCCTTTTTTTATGTCATAGACCCCTTAGGCAGTTTGGTGAAACCTAGGGCCTGTTCTCAGAATAATGTTTTTAAAAGCATAAAATAAAACATGATTTCAAAGAAAGCCAAAGGATAATGAAAATAAAGATATAAATTTCCCATTCAAGTTCACAGACTCCCTGAAACCTATCCATATACCCCTTGGGAGTTTCTGGACCCCAGATGATCTAATTTCTAGTGAAACCCCCACATTTTATAGAAAAGGAGACCAAAGCCCTGAGACAGTAAATAATTGCCTGGTATCATAAACTAATTACTCAAAGATGTGACACTTGTGCTCAGGGCTCCTAACTCCCAGGGAGGCATTCATTCAGGTTGCCAGCCTCACAAGGAATTTGGTAGATTCTCCTTCTCCAATATATTGCCTTTTAATTTAGCATTCATGAAGTTCTATGTGGAACTCTATTCATATCCCAGGAGTACACTTTGTATTCTTAGCCTAACATTATGAAGAGAAGCATGAAATGTCAAATGTTTGCTTTTCTGGGTGTAGAGAGTATTTTTTTCTTTTTTAAGTCTTATTTTTTAAAGTTTTATTGATGTTACATTTTTTAAAAGTAGCACAGTTATATGAAATTCATAATACAGTGACCTTATCTGAAATTACATGCAGCTATAGGAATCCTCCATCTCTCTTCTCTCTCTTTTTTAATTAACAGAAATCTATTTTCTTTCTCTCCTAGCCCCCACTCCATTGGGGAAAAAAAGAAAAAACAACAAATATGCACAGTCAAGTAAAATAAATTCAATTAATGGTTATATATAATAATATAAATGTCTTATTTGTTCCTTAAATCTATGACCTTTATAAGAGATAGCATATTTCACCACCAGTCCTTTGGGTTAATGGATGGTCATTTATTGATCATAGTTCTTGAAGTTTTCAAAGCATATTGTTTTTACACTATTGGTATTATAAAATTTGTTTCTACTAGTTTCATTCTTCATCAATTTATAAAAGTATTCAAAATTTCATTTTTATAATATTGGTTTATGGTATAAATTGTTCTGGACTTGCTTACTTCACTCTGCATTAGTTCATATAAGGTTTTTGATGTCTTTTAAAATAATCTATTTCATTATATATTATAATAAATACAACAATTACTGATAATAATCTTATAATAATCATATTATGCATAGATCTGATGACATCATTCAGTAGAAATAGTAAAATATAATCTCCTTGAAGGCAGATATTATCTCACGTATTTGTATCCCTAGCATCTAGCAGCGCCAACATGTAGTGGGTACTTAAATACTTATTGGTTGATTGCTGATTGATCATTATTTTACTCAGAAGCCTCCAATAGCTCCCTATTGCCTGGCATGAATGCATTATAAACTCTTTATTCAAGCATTCAAAGCCCATACAATATGACTCCAATCTACTTATCTGGCTTTAATTCACCATTACTCCCTTTCATGTACTCCACATTGCAGACAAATTGGACTACTCATTATCCATTGATCTCATCCTGTCCTCTCCTACCTCTGTATGTTTGTTGCTTTTTTTCCCATACCCAGAACACATTCTCCTCACATTTCTACCTGAAAAAAATACTTCCCTTCCTCCAATGCTCAGCTTAGCGGCCACCTCTTCCATGAAGTTTTTCTTGCTTACAACCTCATAGAAGTGATCATTCCTCCCTCAAAACTCTTCTACCTCTCTGACCACTCCAAGGTCGCTAACCACATTACCATCTGTATGTAGTCTGATCTGTGCATTTACTTCATCTGTCCATGAGGTGTTAGGTGTGTGGAAGAGAAAACAGAGAAAGAGACAAAACAGGAGACAGGAGAGTGAGACAAGAGATCACGTGGACACAGGATGAGGTACATATCATCTGTTTTCCTGTCGGCCACTGGAATTGTACTGAAAAAGCTTTCAGTGAGTTTACTGGAGATAAACTCAGTTCCTATCTCAAAATTTTTATTCAACTACAAAAAGCACTTATTTTATCCATCCACACAATACCCTAAAGAATATTAAATATGGAAGAATAATAGCAGGATGGCAGCTTGCCCCATGATCATTCCTACCTAAAACTCAATGAAAATGTGAGAATAAGATAATAATAATAACCCTTTAATTTCTTTTTTAATTTACATCATTTCAAAAAAATATATAAAATATTTTCAAATGATGCATCTTAAATTTAATAATGTATAGTAAATTTGTGAGGGTTTTCTTGCATTGAAATTTTGATGAATCAATAATGTATCATGTAACCATATGGTGTAGAACTGTTAACAAGTCATTACATGCACATATTCCTGCTGATGCCTGCTGGACTTTCCAACAAGCACGACACATTTGCCTGCCAACGCTTGCTTGTTCAGACCTATCGGCAGACTTAACCACTGATGGGTTATAACTTGCATTTTGTGTGTTTATTCGGAAAATAATGTAATCACTACAACTTTAACTCTGTTATACAACAGATGAAACACGTACAAGTGATTTTTCAAAATGTTCTTATCTTCTCTTCTTTCCTTATGCTTCTACCACTCCCTTATTTTTATTTAACATCCCCCCAATTGCACCTGAGGCTACTGCTCTCTCCCTGAATCATTCCAGAGTCCCCCAGGGGTTGGTATCAACAACTTTGGGAACCTCTGGTAACTTACAGGGAGTAAATAATAGGCCCAGAATTTTAATCCAGGTCCTCTGATTCTAAATCCAGTCCACATTCCAACTATACCATGCTGTCCAGGTCCCTTATTCTTTTCACCCAAGTACTTATTCCTGATGTAGGTCATTTGGCTTATTTACCTTATTGCTGGTCCTCATATACCAGCTTGAGCCTTCCCCAACCTTCACTGCTTGACAATATTTGTCACTCAGTGCCTTACTGGATTCTGAATACACTGTGTTTTGAAATTCAGAGCTGCCAGTTAACTAGCTAAGTCTAGTTTGCTTTAGATGTTTGATATCTAGTCAGGGAGTTAAAGTATAGATATGACTTAAGCTTCTTGAGAGCAGAGACTGTTTCATCTTTTATCTTTGTATTCTAATTGCCTAGCACAGTGCTTTGTACTGTAGTTGGAACTTAACAAATACATGATCTCATTGATTTATTAGTTTTCTCCAATGATGCAGATCACAACTCATCGATATTTGCTCATTCACTGCAACATGTACCCAAGTCCTCCCAAAAGTTTACCCCAGAGAGGCCATCAAAGCATGCTGAAGGCTTTTCTCATGCTCTTTTGAGGATACTTGTCAAACACTATGGCTATTTGTGTATCATTCCTCAACCTTGCAACATGACCAATCATCTTACAAAGGCAGCTAAGTGGCGTGGTAGATAGAGACTTAGGCCTGGAGTCAAAAAGATCCAAATTCATATCTAGTCTCAGACACTAGTTACCAGCTGTGTAACCTTGGACAAGTCACTTATCCTCTGTCTGCCTCAGTTTCCTAAATAATAAAATGGGAATAATAATAGCAAGGTTGTTGTGAGGATCAAATAAGATAATATTTGTAAATTGCTTGGTACATAATATGTGCTTAATAAACTCTCTTCACCTTTCCCCTATTCTTTCCATCATAAAAAATTTATGACAACTGTTACCCCTGTTCTTCTTTGGCATTCCTCCCCTGCTCACAACTGTCACATGCCTTTCTACTGATTTCTGAGGGATGAGCATCTTGAGTGATGTTCATCTTTAATTCTTCAGAGGCAGTGGTGTCCACTAGTCTCCAAGACTAGTGGTGTCTACAAGACAAAAATGTTTGTACTGAAAGGATGAGCCTTTGTTGTTATGGTTAGCTTAGGGCAAGTAAAAGTGTCTGTATACATATATATACACATATATATACACACATGCACATACATACATACATACATACTATTGGACAAACTTTATAAAATGTCTCTTCAATATGTATTGAAATAACATGTCCAACAGATAATAATTCACATTTAAAAAACACTTCAAGGCTCATAAAACACTTTGCTTACAATAACTCTACATGATAACTAGCACGATTTACAGTTGATGCTGATGATGATAATTAAAATTCATATGATGCTTTAAGGTTTGCAAAACATGTCACAAATATCTTCTCATTTGATCCTCACATCACAACCCTGGAAGGTAGGTGCTATTATTATCCCCATTTTACAGATGAAAAAACTAAGGCATGGAACATTTTAAATGATTTGCCCAGGGTTACACTATTAGTAAGTATCTCCATTCAGATTTGAACTCAGGTTTTCTTGATTACAAATCCAAAACTATCCATTGCATGTTTCTCAAAGTCAGGTAACTAGAAAATTTTGGCCCTGGAATAATACCCAGATTTTATGATTTCAAGTCCATTACTCTTTTTATTACCACAGTCCAGCATATTATAAAAGCCTAATGGGTGACAGAGATAAGAAGTAGTATTGATCAAGAAAAACAAGAAGAACTTGCTGTGCAGTGGATAAGGAAGACTTCACAGAGGCAGTAAGACATGAACTATGAATAGGACTTGAATAATTGGCTGAAGGGGTGTGGTTATTGAAAGCTACCCAAAAGACCGGCTTATTATTTAATGATGGAATTGATCTCCTCTTGATGCTGTGCCTTAGGCAATGGTCTCTGATGTCAAACTAAAACCATGAAAGCAAAAGAATTGCACACTTTGAGAGTACTCTGGGCTTGCTTGAGGAAGGCTATGCTGATGAGTTAGACAGATGGAGCTTACAATTACTCAATGTCTGGCACTGTTAGCTGGAGGTATAAGGTTAACAGGATTTTTTGGAACTATGACTTACATATTCTACTCTTCCTTACTAATACTGTCTATTCAAGAAATCCATATATTTGTTCTGCCTCCTTAACCCATTCACTGTTTCAGGCAGGGGAAAGAAAACAAAACATCAGGTTTTATTTATTGTACCTTCTCCTATCTTTGAATGTCGAAATCCTATCAGATTCAGGAATTGATCTTCAGCAATTCTTCAGTAATTCAGTAAAAAAGTTCAGTAATTCTAGTCCCAACTCTGCCACTAATTACCTGTGTGACTGCAGGCAAATAATTTACACTTCAATTTCTTCATATGTCAAATGGGGATAATGACACCTGCCTTACTACCTCACAAAGTCATCATGAGGATAAAATGAAATTACATATATGAAAACACTTTGATAAATTAAGACCTCTATGGTTTATGAAGGCTATCCAAATCTCTCTCTGTGTCTCTGTCTTTCTGTCTCTGTGTGTGTGTGTGTGTGTATGACTCATTCAAAGCTCTTCAAGAGAAGGGATGCCTCCATCAATTCTTCCATCAATTATCTGATTTGAGTACTAAAGTATAAGCAATGGCTATGCCATTACACCAAGAATCTGTAACAAAAACTGGAAGGAGCAAGATTTCATAAGGTCTATGCCCATATCTTTATTCCAAAAACTGCTAACAAGCCCAGTGTCCACAACTGTCAACCTAGAAGGCAACCCCTATGGATAAGAAGTTTGGTGGCTGCTTTTACAAGCCTGATTCATATACTGAAGAAACAGAAAAAGAAAGTTCTTGTCATCATCAAAGTCCCTGACATTCATTGTCAAATGGTTCAGTATCAGAAATTGACGTGATTTTATCAAGGGAAATGATATTAAAGAGACATAGCCATCTGCTTTACTGCTGTACCCTAAGAACCGTGGTACCTGTCCATCTGATTTGTAGCTGAAATCTTCCATACATGTTGTGTCTCCCCATTGGAATGTGAGCTTTTTGAAAGCAGGGAATATATTACTTTTTTTTTGGAGGGGGTGAGGTAATTGAGGTCAAGTGACTTGCCCAAATCACATGGCTAATGAGTGTTATGTGTCTGAGGTCTGATTTGAACTCAGATCCTCCTGACTCCAGGGCCAGTGCTCTATCCACTGTGCCACCTGGCTGCCCCTATATTACTTTTTTATTAGCGTAGTACCTTGCACATAGTAAGTGTTCAATAAGTATTTCATTTATTCATTTATTCATTCATAGATGATAACAATATCCCCAAATCTGTTAAGGTTTAGTACTGTAGATGTCTTTGGCAAGAGTTCCTAATAGAAAACCAGTATTGGCTACTACACACCTCATGGTTCAAACATCATTAAATGTAATTTTTCTCAAAAAATAGAGACTGTCAAACACATGGACTATCAGGGGAAATTCCTAGCCTGAAAACCCAGCAGAAATTAAAGAAAAAATAATTATTAATCATAACAATAAAGATTTGAAGAATGTAATTATTTCTGAAAGCAGGGTTATAATGAATTGTCTCTCCTGGATCCAGATGAGCCTACCTTGATGGAAACCATATGGACTTCTCAACTCTTAGCAAAGAAAGTGAGATGGGGAAATAGGGAGAGAGAAAAGAAGAAACACGAAGAACTAAATGGATACTGAAAAAGACAGAGAAAGAAATTGCTAGTTGCTCTTCTAAAAGAGGAGTCTTCTTTTCAGTTATATCCACAAAAATAAGTAAAGAGTGATAAACACTGGGTTACCTTCTCCTCCCATAGGAGAGGAATAAAACAGAAAGTAGAGTCAAAAAGTCTTTGCTCTTCTACTCAACTTGAATAAGAAATGAAAGAGTCCCTTGTACTTCTGCCTAACAAGAAGGAAGGAAAAGAGATGTCTCCTATTTTATTGCTCACCAGGAAAAAATAAAATAAAGCCAAGAATACCAAAGTGGAAGGAAAGGGAATAAGGTAAATATGTGGTGATCTCACAACAGTCTTATCTTAAAGTCCCATCTACTGCTTCTGTTCTGTTCAGGTTCTTTGCTAAGACAGAATCCTGCTTGTCTCTACCACTTGAGGACTAGAAGCAAAATGTCCTTTTCTGCATTCCATGTTCCACCATTTCTAAAGGCCGGTGGAGAGCCTCACTAACTTTTCCAAGGAACATGCAAATGTGGAATCGAGGCAGTCCTGCCTTTTTAACAAACAGAAAGTTACTTCTTTGATCTAGTTAACATGACAATGGATGTTTTAATCAAGTGTTTTGGCTGCAACTGAATAGGTAAAAGGTTGTTATATTCTCCCTTATTCCAAACTAATAAAAGCTAGCTGATTGTTAATTGATAGTTTATAATATTGCCAAGGCTTTTTAAGCAAACTAACTCCTAACACTATATAAAAATAAGGTATTATTTGTGTTTGCAGTAATAATGACAGTAGTAAAATTCAGCATTTGACACTCCTCATTCATCTCACCATTTGAACGTGACAGATTTGTAATTTCTTAGAAGTCTCTTATGTTTCAGTCAGTCACCTTAAACTCTCTTACTTATACCTGTCCGGCTTAACAAAGGAATTTTCATACCTCTCAGAATTTGGGCCAAGACAGGATGGCAATTGTTTTTAGTACCTGTTTAGCCAGACATCAATCAAAGAGCAAGCATTTATTGATTCGCTGACATAATTCCATCAATACCTCTCGCAGACCTTAGGGTCTGAAGTGGACCTTTGTTTCTACACTCCCCCCCCCACCATTAGAATGTTGAAACTATAACATTACACAGAACCTTCCAATTGTTCAAATAAATTTCTTGACTCTTAGGTTTGCACTTCAAACATCCTACTCAATTCTTATATTTTCATCAGAAATTCCTGAAAGTCCTCTATTCCATTAAAGGTCAATTTCTCCCCACCCCACCCCTTATGATTATAGTTAGCTGTGAAGGGTAAATTATTGTTGATTATAAACCTATGTCTTCTGGAAAATCATAGCCCAAGGCCTCCTGTCATTTAAAGGAAAAGCTGTCAGGTCTTACATGATTGTAATTTTGGTTCCTTCATACTTGTACTACCTCTTTCTAGATACTTGCAGAATTTTTTTTCTTTTATATGGGACATTTCCTTTTGGAGTTACTCTCAGGAAGTGATTCAGAAGCTTCTTTCTATTTTTACTTTGCCCTCTGGTTCTAATAAATATGGAGAGTTTTCATCAATGATTTCTTAAAATTAAGTGTTCAAGCTTATTAAAAATCATGGTTTATAGGGAGTCCAGTGAATCTGAAATTGTCACCCTTAATCTGTTTTCCAGGTCAGTAGTTTTTGATGGCAGGCAATCTTCTGATTTTTCTCTTTACGCTTATCCCTTCGGAAAGGCAGAGCATACCTCCACAAATTTTAAGATCAGGCAGAGCCTGGAATACAAAAGATGCAGTGTTGACACCAATTTTCATGTAGTTAGAAATGAGCAGACTAGGATTCTAGAAGATGACCTCAATGGAACAGAAGTAGTAGGTGTAACTTTAAGATATAAGTCTTCTTGTTTTAATGATCCTTAATGTCTCATAGAGTCATTGATTTATGTTTAGTATAATCCAGTTTTCAGGAAGTCTGTTACTTGGGTAAAGCTTGCCAATTTCTATTCTGAACTATGTCTTCCTTTCAGTTCTTTTCTCTAGAGTTCTTATTTTATTTTTTCACCTTTTGCTTTATTTCTTCTAGTAGTCCTTGAAGGAAATCTACTTTTTCCTTTGAATCTCTGCTTGAAGTTGTAATCATTATTTGCTCCCTATTTTTGAGTAGCTTAAGTTTATATTAATTTTTAGGACTTATCAGTGTTTTCTTTGATTTTCTCATTTCCCCAGTCTTTGTTCCTGAATTGGTGCTTTGTGCCATGTCCAGGCTCCGCCTCTTGTTATGCTTTTGGGTGGAGTGATCTGCCCTCTTTGGAGTTTCTTGTCTAACGTGGGTTCTTCTGTTAATCTCCATCTCCCAGGGTTAGGTGCCCATAGATCTCTAAGGTTCATAGAGCTGTGTTTACAAGGCCTTCTATGATGTCTTACAGTAAAGTAATAAGGACCTTAAAGTCCCTGAGCCCGTGGTGTCCTGGGGCTGTCCAAGCTGGGACACTGCCAGCCTCTTTGCCTGTTGTAGGACGATTTTTGCTGGAAGCTCCCTTTTTTGCCTATTGTCTTCTGGCTGGATTTTGGTGAAGTTTGGCAGTAGAAAAAGTTACTTGCTATGTTTCTCTTTGGATCTCCTGACCATTATTTGGTCTTATGTAAATTTCAAATTTTTGTTGGAGGAGATGCATAAGAAGAAAGTGACTTTACTCTATTCAGGCAGTCTCCTTGACTGGAATTTCTTTTCATTACTTGACTTCTTTAAGTTAGTTTCCCAACTGTTAAATGGAAATACTCATAGTACCCTCATCATAAGACTAACAGCAAAGAAAGTGCTTTCTAAAGCATCAGGTATTCTAAAAATTTGGGTTGTTAATGGGACACCAATATTTAGAACAAGTAGCAGAATAGATCTAGTATCAGAACATTATCAATATCATTATCAGTCAGAACATTATCAGTACTCATCATATGGCTAGTGGTAGGATTGGATGGCTAGGGCCCAGAATTTTAGACAGATCCATAGGAGCAAGAAAGGTAAACTAAGAAGGTCTCAACTTTTATTTTTAGGAGTAAGTATTGACAGGTAGAGGGATTGTTAGGGAGTTTGACCACAGGTAATCCTTAACAGTGAAGGCTACAGCACCAAGTTTAGAAGCCTGACCACTTAACCATCCTTAGCAATATACTCACTGACACTTTGTCTACCTTATTATTTGAAATTGGTAGGAGAAGGTAGGGCATAATATCTTACTCTTTTCTCACTTAGATCTAGCCAGAACAATAATAGATCTGGAGGAAAGGGAGCTGTGACGATTCATGTGATTTGATTGAGGAAGATACTTTTCATTGTTAATAGGGTTAGGCCTTGTTTCAAGCTGACTTGTATCTTGAAAAGGGGCTAGAAATGGGATTTGGAAACAAGCAAACAAGAACAATACCACCAGTGTCCCTCAGATTTTATATGGAACTTGTAATATAAAAACGTATGATGTTGCATATAGCCTTCAGGAGATATTGAGGAGCAGGTTATAAGGACTCTAGCATAATGGAAAATTATTATATAAGACCTGATGAGACTGGAAGCAACAGCCAGGGAATAAAAACACAAGTCTTCTAAGGAATCATTTCTTCAGCTCCTGCCTGATAGGCAGAGCACACAATAGCAGTCTTATTCTGCTTTCCTTGTATCTAAGATTGAGAACTGCCTGGGCCCAAGAGAGGTATTGACGGGTAATCTAGTTTCATCTCTTTTTTCAAAACTGTTTGTGTGTTTATGGTTACTATTTAACATTACAACTTGTTTACAGAATTAACTTTTGATGTTTTTGCATCTTTTTTTTTTACTGACCTAGAAATTTCCCCTGAAGTTCATGTCATTGCAAGTCCTTTTTGAATGTCTCCCTTTCTCTTAGGTGAAATTCTCTGTGATTATTTAATGACATCCAAGTACATGAGTATCCATCTTATTGCCCATAGTGTAAAAGATCCAAAGTTGCTGGAAGTCAAGGGTTCTGGTTGGCCATACCCTACAAGGACTTCCCATGTAGATGACTTTAATATGCAAAATATTGGGCATTTAGTGAGTGCCACAGCATTGAAGCTATGTAAGATTCAGTTGATTAGTATCAGGGAGCAGGTAGCATACCATGAAGCATGAGGCTAAATGTATATTCTCATCTCTTGAAAGTATGAGACTAAATGTATATCCCCATCTCTTGAAAGTATGAGACTAAATGTATATCCCCATCTCTTGAAAGACTATCAGACAAATATGTATGTATGTATGTGTGCATATATATTCACATATGTTATATATTCAATAAATTTATATGTATCTCTCTCTCTCTTAAGAATCTCTCTCCATTCTCTGAGATCAGATTTGTCAATTTTACTTATCCAAGATGTATTATTTCCTACATGCATTCAATGTATGTTTAAGACATCCCTAAAACATCTTGTGTGAGTTTAGTCTCACTACATCCACTTTAAGGAAATGTGTCTTTTCCACTATGGGCCATGCATGGTAAATACAGCTCGACTCCTTACAGCCTCAAAAGACAGGTATAGGCATGCCCACAGATCCTTGGTTAGATCTGTTGTGGACAGAGCAACATGAAACAATGCACTCACCATCTTGGAGAAGTGATGGGAGAGGGAGATGAGGATATAAAAGAGTTGAGGTTATAAAAGATCCTGAGGTAGAAAAGTAATCCAAAACCAGACATTTTTGAAAATAAGAATTCCAGAGAGGACTCTGGTGGCTATATTTAAGTACGGAATTTGGAGCACTCAATTCAACAAGACTGATGAGTTTCAAATCTCATCAGCCACTTAATTAAACCTCACAAAACAACCCTTCTACTAGAAAGTCTCTGCTCATCTGAATGTATCTTCATACAAGCCTAATCTTTCAGGATGGTCTTACATTGTAATAACACAACAGACTTCTCCAAAGTTCAGGTTTCAGGCTATGTGAATGTTTGCCTTAGGCAGCAAGACTATTTTTAAGCTAACACCCTGCCAGGGTTCTTATCTGTCAAGGACCTGGAGAATGTAACCTGAGTGATAATGCACAGTACAATTTTTATACAGATGATCAGTGGGCAGATTTGCCACAAAGATCCAGACAATGTCTTGTTACCAGGAGTAAGCTAGGGATTATTTTAGTGGGTTCAATTTTTGCCATATCTCTAGTTCCCATTCTTCCCTTATTAAAATGATTGTTTGCATTAACATTTGTTCCAGCTTGGTTTGCTAAGTCATGCATTACCAATGTCTCCCCTACGTTCAATTATATTTCATAGAAATAACTTTTCTTGCATTTTTAAAGGTACTGCACATTAATGAAATGGCTTTCCATATTTCATGAGCAAATAACTACCCTTTTCTTTTGAGTAAGCATGGTTTTGCTGCAGATGAACATGGTCAAACAACTTCATTTTTGGATGGACAACTTTTTAACCAAACATAAAAAAGTTGATATTTATTAGTAGTGATCCAAAAATAGTGCAGCAAACATATGATTCTGATTAATTATAGCTGGAAATGAAGGGCTTAGCTTCAATAGGAGATGCTTTCTGCTCTATGGGTTTAGCCAGATGCAAAAAAATTATTGCTAGTGATATACCTCTCTACATAGGAAGTCCCCTTTTCAATTCTCAGAGTGAAATTCATCTTCTATCTAGATAGTAGGCTGAGCCAAAGACATACTGAAAATGAATGCAATATTGGTTTTAAGTACTCTACTTCTCCCTTTCCTGTTATCTCTTACCCTCTGTTCCCTCATCTCCCCTCCCCCTACTGCTCCTTCCACCAGTCCCTCCCTTCCTCCTCCCTTTCTTCCTTTCCTCCCCCTTCGAAAGTTCAAAATAACAGAGGCAACTGATACTGAGAAAGGCAGCCTGGGGGAAGTGAGATTGGCCCCAAATGATGACATAGCATCAATACCACTTTTCTTCAAGCCAAATATTCTAAGGTCTTCCAGCATGCAAAATGAGAAAGGGAATCAAGCAAGAGATAAAGAGTGGGGTGGAGGTGAAGAAAGAAAGGTTAGTGGGGCCAAGTAATATTTGAGGAACATAAGCACAGAGTGGGAAGTGCCAGCAGCTTGGGGAGAGGCCAAAGAAATGCAAAGCAACCTGGGAAAGAGCATCTAAAATCCCCAACCAGACTGGGAAACCAGGGGAAGAGAGGATAAGGAGTAAGGTAACTGCTCTTTGGAGCTGGAGTAAGGGTGGGGAAGGAAATTCAGATAATGAAGTAGGAAAGGAAAATGCTAGTGGGATCCTTAACCCTAGCTACTGACTAACAGTCTTAAGTTTTAACCTACCCTGAAGGAGTAGAGAGAAGGCAGTGGATTCAAAAGGTCTGAATCAGAGACATAACTTTCACTGATCTTGTGACAAAACTCATCACAGACTACTCTCCAATGTCTCCAAATTTCCTGATTATTTAAGTACCATCAATATATTTCCTTGGCTGTCATCATCACATATGATGTAACAATAGGAGATCTGGCTTCCGAATATTTGTGACAGTACGCTAAGAGCTGTTTATGGAGAAAAGGGAGTATGTATAGTGGTTATTAGATTGAGTAAATGAATCTTAGTGAGATAAGTTATACTCACGAGAGAGCCCATAACAGGGGCTCTAAGAAGAATATGCACAAGAATAAATATATGTTCTGGGAGAGAGTCCTGGTAGTTCACTAGTGCATCTCGATTTGGGGGAGGGTGTAGAAAGTGCCTAGTAGGGAAGATAAAGACTGCTGTGGCCCATCTCTGCTTCAAGACCTAGAACAGCTCTGGCCTAGTAGATACCTCCATAGTGATTCCAGTATCTAAGTAGCAATCAGGAAATAGTCCTTTAAGATAGCATAGATCTGAATCACACAGGTCAGAGTTCCCAGAAGTTTCTGCACAAGAAAGGAAAGTGCTTATGGAAGGGGATGGAGGAATGAAGGTGTGAAAGGCACAAAGTGAAAGCTTGGAGAGTGATTGACAGAAGTCTAAGCTGATGGGTCTGTAACAGTCTAGACTTTGAGCAGCTCAGGAGCCTGGCATGATACACATGACTTCTCAAAGAATACTCACAGAACAAGGAAATATTACTGATAACCACAAAAAGGAAGAGAACAAGGAACATTCAACTCCCCCAGTCAAGGTGCTCCAGGACAAGGAATTCCAATCTGCATCCTTCCCTTTCTCTCCACCATTAGATGACTCTGCAAAGGTGGTGTTACAGGGCCTAGTTTCCAGTCACCAACAGTGAAAATCTTTCTCCAAGTCCAGTGTGGGGTTGGTTATGCCTGTTATTACTGCCTTGCTGTCCGTACAGCACCACCTTGTGTTGGTAATAGAGTAGAGGGATAGTGAAGGCTACAGTAAAGCTTCCCTTAACCAAAACAAGGATAAACAGGGATCATATGGCCTCTGTTTGCATTTCTACAGGGTCAATCTACACATCAGCATGGTACTGTAAATATAACACTACACTGTGTTGTTCAAGATTGTTTTGTTTATTGGTGAATGTGGTTCTACTTAGAGCAGGGATTAATTGTTCATTTTGTAACAGACACCTTTGACAGTCTGGTGAAAGCAATGGGCTGCAACAGAATAATGTTTTTAAATGCATAAAACAAAATGTATGAGATTAAAAATTATATTAAAATATAGATATCAAAATATTTTTAATGAGGTCACTCAGGTTAAGAATCCTTGACTGAGAAGGACTCTTCTCTAGAAGCTTAGGTGATATGAGACCAAATGCTTCTTCCAGTGATGGATAAAAACTTAATCTGAATTTTAATGTTATTGTAATAATCCCTGCTCCATAGGAATATTGGCTAAAGCAAACCTAATGAGAAGCAGAAGTCAATCTAATGAGAAGTTTAATGGAGACCTATCTTGCTTTAAACCAATGTAAGAGAAGAAAATCTGGACTAACTACCCCTCCCCAAAAGAGGTTGGGGTATCAGAACGACTTTGTGCATCACAAAGTATACAAAATAGAA
Source organism: Vombatus ursinus (assembly GCF_900497805.2). Taxonomy (NCBI): domain Eukaryota; kingdom Metazoa; phylum Chordata; class Mammalia; order Diprotodontia; family Vombatidae; genus Vombatus; species Vombatus ursinus. Next base: position 27,336,362 of record NW_020954564.1, read on the forward strand.
TTTCTTCAAAAAGCAAGATCTTCCCATAAATTTAAAATGATTCATTTTCCAAACATTGCATTTAGATATTTCCATCGAGGTCCTATTCTGATCCCTCATTGTGGCATGAAGGCAACTAGGGGGACCTGAAAGGTTTCTGCTAGTAGAGCTCAAACTTTGGCACGTCCTCCTGAGTTCAAATTTAGATAACTGGAAAATAAAGCATAAGCTTTAATAACCCAGATCAATTAAGTCCCAGGGATCAATTCACCAAATTTTTAAGGCAATAGCCTTAGCTTAGCCCATCTCAGTGATTTCTCAGTCTCAGATTTAGTTCCTATAATAACATGCATGACGATTCCCCACAAAGAATACAGAGAAGGAGTAAGACAACAGTCAAGATACGGCAAAGAAAGGTCTTAAAAAACCAGAGAGAACAGAACACCCAAGAGGAGGGAGTGGTCAACGATGCCAAATGCTTCAGAGATTTAAACAAAGATGAAGACTAAGAAAAGTCCCTTGGATTGAGATTAGATGCTATTCTTGCCTTCAGGGTGCTCACAATCCAGAAAGGTTGTAACAGACAAACACATTACCGCATTACACGATCAGTGCATTAAATAGGTACCCCAAAATATTATATCGTGCCTGATAGGAATAACAATAGCTAGTATTTATATAGCTCAGCATTGTATACTATATATTATTTTAGTTAGTCCTCATCCTAACTCTTTTAAGTGGGTACTATTATTACTGGACCGTGTCGAGCCTAGAGTCAGGAAGACCTGAATTCAAATCCATTCTCAGACACTTAGCTGTACAACCTTAGGAAAGTCACTTGAGCTCTGTTTGCTTCAGTTTCCTCATCTATAAAAGGGAAATAGTAATAGCACCTACCTCCTAGGGTTGTTGTGAGAATCAAAAGAAATAATAAATATAAAGTGCTTAACACTGACACATGGTAAGCACTACATAAATGTTAGTTATTATTATTATTATTATTATCATCATTATTCTCATTTTGTAAATGAGAAGGTATATGACTTGCCCAAGGTTACACAGTCAGAATTTTAACTCAAGTCTTCTCAATTCCAAGTCTACTGCTTTCTCTACTATGCCACCTACTTGCCTCCAATCAGGAATCAGAAAAGGCTTCCTAGAAGAAGTGGCATTTGAGTTGGTCTGTAAATGATAGGTAACAGAAGGCACAGATGCAAAGTGCAAAAGACCCAGAGAACAGACAAATTTGACAACAATTAGAGTGTGCCGACAGGAATGATATGAAATATGGTTGAAAAGGTAAGGTAACATCAGACTGTGGAAGGCCTTAAGTGCCAGGTTAAGAAGTTTAAACTCTACTTGTTAAGCAATAGAGAGTCAATGAAGCAGAGTAAGATGACCAGTTTTTGTTTTTTAGGGTTTGGAGGGGGTAGGAACAGCAGGGAAGGCTATTCTGGAAAAGTGATGTAATATAGGCTGGGGTAGAATACAGAGTCAGGGGCAGAACCAAGATGGCGGAGGGAAAGCAGTGACTTGCTTGAGCTCTCCCTCAAACCCCTCCAAATACCTATAAAAAATGGCTCTAAACAAATTCTAAAGCAGCAGAACCCACAAAAAAACAGAGTAAAACAAATTTCCAGCCCAAGACAACCTGGATGGCTGATCGGAAAGGCATATTGCGCCGGGCTGGGAGAGAAGCGCAGTTCGGTGTGGGCACGCAGGCCCCAGAGAAACTGGAGCAGGCCTCAGAGGACTGAATCGTGGGCAGCTGTGGCTGTTTCCAGACTTCTCAACCCACGAACACCAAAGACAACTTAGAAGGTCAGTGGGAAAAGTCTGTGACTGTGGTGAGAGAAGAAGCTAGGTCTCAGCCACCCCGAGGGCAGCAGCTGCCTCCTGAGCTTCTGGCCCACAGACTTAGGGGGAATCGAGTGGCTGATCAGAGGGGGATTGCAAGGATCTCTTTGCCAGGAATCTCTAAGGCAGGAATCTCTTGCTTTCCCCTTGTTTGGATCTGGGTCACAGTTCTGAGGGGCGGTCCCAGGGCAAGAAGAAGTGCTGGCGTGGTGGTGCTTGTTGTGGCAGTAGAGAGGAAACACCTCGCCCCTTATCATACTACCTTGGAAGAACAGAAAATTTTCAGGTCCCCAGAAGTATCTCTGAAAACAGCTATACAAACCCCGAATCTTGGGACAGTACATTCTTCACATTGGAAACAGACTCTTACCTTAACAAAGAGTTTAAAACTCAAGTAACTGGAGAGTCAGACTATATTATCTTACTTTGGTGACAAAGAAGATCAAAACATACAACCAGAAGAAGAAAACAAAGTCAAAGCTCCTACATCCAAAACTTCCAAGAAAAATATGAATCAGTCCCAGGTCTTGGAAGAGCTCAAAAGGAATTTTGAGAAGCAAGTAAGAGAAGTAGAGGAAAAACTGGGAAGAGAAATGAGAGTGATGCAAGAAAATCATGAAAAGCAAGTTAACAGCCTGCTAAAGGAGACCCAAAAAAATACTGAAGAAAATAACACCTTAAAAAATAGCCTAACCCAAATGACAAAAGAGGTCCAAAAAACCAATGAAGAGAAGAATGCCCTAAAGAGCAAAATTGGACAAATGGAAAAGGAAGTCCAAAAGATTACTGAAGAAAATACTTCCTTAAAAATTAGAATAGAGCAATTGGAAGCTAGTGACTTCATGAGAAATCAAGATACTGTAAAACAAATCCAAAAGAATGAAAAATTAGAAAACAATGTGAAATATCTCATTGGAAAAACAACTGACCTAGAAAATAGATCCAGGAGAGAGAATGTAAAAATTATTGGACTATCTGGAAGCCATGATCAAAAAAAGAGCCTAGACATCATCTTTCAAGAAATGATCAAGGAAAACTGCCCTCATATTTTAGAACCAGAGGGCAAAATAGAAATTGAAAGAATCTACCGATCTCCTCCTCAAAGAGATCCCCAAAGGAAAACTCCTAGGAATATTGTAGCCAAATTCCAGAGTTCCCAGGCCAAGGAGAAAATATTACAAGCAGCCAGAAAGAAACAATTCAAGTATTGTGGAAACACAATCAGGATAACACAAGATTTAGCAGCTTCTACATTAAGGGACCACAGGGCATGGAATATAATATTCTGGAGGGCAAAGGAGATAGGATTGCAACCAAGAATCACCTACCCAGCAAAACTGAGTATAATCCTTCAGGGGAAAAAATGGTCATTCAGTGAAATAGAGGACTTTCAAGCATTCTTGATGAAAAGACCAGAGCTGAATAGAAAATTTGACTTTCAAATACAAGACTCGCGTGGAACATGAAGAGGTAAATAGAGGTACCTTGGAATATTTTCCAAGAAAAATATGAATCAGTCCCAGGTCTTGGAAGAGCTCTATTCCTGAGGTAAACAGGAATGAGAAATCATAAGAGACTTATTAAGGTTGAACTGTTTACATTCCCGCATGGAAAGATGACATTTGTAACTCATGAGACCTTTGTTAGTATTAGGGTAGTTGGAGGGAAAAAATTATATGTATGTATATAGATAGATTGATAGATAGATAGATAGATAGATAGATAGATAGATAGATAGATAGAT
>NW_020954564.1:27339951-27414096 GCF_900497805.2 Vombatus ursinus
GATAGATAGATAGATAGATAGATAGATAGATAGATAGATAGATAGATAGATAGATAGGGGGCACAGGGTGAGTTGAAGATGAAGGGGTCATATCTGGAGAATAAAATTAAGGGGTGAGAGAGAATTATACTAGGAGAAGGAGAAAGGGAAAGGTAGAACGGGGTAAATTATCTCACAAAAAAAAACAGAAAAGAAAAGGCTCTTACAGTGGAGGGGAAACAGGGGAAGGTAAGAGGGAATGAGTGAATCTCATTCTCATAGGATTTGACTTGAGGATGGAATAACATACACACTCAGTTGGGTATGGAAATCTGTCTTACCCTACAGGAAAATAGGAGGGGAAGGGGACAAGAGAGTAGGGGGACGATAGAGAGGAGGGCAGATTGGGAAAGGAGGTAATCAGAAGTAAATACTTCTGAGGAGGAACAGGGTCAAAAGAAAGAATAGAATAAATGGAGGGGTGGGATAGGATTAAGGGAAATAGAGTTAGTTTTTCACAGCATGTCTACTATGGAAGTGTTTTGCATAACTGCACATGTATAGCCTATATTGAGTTGCTTGCCTTTTCAATGAGGGTGGGTGGGGAGGGAGGAAAGGAGAAAATTTGGAACCCAAAGTTTTAAAAATACATGTTTAAAAAAATGTTTTCACATGCAACTGGGAAATAAGAAATACAGGAAATGGGGTACAGAAATGTATCCTGCCCTATAGGAAAATAGAAGGGGGAGGGGGGGAGAGATAACAGGGAAAGCAGACTAGGGGAAGGGGTATTCAGAATGCATGCCATCTTGGGGTGGGGGGAGGGGTGAGATGGGATGAAAAATTGGAACTTAAAATCTTGTGGAAGTAAATGTTGAAAACTAAAAGTAAATAAATTCATTAATTTAAAAAAAAAGAATAGAGAGCCTCCTGTTGGCAGTTGTCCAGACAGGTGGTTATAAGGAGTTGGAATAGGTTTGTCACTCTGGGAACAGAAAGGAAGGCATGTATTAGAGATAGAACTCTCTGGGCTGCTCCTTTGCAGTCTGGTTGACTATGTGACAGGGTCTTCCCTGTCTCAGAAAGCAGCCAGCATACGTGATAGGATGGCAGAGACTGAAGGGAAAGGATCCAATAATGAGGCACCATCTGTTAAATGGTAAGTGAAAGCTGCCATTACACCAACAGTGACTAGAGAATCATCTGTCACATTTTAAATTAAAATACAGTAAAGTAGTTGCTCATTACCTTCCAGTCATGCACATCACTGCACACACTGTATCATCCTTCCTACTGTATCATCTAGCACAGACATATTCGATTGAAATGACAACAGTTCACCTGAAAATAACAACACCGATCTCATCCAATAGCACCACTGGCCTGTGTTTGCATAACATTTTCAAACATCTTTCATGTGCATGATAGCATTTGGTGGCTCACATTTCTATAGCAGGCCAAAATCTACAAAGCCCTCCTTCATGACCACCTGATTAGGAAGCTGAAAGGTGGTTTTTAATTCCTTAAGACTGATAAAATGTGTCTTCACAATATCTTTGTGAAGGGTGAAGAGCAGATGTTATCATCCCCATTTTTCAGACCAGGAATGTAAGTACTATGAAGGCAGGATCTATGGCTTCTAATTCTTTTACATCACCCACAAAAGCCTACCAATGTTGAACACATAAATGGAGTCCAGTTGGCCTCCAACCTTCTATATACAACATTTATTACTAAGTATATACTTTTTCCTCTGCAATGTTCCCAATAATCTTGCTTAATGAACCAGTATTCACCAAACTCATCACTTTTCCCACCTCCACAATGTTATTCCCAATGCCAGGATTGACTTTCCCCTCCTCCCCCTAACCATGTTCATCTACTTAAATCCTACCTATCCTTCAACACCCAATTCCAGTGCAACTTCTTCAATTAAGCTTCCTGTGGTTCCCCTAATTAGAAATTATATCTCCCCTCCTTAGCTATTTCAAGGACCTTTATACCTTAAATACTGTTCATCTGCTATTTTGTATTAGAGTATTTGTGGCTAGTTATGTGACCCTAGTAAATTTTAAGTTCCATAAAGAGATAAAATATTTCACCTTTTTAAATCCCTCTTCTTCACAAAAACAACCCCTCCCTCAGCATAAGGCTGTATAAATAGTAGATATTTAATAAGTTTATTGAATTGCATTTATTTATAGATATTCAATAAATATCTGCAAATTGATTAATTCTAGGCATTATGGTACAATAGAAAGAGTGATAAACTTAGCATACCAAGACCTGAATTCAAATCCTGGCTCTGCTGAGTACTACCTAAAAGAGGTGGGGTAATTCACATAATGTCTCTGTGCCTAAGTTTCCTCATGTATAAAACGAGGGAGTTGAACTCAATGACCTCTAAGTTTTCTTCTATTTCTAGATCCATGATCCTGTGAAGTGAGTTATTTAAATTTGGTGGCAAGCATTCTAAAACCCAGTCATCCTGACTCCCAGCTGAACACTCAACTTATTCTTATGAGGATTGAGAAGGTTTCAAAGCCAGAATCTCTGGTGCCTGATGTAGAAGGGCACATAGTGCTCACTGGGTGGGCATGAGGAGATGCAAGGGATGAGAAAAGCTTGCTTTGTCACTAGCCATAAATCAGCTAAAGATTTCCTGGGCTGAGTCATCTCATCAGATCCTGATGTTCACAAAATGTGTACAAGCTGTTCTGGAACTAAAAGTTATTGGTATTAAACAGCATATAGCCAGGGAGCTGAGGCCATAGCTAATTGGAGAGATTTAAATTATCTTGGTCCCTCAAACCACCAGGAAGTTTGTGCTTAAAAACCTTTACTGTGTACAGGTAGGGTCTCTTGCCTTGTTCTGTGCAGGGACACAGGGAAAACTGAGCTCAAGCACCCTCTACATAGAGATTTTCCTTATCCTTCCAACTACTAGTGCCCTTTCTCCCTCAACTGCCTTGTATTTATGGTGTAGTTATTCTGTATATTCTTGTATATGCACTTGTGGTCTTCCCTGACAGAATGTATGATCCTTGAGGGCAGGGATCATTTCCTTTTTAATTTGTATTCTCAGTGCCTAGATCAGTGCCTAGAGCAAAGGGTTAAGGATAGGAACAGGGATAGGGATGAATATTAGACCTGTGATTTCACAGATATATTCCTCCCTAGTGAGGATATTCTCTCTATCAGTGGAGACTGGTACCTTCTCTTTAGTTATAGTCTTAGAAAGTTGCCTAGAGCACTGCAAGGGTAAGTGACTTCCCTAAAGTCACACAGCCAGTATGCCTCAGAGATAAGAATTGAATACAGGTACTCCTAGCTCTGAGAGCAGATCTCTACCTAATACATGCAATTTGCCTATTATAGCATAATGCCTCTCTAACATGTTTAATTTTTCAATTTAATTTTATTTTTGTTTTCAATGAACAAAAATCTGTTTTCTTTCCATTCTACTGCTCCACTGGAAGTGAAAAAAGAAAAACAAAATCCTGACAATAAATATAAATAATCAATCAAAGAAAAGTACAAAAAAAATTACAAAAAAACACAATTGACTGTGTTCAAAAAAATGTCTCATTCTGTACACTCACATCTTTCATGACTCCCTACACCCCCACCTCAGCTTAGAATCTTGCCTCATAGTTCACTAAAAAAATGAAGCAATTCACCAAGAACTCCCTCTTTTCTCCTCTTTCTCATCTCATGTCACCTAGATGCCTTCTACTTCTATCTCCTCCTTCAACTCTGTCTCACATAATGAGGTGGCACTTTTCTTTACAACCCCTCTACAAGCACAAGCGATTCCATGCCTTTCCATTTCTTTCCAACAGATCATCCTCTTTATCATCCCTATTGTCTTACTAATCTTAAGTCTCTACCTGTCTACTTGCTGCTTCCCTGCTCCCTACAAGCACACTCATATCTCCCCTATCCTCAAAAACTCATAATTTGATCCATCCCTGGAGGTTAAAGTCTAGCAAGAAATTATAGAATCACAGAACCTCAGGGTTGGAAGTAACCTCAAAAACGACTTAATCCCAACTCCCACCTCAATCAGAATCCCCTGTACAATGTAATCTGTGCCGGTCGTGCCGTGCACTCTCCTCCTATAAGGAGCAGGCTGCCAGGGTCATACTACTTACCAGTCTTCGGTGCCCACCCAGATAAACACAGAGACGAGCAGATCAGGAGGTGCAAACACTCGAGCTTTATTCAGAGGCCATCACAGCAAGGCCAAGCAGGAAAGCAAGAGCAAGAGAGCAGGAGCAAGAGAGAGCGAGCTCTGATCCCTACTGTTCCTTAAGTACCTACTTAGCCCCGACTCCTCAGCCCGCCCACTAGTGACTCCTTGTAGGATCAGATACTGGAAGGGGATGTCTGGGTTTAGCACTGCACCAAGGGAGAGGACGTGACGCAGGAGGCTAGGACTGGATACAGGAAGGAGACATCTGGGGTTAGTGCATAGACAAAGGGAGAGTACATGACACAGGAAGTCAGGTTTGGACACAGGAAGGAGACGTCTGGGGTTAACGTTGCACCTAGGGAAGAGGACTAGACAAAGGGAACTCGTTCTCTGCCGTCCCACTCCCACATGGCACAGCCCCCTGCCTCAGGAGCACGTGCTCTGGTTACTTCCTTGTATCCTGTTCCTTCCCCAGCTTATCACAGCTCCACATAGCACTGCCCACTGCCTTGGGAGTGTGAGCTCCAGTTACTTCTCCGTATCCAGTTCCCATCCCAGTTCACCACAACTCCGCCTAGCACAGCCCCTGCCTCCGGAGCGTGAGCTCCGGTTACTTCCTAATACCCAGTTCCCGCCCCAAGTTGCCACAACCTTCACTTGGCAGTAGCCAACATCAGACAATCCCTCACAGTAATCAACAGGCCTTTGTTTAAGGATCTCTGGTAAAGGGAGGCCTACTACTTCCCAATGTGGCCTTTTCCATTCTTGGATAGCTGTAGTGTCTTTGGAGGATAATAAAATCTAATTGCGTGGCTAAGGCAGGAATGCAAATAATTATAAGCATAGATGCTATAATACATGTAAGTATATTAGAAAGTTGCACCAAAAAAAAGCTCTATGTGATATCTGGGGGGGGTAAGCATTGAACAGGAAGAACAGGGTTGGCTTCACTGAGGAGGTGGTATTTGAGTTAGGTTTTAAATAATAGGTAGGAATTAAACATTATATCAACACAATGTCTCATTTGATCTTCACAAAAGCCTTGTGAGGGAGTAGAGATACAATCTCACATTATCTACATTTTGCATATATGGAAACTAAGGCTTAGAGTGATGGAGAGATTTGCCAACATCACAAAGCTAGTAAGATACAAAACCAAGATTCAAACTTCAAATCCAAAACCACTGTTTATTCAATTATATTATACTGCCTCCCAAGAGACCTTCTATTCCTTCTCTAAGGACATGAGGCAAAAACAGATAGAGACCTTCCCAATGTTCCTTTGTGAATGGTTCTTGCTCCTGAATAATCAGTTATATGCTAATTCTGTAGTACACAGGAATGTGCTCAGACTTAGTGGGGGCAAGAGGAACCTTTGATTTTTCTCTCTAGCTGGACTCTTTGGGACTCTGGACATCCAAATTCTATCCGCCTGCCCCCCCAGACAGAAGGAACCTTGGAAGGACACAAAGGGTCAGTCATGAACACTGGCTCTTTTCCACCTAACATAAAAATGGCAAAAGAGATTTGTTGGATACTGCCTAATCCCTAGGCTTCCAGTTCTATAAAAGGATACTAATGGAGGCTGAAAGAAAGAAAAAAAGTTTGGTTTCCTCTGTAAAAAAAAATCTCTATGGGACTCATGTGCCCAGCAAGATTCCAGCTCACTGGCCCTTCTTGCTTGGTCCTTAAGAAAATCACAGGCACAGTTTCCATGTAAGGTACAGAGATCTTAGAGAAGCTTGTGCTCTGACTTAGTATTCAGAGGCCTTTGAGAAATAGGAACATATTTAAAAAGAATAAATAAAAGAAAATAGCTTAGCAAAAAAAGAAGGAAAAAAACATGAGGTTGTTATGTTCTCATGCAAAGTGTGGGCAGCTCAAAAGCAGCAGAAGAGATTTTTTTTTCTCTTCTTTAAAGTGTTTCCTTGAAGAGAAGGTTGAATATTGGTTTGAGGACCTTTTTAAAGAAAAGTCAGTCCAATTCAATGGCAGAGAGGTAAGGTCACAGGAAAAAGGTAACCTAAAGCCATGTTTATGCTGCAATGCTTGGAAGCCAACTTCCAAAGCCAGATGAGTGCTAAACTATCCAAATGCATGTTCCCATCTCCAAATCCTGCATTGTTCACTATCAGAGTTAGTAAGTAGCATGTATTATTAATGAAAGGCAGCTTCTTAAATTCAAAGGATTTCCATTGCAAAAAAAAAAAATTTAAAGGATACAGTTAAGAAAAGTTTGTCTCAGAGTGACAGAAAAGAAGCAAAGACCCACATACTCCAGTGCCTAAGAGATATCAAGCAGCTACGCCCTGCTACAAAGAGGCTGAGGCTGGTGGATCATTTGCATTGCAGCAGGATTGCAGGGGAGGATCTGAGCTGCAGTAAGGCTAAAAGACAAGCAGGTGTCTGCACTAACTTTGGCACCAATATTGTGAGGTCTGGGAAATGGGATGGGGAGCCAACTGCCTAAGAATGAACCAGGCAAGGTCAGAATTGGAGCAGGAAAAATCTTCTGATCAGCAGTGGGATCAGTCCATGAGTGGCCCCTGCACTTCGAACCCAGGCAAGAGAGGGAAAGGAAGGGAGTGGTTAAGAGGGGAGGGGAGGAAAGAGGAGGAAGAAGTGGGGAATGGGGGAGAGTGGTTAAAGTCAATGCAAATTGGGCTGTCACCAAAAATTCCTGTGGCCAAGTAATCCATGCAAATTGTTTGCATATCTATAGTCCATGATTTGGCCCCACCAGGGTATACAGAACAGTCCCCTATTTTTGTCATAAAACACTCCCAGAAACTACATCATTACGTGGATCATCATAAAATATATCACATTTTCCCATGGAAACAATGTTATAGTGGCTACTTCATTTCTAAAAGACTTTATAACACCAACAGTATGTTATAAAAACAAAACTACCTCTAGATAAAACTCAATAATTATTTAAAATAGTGAAATTATGCTCTAAGAGCTATAAAGAATATAAAAATGATACTCTAGGTAATCCATAGACCACAAAGAATCGGGATGCTGTAGTGGAGTGATGAATTTAGAGTCATAGGACTTAGGTGTAAATCCTGGTTGTGCCTCTACCTTGCTGTGCTCCTTTGGACAAATCACTTAACCTCTCTGGGCCTAAAACTGGAACTCAGTTTTCTCATCTGTAATATGGGGAGTTCTGACTGGATGGCTTCTAAGGTCCCTTCCAACTCTAGAATTATGGTCCTATGAAACTGAACATAATTGAACTATGCATTGATTAAACAAGGGAACCTTATTTACTATAAAGTGAACTAACGCTTCAATATTTCAAGGATCTGGGATTTGCTTGGTTTGGGCACTCCCTCTTTCCCCTAACATAGTTCACAAACCATTCCCATCTTAGTAGAAAGTCTTCATTTGTTGCTATGACTGACCAAAGACCAACAGCTAGTGATGAGCCTCTCCATACTCAGCTTACCTAGTTCTCATAGAGCAGACACAGAGATGGCAAGTCATCTCTACATGGCAGTGCCTGTCAGCTATTATAGCCTGAAAGAACGCCGGGACATCTCCACACCACAGTGGAGCATTAGAGGAAGACCTCAGTTGAGTGAATTTACAGCACGTAAAAATTACATTTATCTAACCTCATAAATTTGACTTAAAATCTGCTACATAGAGCAAAAGGGTTAATTAAATTTTCTATTAACTATAGTTTTATTTGCCTTCATTTTTTTTTTACTTTCATCTTTTATGTTTTGGTTTTTGTTTTCTGAGCCTGCAATTTCATTCAAGTAAGGGGAATCCTGGGTGTAGAAATCTCCTCCACCGAAGCAGACCAGAGAAATATTTTGCAATATATTTAGAAAGTTACCCGAAGCAACTTACTGATGGGTTAGTGACTTGCCTAAGGTCACTCAGCTGGTTTGTGTCAGAGTTAAGACATCAGCCCAGGTCTTTCTGACTATTACATTGCTTCTCTATTCTCTATACTTTGATAGCTCTCACCTTCATAAACTCTAGAAAAACTTTCAGTAGGCTGACTGAGATGGCTTACTTCTCTTTCAAAATGCTGTCCAGCAAAGTTTAATAAGAATCACTTATCATAGCTAATATTTAGCCACTGTGCTAAGTGCTTTACTAGCATTATCTCATTTGATCCTCACAACAACTCTGTAAGGTAAGTGCTATTATGATTTTCATTTTACAGTTGAAAAAACTGAGGCAGACAGACATGACTCTCTAAGGGTCAAACAGATAGAAACTGTCTAAGGTCAGATCTTCCTAACTCCAAACCTGGCATTGTATCTATTGAGCCACCCAGCTTCCCAGTTTAAGGTGATATTTCTCTTCTTTTTCACTGATAAATTTCCCTATTTTGGACAGGCACTACAGATGAACAGAGTCCAGAGGTGAATGAGAAGAGGATAATGGGCTGGTATTTGGGAAATTGTACAGCACTTTCAAAGGTCTCAAGTTGCTTCCTGCTACCTTTTTAAGACCAATAGTCCCCCATTGAGAGGCACTGTGGTATAGTGGAAATGACCTTAAAACCAGGAAGTCCTGGGTTCAAGTTCTGAATTTGACACTTATTGCCTATGAGACACTTGGCAAGTTATTTAGTCTCTCAGTATTCTAGGTGACTTCTAAGAGAAGGTACTGACCTGCATCAATAGAGAAGGTTCTCCACCAGAAGCTCTCAAAACCAATGAAGCAATCAATTAAAAAGCATCTATTAAATGCCTACTATATACATGGCACTGCATTAGGTGCTAGGAATACAAACATAATTAATAAAGCAATCCTTACTCTCAAGGAGTTTATATTTGCAGAGGAGGGAAGGAGAGAAGTAAACAATATATAAATAAGTACATACATAGTAATATAAAGAGAATTTTTTTTAAAAAAAGAAAGATTTCTGGGTCATTTGACCAATAAGATAAAGAATTGGGCATTTTCTCCATTCCGCATAACCTATCAAACCTCTCCAAAATAGGAACTAAGTGTAAAAGATAGAGCAATTTCAGCTGTTCTCAAGGTGTAAGACACCAAGAACATTGAGGTAACAATTCAATGAACTGACAAGAGAGAAAGCCAATCCCTACCGTTGAGATACTCACTCAGTACCCTCTCCCTCCCTGACCTACAGTCTTGTAACAGAATTTAATTCTGTGCCTGCTTCTTCCCTGTGCGATGGAAAACTAAAAGGCAGAAGTTTGCTTAGGCTGTGACAGCAGTATGGAACACTGTTCTATAACAGAGTTAGAAAACTGAGGAACTAGAGCAGGCCATATGAGTGTGATTTTGTGACATTCTAGTAAGCCTGAAATTAATTGCCCAATATCCAGTTGGTGCCAGTTCTGTCCCCAAAAAAGTCACTTGAAGCAGAGACTAAGGCAGATAAATGTGAATTATCCAGTAATGAGGCTGAGACAGCTTTGAGTCTCCAGGGAAACTGCCATCAAAGGGAAGGGAGTCAAAAACTGAGTGATAGGGCAAAATAAAGAAAAAATACTAGAATTACCAAATTACCTCAGAAAAAAAGAAAATTCCGTTAAAGACCTTGAACATAAGAAGATAACCCAAAAAACATTTAAAAAATAAGAGGATAAACCAACAGGGAAGATATTAATAACAGAAGGCATCATAAACCTCCACATCAACTAAAATAGTTCAAACATACATAAATATTTTAAAAAAAAGAGAGGAAAATAAGTTAAAAGAAATGAGGTAGAGGACACTGTATATTCCCAAGAGAACATGGAATCATAGCAGGATGTTGCTGAATTTTTTAAGAGATAAATAAGAATTGTGAAAGCAGAATTTATGATCTATACATCAGAAATAATTAGCAGAATAAAAAATTTGAATCTTTAATGGCAAGTCTTACCAAAGAAACAAAAAAGAGGAGAACTGATTGGGAATGAAAATACATAGAAGTAAAGAACAATCTGAAATAAGAGAAGCAAAAAGAAATAAGATTAAAAGAACACATGATCTCCATATGAGCAAAGATTATTGATCTCAAAAATAAGAATAGAGAATGGACCTGTGATTTTATTGGTGTAAAGAACTCCCAGGTGAGGAAACTTCCTCTAGCAATTCAGTTTGGTGCACCAGCACCTTTTAGTCTTAGTGAGTAGTCTAAAACACTGAGAGGTTGAGCAACTTGCCTGCGGTCACATAGCTAATATGTATCAGAAATAGGACTGGAGAACAGGTCTTCCTGGAATTAAGGCTGGTGCTCTATCCACAGTACCACAGTGATTCACATCAGGGGTGTAAAACACATGGCCTACAAGCCACAACATTTCCAAGTGTGGCCCATACCAGGTTAAAATATAATCGGGAAATATTCAACAAAATAAATTAAAATATAATATAACCTATAATGTCACTATGTGATAAAGATTCTTATACATAATTTAGTGGCCTTAATTCTATTTTGAGTTTGATAATACTGACTCACATCAAAAATTTGAAGATTGAAGATTTTCCTGTAGCATTCAAAGGCATTTTCAAATATTACAGAGATTTTAAACATGAGTTCAAAGTACCATAGAGATATTCAATCAGTACTATTGATAATGCACAAAGAATAACAGAATATCAGAGCTGGAAAAGGTCATCTGGCTTGTAGCAGTGTGTAATGGGGCAGCTAATTGGTGTCATGCCTGAGATAACATTCAAACTTAGATCCAAGGTGCTTTCCACCATACGATTCCCAAACCTGTAACAAGAAACTCATGCACCATCCAATTAACTTCTCAAATCTGATTATTTTACTAGGAAGGAGGCTGACTCACCCCACTCTCAAGAAATCAGGGAAAAGAAATATCATCATCAAATACTTCCTGGCTTCCCAATTTTTCCCTATTCTATCTAAGCTATCCTGAATTGAAATAGAAAAGTATAATTTGAGGGAAAAATAATGCCCAGGGTTACAAATAATTCTAAGTGAGAGACAAAGAGTTCTATATAGCAGAGACTGGAATAGTCCCCAAGTTTACTGATTTAGTTGACTTAACTAAAATTCTCTAGAACAAGTCTCCCAGTTATATCCAAATGCCTTGCTCTCAACGTGACCAGTCCGAGAATAGTTAATTTACCCCCAGAAGACTTTGTCTAGTTTTAGAACTGGACCTAGCCAGAACCTCTGAACCACTCTAATTCATCAAAACTAAAATCCCAAATTAAACTTCAACTAGTCAGAAAGTCTCCTGGATTCTGACAAGATTTTGAAGCTTCACCACAAAGCCTTAATATATAATAATCATAGTTTTGACAGATTTAGAGTTGGAAATGACTCTCAAGGTCATTTTGTCCCCCTACTCAGTTTCCAGGAAACTGAGGCTCAGATAGAGAAATGACTTACCCAGCATTACACAGGTAGTATATAGTTGAGCTGGAATTGGAACCCAGGTTTTTTAAGTCCAAATTCATTGCTAATGCCATTTCATTGTGACATGATAGTCAAGGAAATATGAACAGGTAAAGGGAGTTCAAAACACCCCAAGGTCACAAAATCCCTCCTTCTCCATTTTCCTTTTCAGTAACATGCTGAGAAACTCATTAGCTCCTGGGTTGTGACCTTGAGTGAAAACCTCAAGCCCAGTGAAAAAAAATGGTTCAAAAAGGTGATCGAGTATCAATCACTGCTAAGAGGAGTTTATAGTGGAAAAGTTGACTTGACCTTAACCTGAGTACAAAGTGATGCTATAATTTACTCTTGAAACTCAAGAAGACTCTAAAAACAGAAATAACAAGGTATTTGGAGAGTATATTCCCAGCTCTGCTTTAGAAGGCAGGATGTGATAAATAAGCTAGGAAGGAAGAAGGGGTCAAGGAGACAGAGTATCCAGGAGCACTCTATAAATACAAAGGAATAATGAGGAACATGATACTCGTATCTAAGCTTAGGGGCCATCTCTCTCCTTTCTGAGTGTTTGCATTATTTAAATACTTTAAGAGAGCTTCTTTTGTCTTACCATTCAGGAGGAAAAAATCATTTGAGAGCAAAAGGAAGTGAAGAACCAAGTGAAAGGTCATTTTATCTCCTCTTAAGAAACACACTTTGTAACATTTTCTGAGCACCGCCCATCCAATTTTAACCCTTCAATAGGAAAGGACAAACCACTATAAACTGATTAGTTACTTCCTTGAACATGAGCATTTGACAAAATCAGCTGATACTCCATGACTCTCTCTGGTATAGGGTAGACTGGAAAAGCAGATGCCTTCCTGTAATCCTTGGGGTGGGATGGGGGAGGAACCTCTATTCTTGTTACTTCACAGACTCCCCTCTGAGATTCCATCTCTCATCCCCATGTCTTTATGCTGTCTATCCCACATGCCTGGGGTGTTCTAAACCCTCAGCTCCACCTTTTAGTTTCCCTGACTTCCTTCAAGACTCAGTTTAAAATTCACCTTTTGCAGGTGGCCATTCCTGTTCCTTCCACCTGCTAATGCTTTACCCTTTGAGATTACCTTCATCTCCTTGGTGTATATCTTATATGTAACCAGTTATGTACACGTCTCCCATTAGAATACACACTTCTTAAGTGCAAGGACAGTGTTGTTGTTTTTTAATTGGAGAGTTACTAGGGTGCAGGATCCCTAGCACTGAGCACAGCACCTGGCACATGGTAAGCACTTAAATGCTTGTTGACTGACTGACTATTATATCTCTTATGGTTTCTTGGACCACCTTGTAAACTGCTAAATGATCCTGGCCTGAACTTCCTGACATTTAAAACACCTGTGTTCTACCTCCTTCACAGAATGGACTGAAATCCAGCCAAAGATACTGGCTGGACTAGATAATGCCCCAACTTATAGTCTTCCTTGGTACTTCTCACTGGTTTTCCCCTTCCCATCACCTAACTGGGTACAAACTGGAGCTATTCTTTCCATATAGGGCTATAATTCTACTCTAATGTAATTAATTAATTAAACGTTTGGTAAACAGCTACCGGGCAAGGCACTCTGCTAGGTTCCAGAGGTGATTTTGTTTAAGAATGAACGTGTGATTTCATTTGTGTAGGAAACTCAAGTTGATAGTAATTTGTTAGTAATCTGTAGTCTTAAAAAGTTACAGGGAGGGGAGGAGGGTGCACCAAGAGGGTTAAGTTAATTGGTTATTGTCTCATATCTAATATTTGTCAGAAACAAAACCTATTCTGAATGAGGTCTTAATTACTGCAAGGAGAGCCTTTATCT
Source organism: Vombatus ursinus (assembly GCF_900497805.2). Taxonomy (NCBI): domain Eukaryota; kingdom Metazoa; phylum Chordata; class Mammalia; order Diprotodontia; family Vombatidae; genus Vombatus; species Vombatus ursinus. The sequence continues at coordinate 27,353,321 of NW_020954564.1, forward strand.
GCTACTTAACGTTGTCTTTCACTATGGAGGAAAGAAGCATGCAAAAGACTAGTGTTCACAGTCTAGTTGAAGAAATCAAACATAAGTAGGCTCAAACTCAGATTTCAAATGGAAATGTCTTTTTCTCATTGAACTCAATTACAAAGACCATGAAATTCAGATTTTAACCTAATATATTTCTTCCAAAAATTGCTCATATACCTACATTTCAAGTAAAATCACAGGGGAACTCAACTGACTGACCATTTGTTTATATGTAAGTTCTGGGTTTTAGTCTATGGAAAATCTATGACAGGTCCAAATCTCTCCAAGCCTTCAAAAATGCTTTTAAAATGGCACTCCCATGATCCTGCAATCTAGTAACTGTCCAATTAGGAAGCAAAGCCTTTCTGATCACTGAACGATGATTTTTTTAATGGAACCATCACACTCACTGGGCTAATAATACATAGGTATGCTACTTAAAATATAGTTAACAAGACATTTTTTTTTTAAATCTCAGCACAGTATATGAACATCTTTCCATTTTTATGGTTTGTTGAACAGTATTTCACACTAAATGGATGCTGCTTTCCAGTCCTTAGAGGCAGAATGTGCCACACAACTTTACATTAGTTTTGTTCTTCTAATCCTATGTTCCAAAACTGAAAACATTCATGTGGAGTCCAAATGAGTTCAAGAATGATTTTGGCTGCTAGATGGAATAGCACAGGGCAACTGCCAATATGTTCCATAGACAAAGCTATAGGAAATTTCTTCTGTGACTGACCATCTGATTTCTTCTTTTCCAGCCAAACAAGGGAAAGAAGAGCCAATTCCCAGGTAAACACTCACATATCAGTCTTTAGCCTGATAGTTATATAACATGACATGTTGATGGAATTCTTCCATTACTTGTGACCTGTCAGGAAGAAACCTTGTTATTTTTAGACAGAATGCCAAGTTCTATTATAATTGCAAATGTCCCAAATTGACAGGAAAGTTTAGGATTAGACATGCTGTCCCATCCAAAAATTTAAAAAAGAAAAAAAAAGAAAAAGAAAACCAACACTTTCAATAGGATATTCAGAATAAATACTCTAAGGAGAAATATTTCCATTAAAAATGAATCATCTTATCAATAAATAACGGTGAATTATATAATCCCCATAATTTATAACTTAGAATGTTCTAGGGTAGAGCTAGAAGGGAGTTTCCTCCTTTGTAATAAAGGGAATTAGAGATCACCTGATTCCTTCTTCTACAAAGGAGGAAACCAAGACCAGAAATTGGAAGTAACTTGCTCAAAGTCACACGGGTATAAGTAGCAAAAACAGTAATGTGAAAATAATTTTTCCCATAGAAGTATTTTAAAATTTTTGAATCCAAATTCAATTTAATTCAAGAACTATTTATTGACCACTTATTTTCTCTATGGCACTAACCTAGATGCTGAAGATAGAAAGATGAAAATTGATAGTCTCTGACCTCAAACAGTCTACTGGAGGAAATAGAGCACGTACTCAGATAAGAATGAAACAAAGTAGAGCAACATAAGAGCAAAGGAGAGATCAAACAAAGAGTTCTAGGACAGTTTGAAGATGGAGAGATCATTTTCAATGGAAGGAATAAGGAAAGGTTTTATGGAAGAGGGAGCACCCAAGTTGAGCCTGAGGGAAGAGAAAGATTTTAATTGGTGGGGATAGGGATGAAGAAGGGTGGTATTCTGACCACTGGAAAAAATTTGTGCACACATCCAGAGGTGAGAGAGGGCAGAACCAGATTGGTCAATTGCCAAGAGTCCAATTAGTCTGGAATGTGGAGAATGAAAGGCAGTGGACACAAGGCTATATAGGTTGGAGGATCAGCTAGTCAAGTGCTTTAAATGCCAAGCTAAGGATTTTTTGCATTTTGTCCTGGAGTAATTTTGAACCACTGGAAATTTTTGTGTGGATGACAAAGAGAACTGAAGGCAAATTTGATGTCATAGGTATCACTGAGTCTTGAGGAATGAAACCCATAGCTGGAATTTGGTTCTGGATAGTATACCCTATTCAAAAGAAACAAGATGGACAAAAAGTAGGTTGTATATACGTGGGTGAGGAAATCCAGGAACCAGAGAGGGGAAACAGAGTAGAGAGCATTTAGGTAAAACTTAATAGAAGAAGCAATAGCAAGACTACATCTTGACTTGCCTTAGGGGTAATTTTATTCTTTAAAAGCTAGAATAACCAACAAAGGGAAATTCTATTTTGGATTCAATTCTTGATAACAGGGAGAAACTGATTCCTGAGGTGGAAACAAAAGGAACCTTGATTGGGAGTGGTGACTTTTTCCTAAAGTTTGTGATAGAGAAGAGGAAAATTGGGTATAGTATGACTTGCACCCAGATTTGGGAAGAACAGATTTCAAGGGTTCACAGTTGTGAACCCATGGATTAAAATTCAACAGGAGGAAATACTCAAAAATTAAACTCTGCAGCCACAAAAAGAAAAAATTCCAAAGAGGAAAGAGGAAAAATGAGAGTTATGTGACAACACTAAAATGGAAGCACAGATAACACACCAACAAACTTAGGTTTTTAAGTGATACATACAGAAGATGAGAACAAGGGCAGGTACACTTTCAATCAGCAGCTCTGCTTGGTTTGGATTCAGAGTTCATCAGTTTTCTCTCTGGAGGGAGATAGCATTTTTCATCAAGAGTCCTTTGCAATTCTCATGGATCATTGTATTGACCAGAGTAGTCAGGTCTTTTACAGTTAGTCATCATTACAATATTGCTGTTACTGTGTACAATATTCTCATAACCATGTTCACTTCACTTTGCATCAGTTCACATAACTCTTCTCAAGTTTTTTTTTCTGAAACCATTCCTTCCATAATCTCTTATAGCACTAGATAGTATTCCATCACAATCATATACCACAACTTGTTCAACCATTGCCCATTTAATGTATATCCCCTTAATTTCCAACTCTTGGCAGCCACAAAAAGAGCTGCTATAAATATTTTGGACTCAAAGGTCCTTTTGCTTTTTTTTTTTAACTCTTTGAGATACAGACCCACTAATGGCATTGCTAGGTCAAAGGGTCTGAACAATTTTATAGCCTTTTGGTCATATATCCAAATTGTTCTCCAGAATGGTTGGACCAGTTCACAACCCCACCAGCAAAGCATTAGCATCCCAATTTCCACATTCCCTCCAGTATTTTCCTTTTCTGTCATGTTAGCCAATCTGATAGGTATGAGGTGGTACCCCTTAATTTGTCCTTCTTTAATTATTAGTGATTTAGAGCATGTTTTCATATGAATACTGATAGCTTTGATTTCTTCTTCTGAAAATTTCCTGTTTATATCCTTTGAATGTTCATATAACTGCTTCCTCAAAGTCTTCTAGGGTCCCCAGAAAGTTTCTGGATCCATTTCCAGCATTCCCAAGGGATAGTAATTGTCACTCCCTTATAATGGGGGCAGAATCTGTAATCTAACTGACTCACAATGGCCTATTCAATTTTTCACGTGAGCCTCAGAAATTGGCAAACCCTAAAAATAAACACCTGATTTGTTGTTTTGTTGATTGTCTAGACCGGGGTCAGTGAGCCATTGCTCTTGGGCCAAATCCAGTGCCCTTTCCTTTTTGTATGTATGCCTTCAGATCTAAGAGGATAAAAATGTCAAAAACCATTCTTAGCTCTCAGGTGTACAAAAGCAGGTCAAAAGCTAGTTTGGGCCTTCAGGCAAAAGTTTGCCAGCATAGTTCTTGGCCTAAGTAATGGAGAAAATTTTAATGATGCGGATTAATTTTTTTTCAGAGAGCTCATTAAATATTTACCAATGCACTCCTTCCCGCAGTTGTCAGAAAACTTTCAAAAGGTAACTTTTCCCAAATCAAAGACTGAGGTGGAGCTTGGGCTAGTCTAGTGGATTCCATGTGTTCCCCACTATTAATAGCCCATGAGCACATGCAGATGAGGATCACTGGTTCAGGAACGGGGAGGTACAGAAGTCAGAGTTCCTTATAATGGTGAGAAATTTGGGCTGAGATGGATGAAGGGCAGTTTCAGCGCTTGATCCCTCAAGTCTTTACATTAGGTCCTCTGCCCCCAGGTTATAGAACTATTGATTTGATGATGATCTTGTCTTCTTTTATACTATCAATATTCTATTTGATGGGGGGAAAGCAAACAGTAGAGCTGTGGAGGTGGGGAGGGTATTGGGGGAAGAGTGGAGGATGTGTCTAATAACTGACTGAAATACTCAGAATTATTTAAGCTAAATGGGACTTAAACATCTTAGCACTTTTATCTGAGTTAAAAATGAACCAATGCAGATATTACAGAGCCCTAGAGGAAATTATAAATGCATTTAACATGAGACACAAGTGCAGAAGCAAATTACCTTGACAATTCGATTTGCCTCTTCACACCTGAGAGGAAGCTTAAGCAGCTTTCCACCTCCCCCCTGACCATCAAGAATGATTTTTATTCTCACCCCTTCCCATATAGAGGGGGCGGGATTCAGTGACTGCCAACCAACACCATTATCAGCTGAACATTTAAATTAATACCTCCTATCTTAAAGATGCTACTGCCCTCAGCTGAATAGTTATACTGCATTTCAATAACAGGAGAAAGGGGCAGATAATGATTAAGGTAGATTTTGTTGGGGGTTATCCATTTCTTGACAATAGAGTATTTTAGGATCTACAAAATAATTTCCTGTGTCCAGTTCTGGAGAGCAAAGTATGTTCCTGGATCATAGGAGAATAGAAATAGAATGAGAAGGTGCTTCAGAGGTCATATAGTACAACTTCATCATTTTACAAATGAGGAAATTGAGACCAAGGGAGTTTAAATAATATAACCAAAGATCAGTGCCAGAGGTGAGATTTGAACCCAGGCCTTCTAACTCCAGAAACAGCACATTCTCTACTCCACCACACTAAAGAAAACCTACTCAAAAAGAACCAAGTAGAATATGTGTTATATGAGCCAAGCAAAGGGAATTCAGTCTTGGTCACAACTAAGAATGCTTAAGTGGGAAAATATTTTAGAGGGCATTTTGTCTAACCTGATCATTTAAATATTTGGGGAAATATCTGAGGCTCAGAGAGAGGATGTGACTTACACAAGACTATAAGTAGTATGGCCTAGTAGATAGCATACTGGATTTGGAGACAAGAAATCCTGGGTTTTTCCCCTGTGCCCTGGTGCACAGACTTTCCCTGTGCTAGAATGTTCCATGTGGCCCTTCCTGGCTAGGCTTTATTCTGGTGTCTGCAGACCTGCTTCCCTAGACTGGAAAATGACTCATTATGATTTTTCTCTTGGATTGTCCCATCAGGAAGTGGTCTGCTGTATTGTCTATATCTTTATGAAGGAGCCATGAGGGTAGCTTAGCTATACTTCTCTACCACTCTACCATCTTGGCTCCAACAATACCCAGCCTGGCATTTAAAGTCCTAGGAAGAGGCTAAAAATGGGAATAGAATCTAGATCTGGAAAGGATCTTGGATGCTACCTAGTGAGTTCACTGAGTGAACATAAACAATTGTGCCTTGATTGGGCCTCGCTTCAGTTCCCTCATTGGTAAAACAAGGACAATAATATACATAATGTGTAAATGTGACAGGTAAAATCTGAAATAACTGAGGAAACAAAGGTTTGAGCTTCCGAGCATATCAATTTATTAAGCAATGCATATCAATTGCATAGCAAATTGGGACCAGACCTCCTTAGCATGACACTGGAGCCTGAATACAGTTATGCACCAAAAGAAAACAATTAACAGGATATAAACTAGATCCGATTTATAATTGGAGGAAATATTAGGGACTTTCCAAGTTGGGAGGGGGAGAGTAAACAGGTGCAATTCCCTGAAATCAGAAAAAGAGGTATCCCTCTCCCTCTTAAAGTCCCTCTGTATTCAATCAATGATACAAGTAACTGATTGACAAGTATGGGGCCAGTTTTCAAATACAACATATGAGTTGTTTGAGATTTATAATTGTGAGAAAACTCCTTGCACCAGTCTTTGAATCTGATTGGTTTTTCTGATCAGTATAACCTAGGTCCTTAGTTAAGGATCTCTAAGCAACAAGTATAGGTGGTCCAATTTCTAAGCCACACAGGACTGGGTTCAAACAATGCAATAGAGTTTTCTCATAATTCCCATAACTTAATGAAGTTTTCTCACAAGACAGAAATTGGACTAGACCCATAAATCAATAGAAAGGGAACCAAGCCAGATGCTGTATTGAGTCACAAGATGGAGTCAGTGTGGTTTACTCAATTCCCACAATTCCTTCACAAGATATGTTTCAGTATGGTGCACTGAAAAGAGCCTGGACCCAGAATCAGATTGGAACTTTAGTCCTTACTCTGTCACTAACTTGCTGTCTGACGTTGGATAACTCATTATAGCTCTCAGGGCTTGTTTCCCTATCTTTAAAATGAGGGCATTGTATTAGAGGATATCTAAGGTACCTTCCTGCTCTAAAAGTTCATGATTCTGTGATTCATTCAACTAAGGAACACAAAGACTTACCAAGGACAAACTTAAGAACAGGTAACATATGTCTTTAATCAAGGGATTTGGTACCTAATTTCTAAAAACCAACTATTTGAGGGCCCCAGAGACATAACTAGGGTAGGGTTACTGGACCTTTGCCTTATGGCAATGAAATTTAGAGGGCATAAAAATTTAACATATGCATAATTTTAGCAATGCAGAAGTTGCTCTCAAGTAATTAAATTCTAAAATGGATCTGTAATCTCATTTGTTTGGTTATTTCCTCAAATGATACAGATCATTACTTAACCATGCCTATGCATCCTGTATTACTTTAGTCTATATTCTCCCATAAGTTTGTCACTTGAGTCCACCCAACATACTGGGGAATTGGGTGGAGAAAGGGAGAAAAGTTGCCTTACTTGTTTGCTCTTAACCACAGAGATAGCAATAGTGCACATAAGCCTACCTGAAGTTACCAATCACTCTTGCCATAGGACCAGCCCATCTTCTTTTTCACTCATACATTTTTGGTGACATATTTTACTCCATTCCTCCATAATTTCCCATTTGTCATGTGTTTCACCCAACTCACATTCACCATGGTTCTCTCTATTGCCTTGTGGGCAACATTCATTGTCAGTTCTTGAGAGATTGTAGTGTTACATATCTCACAGTCATGTAACAATAGCAGAAAAATGGTATTCAAATGATGGGCCTTTATTTAATGTAGAAGCTTGGGGTCATTAAAAAAGCCCTTGCAATTCCTCAAGGGCAAAATAAAGTAGTTAATGTTCCTCCTGCAGTATAATTCTGAGTCTAACTCATTGTCTCTTTGCAGTGTCTGTCTAAGACACAGAAATCCAACTCTTTTAAAAGAGTATATATTGCAGAGAAAGAACCAACCTGCATCAGGACAGGGAGTTCATTCATCTGGGGAGTTCTCTTTACCAATAAATTAATGGGTCCAGGCCCTATTCAAATATATATATATATATATAATATGTATACATTTATATCAGCACACACACATTCATAAATATACATGTACATACACACATACATTGACAAAAGAACTCTATAGGTTGGCCACCCAACGACACAGAATAGTTTAGATCAGAGGTGTCAAAGTCCAATAGAAACAGATCCATGCTAGCAGCATATTGACTTAGAAAACCACAAATTATTATTATATGTGCTGTATTGTATTTTTATTTATTTTGTTAAGCTTTTCCTGATTATATTTTGACCTGGTTCAGGCTATACTTGAAATTTTTGCAGGCCCAAGGTTCTGCATGGCAAGTTTGACACCTCTGGTCTAGATAATTGGCGTTCTTCGTCTACTTGTTTTCACCTAGTTGGATAGTTAGGCCAATATTTCTTGAGAAGTTACAGATCTCATTTCATCATTTCCAATGTAATAAACACAATGTCATCTACAAAAAGAAGCATCTGGAGCATCTCACATTATATAGGGAACCCTTCTTCAATTTGATCTCTACCCTGGATCTCCCTCACAACGATGGCAAACACCTTTGGTGAGCATACTTCTCTCCATTTTTATGTTTTCCCTGATATTAGCTATCAGAAGGTTGTCCAAAAATGCTTCTCTGTTGATATATAATTCAAGGGATCTTGCATAATTTTCTACAGAAATAATTAATTCCCTCTACCACTCAGTTGAATGTTTCTTAATTACTTCTTATATTATTTTCACATCCTGAATTGCAAAGTTGATTTGAATTACAAAGGCACTTGCCTCAGTGGCAATTCATACTGCCTCAGATGTCTCTCATACTATTTGTACCGGGTGCCAAAATTGGAGAATACTTGGAGAGGTCATTATAGTCAAAAGTGACCAAAGCATGCCAATATGCTGCCAGCAGGGGCCGGCCCAGTATGATGCGGGGAGGAAGCAAGTATCCAAATGTCAGAAGAGCCATTTGTGACAGCTACCCCACAGTTTCCTCTTCTGTATAATTACTAATTGAGTAATGGTTGGACCAGAGAGACTCTAAAGTTCCTTTCTCATCATAGATCTCTGATCTTGTCTTTAATAGCTCAGGACCTAATTAAACCAAATATGCTATCCCTTGGTCCACACACCACCTTCTAGCCAAACACTATACTACCTGGGCTATACCACAAACAGTTGTCTCACTGATGAGATCTTCCAAGAAGAAGATCTGCCAGGATCTTCGTTAGACAATAGGCAACCAAGGATGGCCTTGAGTTAGAATTCAGATTTCATTTCCTGGATCTGCTTTCTTATAACATGAAGTCAGTCATGGAAGTGGAATCTGAACTGCAAAAATTTTTCATATGGAATCTCAGGGCCAGAAGGGACCTCAGAAGTCAGTCATTTCTTCCAGTATGTTCTGTACTGGAATGCTCCTTACAGTATCTTTGAAAAGTGCTCATACAGCCTTTGCTGGAAGACATCTAGTAACAGTGAACCCAAGAATCCCACCATAAACACCTAACACTTTTTTGACTACCTGAATCAGTCACTGTACTTTGTGGCTCCCTTTCCACTGTATTATGTAGCTGCCATTGAAAGAACAGCAGCTCTAATCGTTTGGAGGTTTTTCCTTACACTGAGATTTAAGGGAAGGTGTTCATGAGTTAGAGATACTGCATCATAAAAAATTAGGAGAAAGAAATGTCCACAGAGAGTACTATGGATATACTTGAAATGGCTCAGTTAGGATTATATTTATCAGAATTCAGTGGTTTTCAAATTTGCTGCTTTAGTGCACAGCCTTTAACACTGATTCTCTCCGCAAGTCATATGTCATCAAAACTCCTATTTCGGGTGCCACCCGATTCTTCATATAGTGCTCTAGCTATTGGTTTTTTCTGCCTTACGAATCAACTAAAACTCTCCCGCACAAAACTCAGAAATCTTTTTTTTTTCTACATCCATTTCTTTCTTCAGAGGTTTCAAGGGTATTCTCAGAACAGCAAATCTGGAAACATTGGGCAAGGTTTCGTTTCCATATTCCAAAAGGGGGCCTCACTTAAGAATAAAGCCTGCCCAACCTCCCACAGTAAGACAAGGTTGGATAAACAGGAAAGCCCTGGGTGCATCAGATCAGCTGCTGGTTTTGAATCTGAGGATGCCTTTAGGCCAATAAGAGGGGATGCCACCCTTGCGGCTAACATATTTATAAGCTATTACCACCATAGTGAAATGCAGCCTCTGCCCATAGCCCACTTCCTTCTCTTCCTCCTGCTGAGACAAAACAGAAAATTGAGAGGCCCACAAACCAGCCAGCATGGTCTCTGATTATAATGACATTGTAAATGTTCCCATTGCCTACAGGAAGACCCTAGGGGGAACCCTCAGGCATGACTGTCACAAACGGTTTAAACCCATAGCCAGACTCAAAATGTCTGGCTAGTTAACTGGTCAATTTAAGTCCAGGGATTCTTAAATTTTTGCATCATATTCCTCTTTGGCAGGCTGGTGAGACCTATGGATCCCTCTTCAGAATAAAAATTTTAATGCATAAGAAAAATACATAGAGTTATAAAGGGAATCAATTATATTGAAATACCATAATCAAAAAAATTTTAACAAGTTCTTAGATCCCAAGTTATGAATCCCTGATTCAGTCAATCAACTCCTTTGACATTTTTCCTTTTTTTATCCCCCCACTGACTTAGGCAGTTTAGCTGAATTCACAGAATCTATGTCATACAGCGCCTCAGATTAGGTACAAGAACAAAGTCAAAAATTAGGCTCAGAAACTCTTAGCAGCCAAAAATATGACATTTGACGTACAGCCTTCTTATTCTCACCATCCCCTCTCCACTTAGCAGCACTGACCTAATACTTTACAGATGGCAATGATAATCTAACTTTTTTTTAACATGTGCTCTTTTGTTCTTTAAAAGCAAAAGAGCCACAAAATTTACAGCAGGGGTGAGGATGAAGGTGGTTGGGAGAATGGCTAAGAAGTGTCTCTTGTCTTCCTCAAATCTCTCATTCTGCTCAGCATTACATTATGTACTTAATCACATACCATGAACCATATGTATATCTCATCCTCCTGCCCCGACTGTAGATTCCAGCAGAGCAAAACTATATTATTTTCTTCTCTGTCTCTTCCCAAGCACCTGGCATACCTTACATGTAGCAGGAAGTGCACTACAGATTTTAGATAGAATGTTGGACTTCTAGCCACAGGACTTGAGTTTAAATCTGCCTCTGTCACTTAGGAACTCTGTGGCTTTGGGTAAGACCTTTAATCTCTCTGGGCCTCAGTTGGACTAGATGTCTTCTGAGGTCCCTTCCAGCTTTAAATCTATAATCATATGATCCCTATACAAGAAAGTTCCAGAAAAGCATAACCCAAATCACTATTCTTTTCTGTATCCTTCTAAGAGCCTTGTACAATGCTCTACTTGTAGTAGGAATTGTAGTACAGTGGAAAAAGCACTGGATTCAGAACCTGGGTTCAAATTGCTTACTACCTCTGAAATCTTGGGCGAGGCACTTAAACTCTCCAAGTATCAGTTTTTATAAAATTAGAAGGTTGGAATAGATGATCTCTGAGGCTCCTTATCACTCACCCTCTCCCTTTTTTTTTTTTACCCTGGACAAAGAGAACCTAAATGAGCAGAGTAAAAAGGCTATTTTTTAGCTTCACTGAAGCTCAAAACTTAGACCTCAAAGGTCATCTAGTCCAAGAATCCTCTCTACAAAATCCCTAAAAGTTTTTCATCCATCCTCTACTTGAAGACCTCCAGTGATAGAGAATCTACCAGATCCAAGGGATTCAATTCTACTTTAAGATAGCTGTGTTAATAAGTTCTTCTTAATGTAACGAAGGTCTCCTGCTATAACCTGGGTGTTCTCAAGTTAAGATTCACTACAGGGGAAATCAATTAGCCTAAATTTGATACTGTATCAAGTGAAAACTATTCACAGTCAGGGATAATTCTCAGAAATAAAATCAATCCATCAATAATAATAATAATAGTCAACATTTATGTAAGGCAGCCAGGTGGCACAGTAGATAGAGCACAAAGGCTAGAGTTAAGAAGAACTGAGTTCAAATCTGACCTCAGACACTTACTAGCTATATGACTCTGGGCAAGTGACTTAACTCAGTTTGCCTCAGTTTCCTCATCGGTAAAATGAACTGGAGAAGGAAATGACAAACCACTCCAGTATCTTTGCCAAGAAAACCCCAAATGAGCTCATGAAGAGTTGGACATGAAACCATTGAATAACAACAATATATGGCACATTAAGATTTGCAAGCATTTCACAAATACTATCTCATTTGATTTCCACAACAACCCTAGGAGGGAAGTGCTATTATCTCCCTTTTATAGAGGAGAATATCGAGGTGACTTTCCCTGGGTCACACAGCTAATATCTGAGGCAGATTTGAACTCCGGTCTTCCTGACTCCAGGTCCAGAGGTCTATCCACCACTCTTTTATTAAGAAAGTATTTATTATGTGTTCACTATGTGCTAGGCACTGTACTGAGCTCCAAAGATCCCAAGAAAAATTGGTAATTGACCCATACTACCAAAGTGAAACTTTCTATGAGGGTAACATTAAAAACGTTCTGAGCCTTTCAAAAAACAACGGAAAACAGTTCCCTGCATTGATGTCCATACCAGTGGGAAAAAGAGAACCACTGGGGGAGGGGCAGAAGTTGGTGTGGGTAGAATTTAAGCTTTAAAGACCCTGGAGGGCCTTTGCACCTTTGTGCATGGATTTCCTGGCTTCCTGGACCATTTTTGTCCAGAGACCAAGTCAGGGCCATGTTGAGTTGCAGCTGAACGACTGCTCTGGACAGCTCCTTGCCTCCTCAGCTGTCATTGGGGGAGGAAGGTTCATCTCCTCTGCTGCCAATCATAGCTATCTGTGAGACTCCTCACCTACCTACCTCAACTGCAGTAAAGTATAGCTAGCTCTGCTTCCATTGCTGTACAGTTTTGTCCCGCAGCTGCCTCTCTGCCCCCAGTCACTGGCGCTGCTTCCAAAGCCATCGCATCAAACCAAACCTTCAGCCACTACAGGTTTCTTCACTTTCCTCTGGAAAAACAAAAACAAACACTGTTTTTCATGTTGCTTCTTTCCACTGCTACTGATAAATGCTCTTTTAGCTTCCTATTTCTCTAGCTGCATGCCCCCAGGTTACGGTTTAATCTGCTGGTAGATTCTTGTCACAGGAACCGACACCTCAGTAAGGCTTATTGCTCCTCACTGTTTTAGAGTCAGGCCACCTCTACAGCAGCACATTTGGGGGCTTATTTTGTCTCTTTCACTTGTCTCAATGTTCAATCAAAGGGGCCCTGAAAGGTGCAGTCTGGAGACCCCTGGGAGTTCCAGAAACTCAGGAGATCCATGAGTTCAAAATTATCTTCATAATAATACTGACACGTTGTCTTTTTGTATCCCCAGCACTTGGCACAGTGCCTGGCACATAGTAAGATGTTAATAAATGATTATTGATGGATAATTTCTAAAATGATAAATATTGATAAATATAACCTACATAAATAAAAGTTCTTTTGGGAGGTCTTCAATCATTTTTAAGAAGGTAAAGGGGTCCTAGAATCAAAAAGTTTGAGAACTGCTGGCTTAATAGAATGACTTTCTTTTCTCTCTTCTCCTATTAAGGATGCAATAGGTCCTCTGAGGCCCCAGAGATATTTATGCACCAGTTTTTCCTTAATTCTTTGAACACCAGTCTTGCAATAACAGTAACAATGATAACAAAAATAATAGCTAGGATTTATATAACACTTTAAGGATTGTAAAGTTACACACACACACACTATTTATCTATCTGTAATAATAGCACCTACCTCACAACATTGTTGTCAAGATCAAATGAGATTTTATTTGATCGACATTTCACAGATGAGGAAACTGAGGTTGAGAGAAATTTGATGATTTGCCCAGTGTCACCCAGCTAGTGAGTGTCTGAGGCTAGATTTGTATTCAGCTTTTCCTGACTGAAGTCCATCTATCTCTCGGCCTCAAGAAGGGGCCAAAGCACTTTGTGAAAGAAAGGGTACATACATTGCATTCCTACTCTCAAAACAAAGAAACTATGGTCTCCCTTGCAGTTGTAAGAGAGCTCTGAAGCTTCTTCTACCCACTTTGTCCTCCAAGAGCCAAGTAGAACAAATATAATATGACAACCCTTTAAATATTTGAATTTGGGGATGATTTGGCTCCCCAGCAGTTCCAGTTTCTTCCTCAGATACCTTGCCATGCTGGATGCCCTCCTCACAACTCTGTTTAGTTTATCAACAACCTTCCTAAAACATGGCAACCCAGGGCAGGATATGGTACTCCAGATACAGTCAGACCAGGACACTTAATAAATTTTCTTATTTCTTGAATTCAATTTGTCTAGGACCAAATTGTCCCCAAAGTTTCTAATAGGTCTAAGGCAATTCAGTTCCCTGCTTTTCTGGAGAATTCTTAAGGTGGCAGTATGCACATGGGGGAGGGGGTTGGAGAATGGGGTGAGGAATTGCCCGTCCCTGAAAGGGGGAGCAATACAATCTCAAAGGACTGCTGTGTCTCACTTAGAAAGGGTTCAGTATTAGTCATTGTTGTGGCTGTGACCATTTTCAATGGGTCGTCCTGCAGCAATTGTTTCTAATACACGGTCAGTTCAACTTACTTACATTTTCCCTGGATGAAGGTGATTCTGCTTTTTTCAAACTCCATTTGAACAAACAAATCCTCTTTTCCTTCTTTCTACCAAAAAAGGAGAATTCACTGCCCTATAAATACCCCTAGTGAAACCATGAGTGATCACATACCTTTCCCCTAGCCTTACAGAACTGAATTGCAAATCAGGCATTAGCTGGGGAATTATGCCATGCCATCCACTAGAATAGGGGTGGGGAACCTGCAGCCTCAAGGTCACTTGTGGCCCTCTGGGTCCTCAGGTGTGGCCCTTTGGATTCAGTCCAAGGGCCGCACGTGAGGACCTAGAGGGCATATGTGGCCTTGAGGCTGCAGGTTCCCCACCTTTGCACTAGAAGAATGGACTCTGATGCAGACAAGCAGCTTTTGAAAAAGGCTCAGTAAAACACATCATTTTACATAATAATTAAGGTTTTCTCAATCATGTTAAAAACTGGGGTAGTCATGCTTCTCCTTCATTCTAAATCGATTACTTGGAAATGGTGACCAGTCTGAGAAATACAGAGGTACCAGACTTCAGTATATGCTCAGGTATTAGTCTCTGGATCCCCGAGAAGTTGTCAGTAAATTTAACTTTTGTAATTCGCATCCTACTTTAAATTCATTAAAGGAGCGACTATTTAAAGGAACCCTAAGGGCAAATTCTTTGTTAAAGTCTGGATTTTTCTGTAATGTGAATATTCGTACCCTAATTTCCCTGTTCTATAAATTGACGTTTTTATATAGTAGATTGGCTTAAAATAAGACACTTCCCCTCCACTCCTCACCCCCTTCAACTCCATATTTAGAGATGGTACTGAGGATGAAAGAAATAGTAGGGCAGCTGGGTGGCATAGTGAATAGTTGCCAGGTCTGAAGCCAGGAAGACTCATCTTCTTGTGTTCAAATCTGACCTCAGACACTGGCTAGCTGTGTAACCCTTGGCAAGTCACTTAACCCTATTTGCCTCAGTTTCCTTATCTGTAAAAATGAGCTGGAGAAGGAAATGGCACACCACTCCAGTACCTTGATGTCAAGAAAACCCCAAATGGGGTCATGAAGAGTCAGAGACTACTGAAACAACTGAACAGCATGAAAGAAATAAGAGGCTTCCTGTAGACTATGATACAAATAAGGACAGAACCTGGACCTGCATACTGATAGAAGTAAATTCAGAATTCCCTTTCCCAATGCAGCTCTGCACTTTCTTGGTAACACATAATTTTAGAGAGTTAAATGACTTGCCTAAGTTCACTTGACCAGTCTGTGTCAAAGGCAGGATTTGAACCCAGGTCTTCCTGGCTTTGAAGACAGTTCTCTATGAACTCATCCATGCTGTCTCTCATAACACGCAAGTAAAATTCAGTCTTATTTAACATAACTTGACCCAATCCCTTAGAGTAAAGTGCTAATTGAAAAGTCAAATGATTGACCAAAATTTTTAGGTAATTAGCTTGAATTTGAAGTTCTATGGACGTCCAGTCCCAGCCATCTCACAAACCAGCGCCACTCTTCATGTGTGGCTTGGATGAGAGAGTGTGAATGATGTAAACCCTAAGCCTATCTCTACTGCTGGAAAAAAAAAAAGACAACCTGAAAATGATACTCTCCTCAAGTTGGCTCAGGAGTAGGGGTATGCTGGCGCCAACTGTAACCTGCTCGAGAGACTTTTTTAACATGAGCATGCACACTTTAGAAATGGGCAGACACTACAATTCAGGGTTTGATTGATGTTTTGTTGATTGTCTAGAAGACTAAATAAAGTGATGGAGAAAATGGGAATAATGTCGATTTAATTTAAGAATGTGTTCTATCTATGATATTGTTAAAAAACTTACTAGCACGCCACTGGTCAGAAGCATCATCTTCCTAGACCTTCGATGGCTTGTTAATATCCTGTCACTACTGTCAAGCCTTCAAGAGCTCACAGACCATGCTGTCCAGAATAGAATAAGCCTAAACAGTACAAAAATGTGATCTCAGACATATAACTTTTTATCTCTGACCCTCAGTTTCCTCACCAGTAAAATGAGGGGATTGGACTGAGTCTCTCCCACTCCCAATGGATCATTGATTCCCGGAAGTATAGGGAAAGCGTGTTTCTGAAACCACCTAATCCCCTGAAATCCCAGGGAAGTGGGAACTAGAGTGGTTATTTAATCATTCTCTTTCATATCAACACATCTATTTTACACCAAAAAAACAGGGGGTTGTTACAAGGATCCAATGAAATAATGTATGTAAAAGTATCCTTTAAGCTATAAAGTACTATTCACCCGTAAAGTGATCACCATCATTATCATTATTATTACTTTCACTACCAGCTCTATTTCAGCACTTCAAAGATCCATGATTTCAGCAGTAGAGTCATATTCTCCAACAATAAATATTGCAACCCATCTTTTA
Organism: Vombatus ursinus; assembly: GCF_900497805.2. Lineage (NCBI taxonomy): Eukaryota > Metazoa > Chordata > Mammalia > Diprotodontia > Vombatidae > Vombatus > Vombatus ursinus. The sequence goes on from NW_020954564.1 coordinate 27,369,891, forward strand.
TATTTTTTGGCAGAGTAAAATTGTGAAGTCTAGACCTGTGACTTTATTTTTATAGAGAACTCCCAGTGTGGAACCTCCTTCCACCAATACAGTCTGACAACTCCTCTATATATTACAGCTGTAAAAAGTTGCCTAAAGCACTGAGAGGTTAAGCTAGAATGTGTCAGAAGTCATCTAGCTGTATATAAAAAAGAAATTCATCACCCAGCTGTCAATCTAGGTCATGAACCTCCCTCAGGCTGGTCCTTTACCACTACTAGGTGGTACAGTGGATAGAATACTAGCCTTGGATCCAGGAAGACCTGAGTTCAAACCCAGCCTTGGGCACTCACTAGTTACACGACTCTGGGCAAGTCATTTAACCTGTGTCTACCTCAGCACCTACCTCACAGGGTTATTGTGAGGATCAAATAAGATAATATTTATGAAGTGCTTGGCATAAAGTTGGTGATTATTAAATATTTGTTCCCTTACCCTCCTCACCCCACTACTCCATGGTACCATTCCAGAATCTTTTTCATTGAAATCAAGATTATAAGGTTGAAAACATGGGTAGCAGAAAGCACGAGGAGGAGAGAGGTTTGGATCTACAAGTTAAAAGCATTGTGAGCCACAGTAGGATTCACACCCATAACAGAAAAGTACAGAGTGATGCTCTGCTGGTCTTGTCCTCCAGACACCATAACTTCACCATTGTGACAAGGTGAGTGTGGGCTAAGCTGCAGTATTTTCAGCCTGTCTGGAGGCTATTTTGAGAATATCTTTTCCTCTTCTCCACCTCCACCTCCCCCCCACCTCCAAGAATTTGTCATCTCAAAGTCCCTCATTCATGTATTACTTCATGACTAACCCAAAACACACATATATTTTTTGAAGTTGGAAGAAGAGAATGTGAAGCCCATCCCTTGAAAAGCCAGAGCCAGAGGTTATTACATTTCAGAGATTATCACATGAATTCATAAGCTTTGGGTCAGGCTGTATCTCTGGGAAGCAGGCATTGGTTCTCTCTCTTCTAAAATACAACTTGGGAAAGTAATTTACGTCCTGCTTAAAATTCCACTTGGTCTGTCAGCATACAGGGCTATAAGCAGGAGAGGTCTCTAGACACTTCACACACCAAAAGCAGGGCCAGATTACTTTGGTGACAGTTCTTATATGTAGAATATAGCTGAGAGCAAGGCAGAGGAGGGAAGGGAACCCAAGACTTCATGGGAAATGTATCCATCTGTCTATCATCTCTCTTGCCATGAGGGAATAAACAGGAGCAATAGATCAGTTAATAAGACAAAAAATGTCAAGAAGAGACAGGCATCAGCAGAAATTACAGTCTCTGAAGAAAGGGTGGCAACATAACTGCGGGTATGACAAGAAAAGGATATGTTACTGTGGATAAGACTAATAGCATTTTTTTACATTGATTTCCTTCTGTTTGCATCCTTAAGGTATGTGAAATGTTAAACGGAATCTTTGCCAGGCAAATAAAAAATGCCTTCAGAATGAAACACTGCTGTGGTGATTGAAGTCTTAACTGTTTTACAACTTACAAAACTTTCTTCCTGTTTGACTTCTCTTTCAAAGCCATTTTCTCTAGATGCTTTCATGAAGGCTCCATCTGCCTTTTGCTGGGGCTGGGTGGGAGTGCAGGCAAGGCTAATAGAAAAAGACTTTTCTGTTCATCTCATTAGCTTAAGTCCCTTCATATTTGTCTTATTTTTTCTCCTCCTGACCTTTTCAGATTTGCTGGTGTGAAAGTCAAATCTTTCTTCAGGCATACACACTCACAAGCATACACACATACACCCACACACAAATAAACAGTGACCCATGAAAACCAATCTGAAAATAACCTGTTTTCCCTACCCAAGGAGAAAAGGAGAACGTACTAGACCCCAGCTTCCTCACTGGGCAGAAGTGTTAACAACAGAGCCTAAATCATAAAGGATCCAGAGGTAGTATGGTGTAGCAGGAGGGCTAGGGTCTGATAGGATCAGAAAACCTGGGTTCTAGTCTTTGTCTCTAACTCTTGTTGGCTGTGTGGCTTTGGATGAAAAGTTATTTTCTTAGCTTCAGTTTTCTCATGTGTGAAAAGGGGAGAATAATAACTTTCACTACCTGCCTTTCAAGGTGATGACAAGAGGAAAATGTTTTGTAATCCTTAAAGCACTATTTAAATGTGAGTTATTACTAACTGTGTGACCCTGGACAAATCACTTAACCCTGTTTGCCTCAGTTTCCTCGTCTGTAAAATGAGCTGGAGTTACTAGTGAGTTATTAGTATTACAAAACTAATACAAAATTACTTGATCCTTCCCATCTCCAAGTCTAGGAGTTAAAAGACTTAAATACTAGTTTCAGCTGTTATAGATTCACAGTGTGACTAATGAAATCCCTTCCCCTGTCTCAGCCTCAAGGGGCAGCTAGGTGGTGACATAGCGCACAGAGCGCCAGGCCTAGAGTCAGCAAGACTCATCTTTCTGAGTTCAAATCTGACCTGAGACACTTACTGGCTATATGACCCTGGGCAAGTCACTTAACTCTGTTTGCCTTGGTTTCCTCATCTGTGAAATGAGCTGGAGAAGGAAATGGCAAACCACTCCAATCTCTCTGCCAAGAAAATCCCAAATGGGGTCATGAAGAGTCAGGCATAACGGAAATTACTGAACGACAAATCTCAGCCTGTGTCTTCTCCTGTGTAAAATGAGAGGTTTGGAGCAAGTGATCCCCAATAGAATTTTGCAGAATCCTACAAGAGTCTAATTTCTCTCATCCACACTCCTTCCCAACACATGCATCTGACCATTTGCTACCAATGTAAGACATTTAGCCTTGGGTAAGACATTTAGCCTCTCTGCTCCTCAGTTTCCTCATGTTGTATATTTTATAAATGAAGGATTTGGACTAAATGACTCTAAAATCCTTCCAGTTCTAGATCTATGTTCCTGTGACCCTATCACTGTTGCATCATCATGTCCAATATTGCCAGGTCAGTGGGTATGTGCTATGGCAACTAATGCTACATATACGTGGAAAAAAGCATGTACTATCATATAGCTTCTCTCAATGAAGTCCAGTGCCTCCCTGCTACCTAGAAGATCAATACAAACTCCTGTGCTATTTGACATTTAAGTCCCTCACAACCTGACCCCAACCAAGCTTTCCCAAGCGTATTGTTAACATTTTTGTTATTTAATCATTTCAATCATGTCTTGCTCTTCATGACCCCATTTAGGGGGTTTTCTTAGCAAAGATACTAGAGTGGCTTGCCATTTCCTTCTCTACCTCATTTTACAGATGAGGAAACTTAGGCAGAGTTAAGTGACTTGTCCAGGGTCATACAGCCCCTAAGTATCTGAGAACAGATTTGAACTGAGGGAGATGAGTCTTTCTGATTCTAAGCTGAGTGCTCTATCCACTGAGCCACCTAGCTGACCTACCTTATTTATACATTACTACCTTAATACATACTACCATCCAGCCAAAATTACCTTCTTATTGATTCTCATACACAACACTCTATTTTCTATTCCATCTCTGTACATTTGCACAAGGCTACTCATCTCTCTCTTCCAACAACCAAAACATTCCTTTGTCAGCTCCATTCTTTGAGTCCTTAGTTACTTTCAAAGCTTAGCTCAAACATCACCCTCCAAAGAGATTGTTCTTGATCCCCCAAGTCCTAGAACTTCCCCCATCCCCCATATTTTATTTTGTGCCTATTTTACATGTACTTATATATGTTTATACTATCCCCCCAGATTGAATGTGAGTATCTTGATGGCAGGGATAATTTGAATTTTGTTCTTGTATCATTGGCATCTGACATTGTGCCTGAAGCATCATGGGTGTTTAATAAATGTTTGTTGCATCATTAATTGAATGCCATTACAATGCCCCACTGCTAATGATTTGAATTATCTAAGGCAATTTGGCTCCTGAGGAAGGTGGCCTGACTTCTCCATTCTACTAGCTTCATAGTAATCCTTTTCCTTCATCAGGAAAACTTTTCTCCTGTGGGGACCTGAGAAGAATGCAAACCCTGCTATAAATAACAACTATAAAAACTCATACTCTTGCATTTCTTTAAGTTTTACTAAGCACTTCCACACAACAACCACATGAGGTAAGCAGACAAATATTATTGGCCTCATTTTATAGATGAAGAAACTGAGGCTTACACTGTTTTGTAGAGTCAAAATTTAAACTTGAGGCTCCTGTCTTCCAAATTAGCAGTCTTTCTACCTCACCACCTTGCTTTCCTCTCAGGTAAGATAAAGAGGTGAAATAGTGTTTCAAAGACATCTCAGCATTTGCCATCAGCAAGAAAAATACTACTAACGGAATGAGAAAATGTCTAATGGGAGAGAACTATTGACAAAAAGCAGCCCAATAGGATTTGATGGTCATGAATATTTATCATTGTACAGCACTGGGGATATTAATTATTTGAACAATTTGGTGGAAAACAACAACTTGAAATTCATCTCCTAACCAGTGTGTCATACATATTAACAAAGACAAATTTAGAACTGATTTGAATATTTTGCATTTTTTTGCCTTTAAGAAGCTTCTGAAGGGTGTGCCTGTAGAGGAAGGAAAGGAAGTGGAATGGACAGCCTGCTTTCTTCTCAAGGATTTGTTTCTAACAGGCGCTGCTTGATTTGAAACAACTCTCGAGCTTTTGAAAGATAAGACACATTAAATCCTTTTATTGTACAATCAGATGAATTATGAGGACCTATAGAAATGCTTCTTTGCATAAGTTGTTCCACATGTTACGTTGACTGCCCCATAACATGTTATAAATGGGTTGTCTTTCTAATTCCTGACGTCTGTACTCCCTGATATCCCTGAGCAGGGAGTATCTGAGAAAAGTTAGTGTTAGAATTACCGCAAGAGCTATGAGTTGCCCATATTTACTGCAAGTTACCAAAGGTCCTTCTCCCTTGCCCCTTTCCTTTGGCTACACTTCTCTGTGTTTATTGCATCTTTTGGTAGCAGCTGTGATTGTGTTTTGGGCTGTTTGGTGTCAAGATGAATTTAAACCAACAAGCTGAAATATCTCATTCACAACAACAGGATTCTGTGAAGTAGAATCTTAAAAAGCATGTCCTCTAAGCTGTCATGTAAATCAGTATCACACTTTTCTAGGGGTTCTTGTTGGTTTTAGGACCATAGAACTAGAACTAGAAGACATCTCAGAGATCATGTCATCCAGCTCCTTCATTTTACAAATGAGGAAACTGAGGCCCAGAGAGATTAAGTAACTAGAGGAAAGCATCTCAATGAAACCCAAAATACGAACATACCTACCAGCAAACAACTCATCATTTCACTTCACTATTCAATTAATTTGATCAAAGTGCAAAGCCCCAGACAAAGACAAATGCTAGAACTGTAATGATCCTGGGAATGAATGGGGATGGGGAAAAATTATCTAAGAGATCAGGATAATCAATGTCTTTGATCTTTTGATTGTCTAAATGCTTGGTTTTGCATCTGGTCTTGGATAAGAGGTTTTCCAAGCCCTGGCAGATCAAGAGTACTGATTATCTTTGGGACATCAAAGGGAGATTTGGAACCTAGAAGATTCTTGAGGTGGAGTAGCACTGCTCATCTCCAGGACTCCTGCCCTGGTTTTAATTAACTGGACATTCCAGACCATGAAAGCCCCCATAATCAGTATAAAGAAAAGGAATCTGTAACTAGCTATAAACATCCAAAAGTAAGCTAAGCTCCACCTCATATCTCCTGGATTCACTTTCTAAAAAAGGAAGCAAAAAAAAAAAAAAACCCAGAATACTCTAGTCACCATATTGCCCACTTCTTGCCATTATCTACAAGGTCTTGATGAGTATTAGCTATCTCCTTGATCATTTAATCAAACACAAGTAAGTATTGAATGGCACCAGGATAGTGAGGTAGGAAAAGACTAGAGTCAGACCCATAAGATTTGGATTCAAATTCTGGTTCCATCAACTATTATCATTAGCTATGTGAAAGTGGGCAAAGCATTTTCCCTTTCTGAGCCTGAAGTGTCCAGTAGGCTAAGTGGAAATAATGGTATTTGCACCTGGAATGAATATTTGCATTGGAATAAATACTCCACCTGTGGTGAAGCTGGGAATATCTTTATAGACTCTGAGTGCATACTCTAGCCCCCCCACTGAATTCAGCACAGGCCCTTGACTCGTCTACACCAATTCCAGAAAACTGCTAGAAACTCCCATGCCCCATGATTGCATGTGTTTTACCTAGCCAGTCCCGACATGATATTAAAGGTGGAGAACCTAAGTGAAATGGCACCTTGTTCTCTATAAAAAAAACATGGTAACTACCTCCATCATTGAACTACCCTGCTAGAGAACTAACCAACAAAGGACCTAAATTCCCTACCCATTGACTCAGAGAAACAACCGAGAGCTTGAAAAGTCAAGTCTAGGGGCACCTTCTCTGAACAACTACCACTGACTCTTAAGACCTTCCTGCTCAAGGTATGGCAGTTGCCTTGGCTTTACCCTTTCCTGGCCCTCATTTTGGAGGTGTTTGCAGCTCCAGCTATTACATTTCTGTGTCAGTATCACCACCCTTCATCCTTCTTTTGTGTGAGTTGAAGTATGCTGTAATTTGAGCCAACTCTTTTCATCTTTCACTTACTGGTCCCCTTCTATTATGAAACCTCCTGTAATTTTCAAGAAAGTGGAAATGGACTGAAACAACCCAAGAGCCCACAATCTTTCCAACCAAATATATTAGCAGTGGATCCCTGCTCCTGGCTCACCATAGAATCTACCACTATGAATCCACAGCTAAAGACTAATTCCCTCAGTCCAAACACAGGATGAGCTCCAGAAATCTGTACTCAGACTCTCTGCCTCTCACTGACACACTAAAAATGGAATTGACTTTGTGCCAAGATAAATTTAATGCCCTTTGGTCCCTTATACCTCAAACACTTTATGTTCTGTATTCTAAGGCATTCTAATTCTGTATTCTAATGGGTGTTTCCCATTACAATCCCACCACTTGACTGAAACTGCTCCTTCCAAGGCCAACATTGATGTCTTAATTGGAAAATCCCAAGGCTTTTTCTCAATCCTCATTCTTGACCTCTTGATACTTTCTGATACTATCAATGTTCATCTTTTAGCTTCTGTGACACTTTTCTTTCCTGGTTCTCCTTCTACCTGTCTGACTGTTCCTTACTTTCAGTCTTTGCTAGATCATTATCCTTCTCCTACTTCTTAATCATGATTATCCTCTAAGTCTTGGTCCTAAGTCCTCCTTTTTTCTCTTTCTCTCTAGGCCCTCCCCCTTGTTGATCTCACCTGCTCCCCAGGGTTCAGTTATCATCTCTATGCAGATGACTCTCAAATGTACATCCAGATGAATTCCCTTTTATGAACACCTTAACAATTTCCTGTTGGATACCTCTACCCAGCTGTCCCACACATATCTAAAATTGAACATGTCCAAAATGGGATTAATCTTTTTTCCCCTAAATCTGTCCTTCCTCCAAACTTCCCTATTTCTTTTGAAGATGCAGCCATCCTTCTGAACACCCAGGTTGGCAACCTCAGAGTTGTTCTCAACCCCTCCTTCTTCTTCACTTTTCCTATCTAATTACTTGCCAAATCATGTTCATCTACTATCACGTCTCTAAATCATCCTTTTCTCTACATTCACACTGTCCTCAGCCTAGGTTGATCCCATATCATCTCTCCTTTCAACTACTGTAATAGCTTCTAATTGGTCCTCATGCCTCAAGTCTTGCCACATTCCAATCAATTCATCACACAGCTGCATAAGTGATTCTTCTAAAGCACAGACTTTGCCATATCACTCCTCTCCTCAAATATTCATAATAGCTTGCTATTCCCTCTGGGATAAAAGACAATCTCTGCATGTTGCCATTTGAGACCCTCCACAAACTGCCTCCCAATTATGATTTTGGTTTTATATAATTCCCTTTCATGATTTCTCCCTTCCTACCAATCTAGTCAACTTGTTGTTTCTTGAAATCAGTACCGCTGCTTCCACACTTTTGCACTAGCTATCCTCCATAAACAGAAAGTTCTCTCTCCTCACCTCCACCTCTTAGCATCTTTAGCTTCCTTCAGAGATTTGTTTTGGTGTCTTCTCTAATGCATACATGCATATGTGTTAGCATGCTATTCAATGATTTAAGGATTTAAGTGAGGCAGAATTGCATAAAGTTGTCAGCCCTACTCTTCCAGAGTTATTGAAGTCCAGTGGCAGAACAAAAGTCAAGAAGACTGGCAATGGGTCAAAATGCAGTGGATGACCTTGGCGTCTTTGATGCCTGACCAAGCTCTAAGCATTCCATAGCTCCTGCTTCAGCTGCATTCATGGCCATTGGGATAAATTGTTCTCATACGACCATTCCTCTTCACATGCTTGGGATGTCCTAGACACTATATTCCTCAATGAAGGCTAAGATCATATTGGCTTTTTTGGTTGCTACATCACACTGATGACATATTGAGCTTGCAATCCATTGAAACCCTTAGATCTTTTTGACAAATCACTCTCTGTGTCCCTTCTGATTTATTTGTGAAGTTGATTATTTTGTACTCAAGTGAAAGATGTATCTCTATTGAATTTCATCTTATTAGATTCAGTACAATAATCTAATTTGTCAGAACTTTTTGGATCCTTACCATGTCATTCAATGTGTTAGCTCTCTCTCCCAGCTTTGTGTCATCTTCAAATCTGATGAACATGCCATCTATGCCTTCATCCAAGTCACTGATAAAAATGTTAAAACAGCACAGGGCCAAGTACAGATCCCTGGGACTTTGCTAGAACACTCCTGCCAAAGTGTCATTGAATCATTAATGACCACTGTGGAGGACAGTTCTACCAGTTCCAAATCCATTTATTTTCCCTATTACCTAGCATGGTAGTGTCAAATTAAAAAAAAAAAACATATCACTACCAGATGTAAATTGACTTAGAAAACCACAAACCAACATTATCTATGTTGTATATTTTTGTTTATTTTGTTAAACATTTTCCAATTATGTTTTCATTTGGTTTGGGTTGCATTTTGTAGTTTTGTAGACCACTTGCAGCCTGTGTGAATTTAACACTTCTTCTATAGTACACATCACTACATCTTCCCTATATGAATAACATACTATACTCTATCAAATGCTTTGCTAAAATCTAGTGAACTATTCCTACAGAATTTCCCTGATCCATTATTTTAGGAACTCTCCCAAAAACCAGAAATAACATTAGTTGGGTGGTACTAAGCATGACACCATTTTTGTCCACTTCCTGCCCTGACTCATTTGAAGCAGACTCCTGTAACAATGACCTATTCCAAGTGAAAGCAAATCCACTTCCTCCCACTCTTTTGACTTCCACTAAAGTAGGGTCCCCACCTTGTTGTCTCCAGTGATTCATTCAGCTCCTGCCCTCAGAACTCTGCTCCCATGCACCCATTAGCATCTAGCCATCAGACAACAAAATAGGATGCAAACCATTTGGACAAAGTGGAGAATGTTGCCAAACATTTTCATTCTAGGAGCTCCCTGAAAAATTGGCAGTTTCTCCCAGCCCAGAAACAGGCTCTAAACATACCTGTTTTATAATCAAATGAGCCAAGCTCAGCTTTCATTAAATAAAACTGTGGTTTCAAAGCAAAAAGAGAGTGAGCTTGATGTTTATCTGGCTTTGCTCCCTCTGAAAGGCTGGCTATGGATCTATGTAGTTCATACAGAACCCTGCTATTATTTTAATTGTGAGTGGAGCTGCAGGGGGCTTCAGAGGATTAGAGAACTCCCGTTTCCACCCCCACAACCATAGGTACCAATGAAGATAGAGACAGAGCATCTCATTCGCAACAATTATCCCTTTAAGTTTGAATGCTAAATTGAAGGAATCAGAGAGACAAGTGTTCATCAAGGGAGAATTATGATGTGACATTGCTAAAAAAGAACTTTGCCAAGTTCCTGGGCTTTGTTACACCATATGAAGCTCCTTATGTGTATTGAACACCAACACTAAAAACTGCAGTTTATTTCAATCCATGTTTTCTTTTGGGTTCCAGGGGCTCTTATGTAGAGCTCAGACGATAGTTCCTGATATACTCAGCACTGACAAACATTTTTATTTAGCTAGATTATTTTTTGGCACCATCCTGGGACATACAAGCACTAACTAGACCCTTGACTAATCCCATCATAGCCTTGGAGGCAGTGTGGTATAATGCAAAGGGTATTAGATCAGAAAACCTAAGTTCAAACCCAGGCTTTGATACTAACTATATGATTCTGGGGAAGCCACTGAAAGTCTCTGGGCCTCAGATTTCTCAATTGTAAAATGAAGGAGTTGGACTAAATATTATATTATAACTCTCTTATCCTCCTTCTACCTGGGCAAGAGACTTACAACAAGACACATGGTGCTATATGACACTAATATCAGCTCCTGCCCTAGAAGGAAACCCTAATTCATGAAATTCCAGCCAGTCCTTATAAAGAAGTTGGGGGAGTAGGATAGGGTTGAGAGGAGAAGGTGTTTATTGAACCTTCCATCTACCCTTAGACATGGATCATAAGATACCTTAGAGACCAAATCTAGCCCTTAACAATGATGATGATGAAGATGATAATTAATAATGATAGCTAATATTTATTTTGCATTTACTATGTTTCAGGCGTGCTAAATTCTTTACAATTATTATCTCATTTGATCTTCACAATAACACAAGGAGGTAGGTGGTATTGTTATCCCCATTTTACAGATGAGGAAACTGAGGCAAACAGAGGGTAAGTCCTGCATCACACAGCTAGTATCTGAGGCTGGATTTGAACTCAGGTCTTCCTGACTTCAGGCAGGCCTGGCACCCTATCCACTGTGCCACCTCTACAATATCCCAGCATGTGATCATCCAACTTTCACTTAACGACCTTCAGCCTAGAGGACCTTATTCCCTAAGGGAACAGCCCATTTATTGCACTTATGGTAGGTCTGTTAGCAGGTTCCTCCTTATATTTAGCTGACAACTGCTTCCCTAGAATGCCCTGCCATTCTTCCCACCTCTCTTCTTTGGGGCCAAAGAGGCAGGTCTAAGGATTAATCCATGGCAGTGCCTTAAATTCCCATCATTTTGGTTAAGGCATTGCCTTCAGAGACCTCCTACTTGAATGTAGTATTTTGCCTGTGAAGAGGAACACGCAAATAGACATAAACAATTAATGTGCTTACTATTAGCCCCCTAGCAGATAGCACGTCCTTGAAGAGACACATATAAGACAGAAGAGTTTTGATGGAAAGGAAGGCATAGAAAGAGGAAGGAATATGAAACTCCATAATGTGAGGCTGTGTTAAGCTATGCTAGGCAATGGGATACAAGGAAAGGCACAAACACAGTATCTGCTCTCAAAGAACTTGTACTTTAATAAGGGAGATACCAGATTTCTCAGAGGGGAAGGCCAGATAAGACATGAGCTGAAGTCAAGCAAACTCAGAGGTAGGGGTGAAGAGGGAGAGCATCCCAGGCATAGGAGATAGACAGTGCAAAGGCATTGAGGTGGAAGATGGAAGACCACCATGTTTGGTGGTAATAGTAACTAGGCCAGTGGTAAAGTATATGGTGGGAGGGAGGGAAGAATAAAATGTAAGAAGGCTGGAAATACAGGAAGAGGTCTGGTTATGAAGAGCTTTAAATGCCAAACAGAGAACTTTATATTTAATACTGTAGCTAACAGGGGGTCACAGGAGCTCATCGATCAAGTGAATGACTCTGTATGACAACCCTGGAAAGTACAATTTACCTAATTCACAATTCTGCTTTGGGCTGACCCTGTATTTGACTCTTTCTCTGACTATGCATGAAATTCAGAAATGGGTAAAAACTATTTTGATTTCTTTAAGTTGCCCTTATATGTGACTTTATAACATAGCTAAAATCATATCTAGTCCTCAGCAATTGTAATTTTCAAAAGTCTTCAAGGTAGGAATAAGCAAATGTCCAATTAACTATGATAGGAAATGCATAGATGAACACATATCTTTTTTGGCATTTCTGAGCTACGCATTGGACTATCAGTGGATTCTCTGCTTAACCTGTTGAATATTAAAACCACCTTCATTCAGCTGCACATAAATTTCTCTTTCCAAAATTCCTGTCCAAATTTCTCCCTTGATTCCTATTATTTTAGTTCAGCCTCAATTACAGCAGCATAACTCCACCATTCACAAATGTATTACCCTTCAGAAAATGCAGTTCCTGGGGTTTTTATACGACGTTACAGAATAATAGCTAGTGATAAAAAAAGGATTAATAACTAGTTTCATTGTAGAGGGAGGCCAATCAGCCAAATACAACTCAAAAGTAAATCAAGTTCTATGAGAACAAATGGTCACATGCAAGCATATAAACTCATTTGCTGAGCTCTACCACTGAGCAATTCCCCATGGACTGACTTGGGTCTTGGCAACCAGCATTGCCCCAATTTAACTATGACATTTTTTCTTATCAAGGTAACTTTCATCCAAGTAGCTCTAAGAGGCAATAAATCAGTGAACCTTATCTGTTAGAAAAAAGTTTTATATCTTTTTTTCTGCCATGTGTATTTGGGGAAACTGAGACCTTAAATTGGACTTCTAAGGTCCCTTGCTGCTCTAAAATCCTTATTCTTATGAAATAGCACTTAAACTAGCATCATTAGTTATAGGACAATAGATTCAGAGCATGATAGGATGTCAGAGTCCATCTCATCCAACCTCTCATTTTCCATATGAGGAAACTGAAGCCCAAAGATGTTGTAACTTCTCAAAGGTCAAATAGGTAATATCAGAGGTGGTATTTAACCTTAGTTCTCTGATTTCAGAGCCGGTCCCCTTGTCTTGTTCAAAGAATTTCTCACCAAGTAGCAAGCTTGGTGTGATGAATGTTTCCTTTCTTAGGGAAGTGCTAAGAAATCAGACTCAGTCTTTTACAAGATTTGTTGTAGAAGGCTTTTCAGTATTATAAAACCTACCACAACTCATGCTTTGTTGGACTTTTGGGCACCAAGGATTACTTTCTCACCACGATTAGGCATCAGAGCATGACTTATGGATTTATCAATAACCTTCTTAGAATCTGATGTCCACAACGGAATACAACATTCCAGATGTGGCCTGATAAGGACAGAGAACCAAGTAATTATTACCTATGTGTTTCTTAATGAAACTTCATATCACTTTAGTTTTATAGCTTCCATACTGTACTAATGATTCACAGTCACTAAAACTCTGATCACTAAAAACTAAAAACTGATATTTTATAAAATCTGATATTTTTCAAAAATCAACTGTTATCTAACCACGCAAAGTTGATTTTTTTAATCCAAGTATAAGACTCTCTATTTATCCTTATTCAATTTAAGTTCCTTCGAATTGGCCTGACATCTAGTCTGTTGATATCTTTTGGGATAGTGACTCTTTCATAAAACATGCTAACCACTCCTCTTAGCTTTGTGTCATCCGTAAAATTGATAAGCATAAATATTCTGCAAAGACAATCCAATTCTTCATTGTAGTATGGAAGTGACCCTGATTTCTCAAAGGCTAAGTCAATGAAGCACAATCTCTATCAGGTTCTAATTACCCTGTTATCATGGCCCCAAGCATGGTTCTGGCAATAGATAATATTGGCTTTCTGAAGACCAGCCTAGCTCTGTAAAGAGAAATTGATAAGCAGTAAAACTTGGTAATGAATTCCTTTGGCATGGCAATGTATGAAACAAATTAAAATAGAAAGTAGCCCTTAGTCCTTTATGTGCCTCCCTCCCATTTCTGCAGTGATAATGGGGGAATAGAAGACAAGAGTATAAACAATACTAAGAACTGCAATTTACAGACTGTCAATTAGAATTAATGTAATCATTGATGCCCTAATTTTGAGATCCTTGTCCAATGGACAACAAGGAGACATATTACTAGAAGGGCTGAGTCATATGACAAGTGGCAGCTAAATGGAATGATCACTCACAGGTTAGATTATCCTTGGAGAGACAAATAAAGGAGTTAGAAGAATTGGGTTTTATTGTGCACCCAGAAGGCAATAAGAAACAGCATTTCATGGGACATTTGTTCATTTCACTTATCATGAGTGCCGCAATACATTTATAAAAAGACCACCATGAAAATAATTGCAATTTGTGTGGTGACATCTGTTACAGAGAATAAGGAGGAATGGAAATTCTATGAAGAACTTAATAGGAAACTCCAAATTAAATCAATATATATTTTTATATTTGGCTTTCCAGTTCTATCTCCCAAAAGTGAAAGTATTGTTGCAGAAAGGGATGGAAAAGGAAATGGAATTGAGCTGAATAAGAAAAAGAGGGGAAAACTTAAAGTGTATTTGAAGGGCTTTAAACTTGGGGGAGAAAGTCCGAAGATCGAATATGAAGAGGATTTATTGGAAGAAATTTGGGTGAACTTGAGGAAAAATTGAAGGAGAAAACTCAGATTAAAAGAGAAGGCCCCAATCTGAAGGAGTAAAAGGATTAAGGAGAAAGTATTTGAAGAGAAGGATTAAGGAGAAGAAAGTAGTTGGTATATGATAAACAAGAAAATGTAAGTAAACAAATTAATAAAAGACAAATTAAGAGTTTAGTGAGAGAAGAAGAAAGATGATTTGACTTAAAGTTATTAAGGCATAGTGATTGAGCATAAAAGAATAAGGGATGATAAAAAGGTATTAATGAAATATTTAGGAGTTGATTTGTAAATAACCATGAACAGTTTGAAAGGCAAGGCTAGAGATGTCAATCATTAAGAATAGCAGGTTAAATTTTGCAGGGATTTGCATTGTGTAAAATGTTTGTGTTTAGGACACAGCCAAGTAACTAGTCTACTCAAAGTGTAGGCTGGGCTCCCTCCTAAAAGAGAAGATAAGGACTAGAAAAGAATCTAAGAATTACCTCTCCACCCTTCCAATGATCAATAAATTAAAAGTTCCTTTAAAAAGCAGGACTTCAATATGAAAAACAAGTTGAAAAACAATTTGAAGTGCAGAGGGAAATTTGAGGTAGCTAATTATGGACTTGATAATAACAGAAAGGTAACCTTTTCCAGCATTTGAATCATAACAAAGAACCTCCCGAGAGTTGTCCAAAGGGATGATCATTACCTGATTCTGGTGGTTCCTGTGAACACAAATAAGAAAAAACCTTGAAAAAAATGTTGCCAAAGATTACAAAATCTTGGGTAAGAAATTCAAGATCAGTAGGGCAAAAGTCACATTTTCATCACTATTTCTCATTAAAGGGAAGCAATACAAAAGAGAAAAGTTGATTTAGGAAGTGTCAAGGTGGATAAGGAGAAGGTGGTACCAGGACATGGGATATGAATTATTGTATCACAGCTTAAAATATAGAAATAACAGCAGGAATGAAATGTACACATGAAGGTCAAGAACAATGTATATCTTGTGATTTTAATCAAAGGGGCTTTAAGTTTTAAAAGGGGAGGGGGGAGAGTAAGAAAAGTGCCTTTGTATATCTATCAAGCTAGATATCATAAAGGGTAACCAAAATGAAAGAATAGTAGTAGTTGAGAAGCAAAAAAGTTCACAGGAGTCAAAATCAAAAACGAGGATACCTCCAATGTCTATATAAAAATGTTCAGTGTTTAAGCAGCAAGCAAGAGCAACCTAAAGTCCTAGCACAAGGATACAATCTGACCTCAAAGTATCATTGAAATGTTATTTGATGAGACCCATGACAAGATTATGATTCTGCATGAGTATATCTTATTTTTTAAAAAATAGAATACATGAAAGGGTACTATATTGCCTATCATGAAAGTATGCTATTAATGAAATCCAGGAACTAGCATAGTGGGGGACATTTGGGTAAAGACGAGTAGAAGAAGAAATAACCATGATATTATTATTATTATTTACTACAGTCTGGGGCAGTAGGTGGCACAGTGAATACAAGGAAATGATGCTGAGTGAAGTGAGCAGAACCAGGAGAACATTGTACACAGCAACAGCCACATTGTACCATGACTAACTTTGATAGACTTAGCTCTTCTCAGCAATGAAAGGATCTAAGACATCTCCAAAAGACTCAGCATGATGTGGACAGCATGATGGAAAATGCTATCCACATCCAGAAAAAAGAACTATAGAGTCTGAATGCAAATCAAAGTACGCTATTTGCTCTCTTTTGTTGTTGTTTCATTTTGTTTCTTCTTTTTCTTGGTTCCCCCTATTGGTTCTAATTCTTCTTTACAACATGACTAATGTGAAAATGTGTTTAATATGAATGTATATGTAGAGCCAATATCAGATTGTTCACTGTCTTGGGTAGGCAAGAGGGGAAGGAGGGAGAGGGAGAAAATTGAAAACTCAGACTCAAAATCTTGTGGAAGTGAATGTTGAAAACTAAATAAATAACATTTTTTAAAGGATAGATGAGGTATTCTGGAAACAGATCATAAGCCTGGCAGAATAGAAGATAAAAGCATCTCCTGGAGTTCTCTCTCTACAGAAATTAGAGCAGCTAGTACCCCATAACCTGCTGTAATAATAATTTCATCTTTCAAAAGATAGATCCAACAAGGGGAAGTCCTCTTTGGGTTCTGATTCTCATCTATAAGGAGGAACTAGATGCTGGGGTGAAATCCTACATCACTCCCTATAAAACCCATAGTCATCATCTCACCTAACTTGCTGTGGAGGGTAAATTTCCTAAATTTCCTACCCATTGGCTAAGAGAAGTAACAAAGAGCTTATGAAACAAAGTTTAGGGGAAGCCTCTTTTAAAAAAAACTTACGATTGACCCTCTCCTTCCGGTAACAAGCTTGAAGAGATTCATACAAAATGTCAGGCAAATACCCTGGCTTTGGAGGTATCATCTGCTGCCCAAATATTGGCTCCTACTCTGGTTGAATTTCTCCCTTGTTTCCACCCCCATGTCTCTTAAGCCTGAAATTTTCCCTAATATGAGTTGATACATGATACAATTCAAGCCAACTCCTTTAAGAATTTACTGACTAAATATCTGATTCCATTCTGAAAGTACTTATAAGTTGCAAGAAAGCTTCAATGGACCGAAACAGACTTGTATCCCACAATCTTTCCAACCAAATATGTAAGCAGGAAACCCCTATCTCTGTATTATCCGAGAATCCACAGCTATGAACCCACAACTCAAGACTCATTCCCTTATTTCAAATGTAGAATATTTAACACACTACACTCTCATTGACATACATTAAACATTGAAGGCCACAGGTGTCCTTCTAGGTCCTTGGGTGCGGCCTTTTGACCGAGTTCAAGTTTTGTAGAACAAATCTTTTTATTGAGAGGGTTTGTTCTGTGAAGTTTGGATTCAGTTAAAGGGCTGTACATATGTAGCCTTGAGGCCACAGGTTCCCCACCCCTGGTTAGACTTTGTGGTTCTAAACCGAAATGCTCTCACATTTGCTCTCTACTATCAAGCATCCATTCTACTATGCACTAAATAACCAATTCACACTCTTTTCTCTCTGTTTGTGTCTCTGATCTCTCACACCTCATTCTACTTCACAAACTCAAGCATCAACCTCCTGTTCAATCAAATCTATATCCAGGAGTCGGATCTTATACTATCATGTCATATCACAATCAGTGGTGTCAAGAGGACTCTTTTATAGCTCAATTAGTAAATAATAATTGCAAACAACTTCATAGTAGCTGTTCCTTCCCTCCACACCTGACTGCCTTTCCCTGGAATTCCCTCTCCTATTATAAGGTCTTTTCTAGCTCAAAAAGTGGAGGCAATTGTGGTTAAATGCCCAGGATTACACAACTAGTAAGAGTCAAATGTCTAAGGCCAGATGTGGATTCAGGTCCTCCTGACTCTAGGGCTGGTGCTCTATCTACTGCACCACCTAGCTGTCCCTGTGTTCTGTGTTCTAAGACTCGATTTAACTCTGACATTCTCTAATCAAATATCTGTGACACTTCATTTAGTGCTGTGAAATGGTTGTCTGTTGCAAAGTTTTGTGTTGTTTCTTGTGTTTCTCCTATGCTAGACTGTGAGTGCTTTGAGGGTAGGGATAATGTCTTATGTACTCTACAGGGCACCCAGAATAGGACTGGGCAAATAGCAAATACTCAATAAGTATTTAATTAACTGATTAATTGATCAAAGTAACATTTCTCTGGCAGGAGCACCAACATTTTAAGATCCAAGAAAACATTTTCATGGGTAAACCTAGCTGCATATTGAAAATAGTCCAAACCCTCCTCTGGGTGGTAATTGGTCAGGAACGCTGAAATACATTTTAGCACTTAAGAAAGACAACATGGCAGAGTGGAAATGGAGCTGAACTTGAACCAAGGAGATATCTGGATTAAAATCCAGACTGACACTTACTACAGTATGACCTTGGACAAGTCCCTGTGCCTTTGTGGATTACAGTTTCTCATCTATCAAAGAAAGATGGTGATGATATTTACATTCTCCATCTACCTACCTTACTGGATTTCAAGGAAAGCACTTGGCAAAGCCTATAGTGTCATAGAAATGTGAGTTATTTAGTGCAACTCAATAGATATTTTAAGCATTTACTAGGTGCCAAGCCCAGGGGATAGATACAAAGGAAAAAAACAGTCACTAACCTCAAGGATCTTACATTCTGCTAGTGAACACCTTGTGTACAAGATAGGTGAATTAAGAATAAATAAAAGTAATTCAGGTGAGGCAAGTCACCAACAAATCAAGAAAGCTTCTTGTAGGAGGTAGAACCTGAGCTGAGCTCTAAAGGTAACTTGTCTTCTTAGCACAGATGAGGAGGGCTAGCATTCCGGGGATGGGGTACAGCCTGTAGGAAGGCATAACGCCAAAAGCTGGAATGGCAAGTATATAGAAAATCGATGGGCAAGTCTGGCTGGAACAAAATGGTCATGAGGGGGAGTGATGGGAAATCAGTCTGGAGAGATAAGTTGTAGCCAAATTTTACAGAGCTTTGAATGCTAAAGGAATTTGCGTTTTATCCTACAAGCAACAGTAAGTCCCTGAAGTTTTTTGAGCAAGTGGGTGGTGGAGTGTGTGAAATGGTCAAAGCCATGCTTTGAGGATATCAACGTGGAATTGTTTAAAAGGATGAATCAGAGAAAATTGAGGCCAGAGTCAGGAAAACCAATTAGGATGCTATTACAATGGTCCAGGCTGGAGGTGAAGAGAATCTGAACTACAATGATGGCCGCATGAATGGGCAGAAGGGGATGAATACAAGAGATTTTGGAGAATTGACAGAATTTGACAACTGATTTGATAGTGAGTGTGAGGGAGAGAGGACTTAAGGGTGACTCTGAAGTTTCAAATCAGGGTGAGAAGAATAGTGATGGCTTCATTAGAAATAAGGAGTTAGAGGGACAGCTAGGTGGCGCAGTGGATAGAGCTCCAGCCTTGGAGTCAGGAGGACCTGAGTTCAAATCTGGCCGCAGATACTTGACACTTACTAGCAAATCACTTAACTCCAACTGCCTAAGCAGGAAAAAAAAAAAAGAAATGGGGAGATGAGAGGAGAAATTAGTTTGAGGGAGGAAGGCGGACAATAATGAGCTTTATTTGGGACATACTGAGTTTGACATGTCTATAGCAAATCTAGGTAGAGATATGAATTGGGCAGTTGGAACTCAGGAGCTTGGGGGAGCTCAGAAGAGAGATAAGGGTTGGATTTGGGAGTCATCACTTTAAAGGAGATGGGTGAACCCACGGACATTGATGAGATCACTAAAAGAGTACAGAGACAGAAAAAAGAGGGTCCAGTACCAAACCCTGGGGTACACACAGGGGGAAGTACATGGATAATGATCCTCCAAAAGAGATTGAGGACAAGCAGTCAGACAAATAGGGAGGTAGAACACCAGGTGAGAGCCTTGTCACAAAAATCTAGAGACAAGAGGATACACAGATGGAAGAGGCGGTCAGCAGTGTCAAACACTGTAGAATAATTAAGAAACGGGAGGACTGAGAAAGGATATTGGATGTAGCAATTAATAAATCATTGGTGACCTTGAAAAGAGTAGTTTCAGCCAAATGGTGTCATTGGAAGCCAGAGGGTAAGGGGTCAAGAAATGTGTTGAAGAAAAGGAGATGAAGGCAAAGAGGTGAGCTCTGTCTGAGGACAGAGTATAGAGAGCTTTTTTTTTTCTTTTTTGGAGTTTATGAAAGGGAAGAAAGATATAGGATGATAGCCTGAGGTCAAGATCAAGAGAAGGGATTTTTTTTTGTTTCTGTCAAGTGACATTCAAGAGTACAGAGAAATTCTCTCAGCTCTGCCCATCATCATACTTTGGTCCCTCTTTCACTAGCTCACAGATAAATGAAAATTTATGTAAAAAACTTGTGTCCTATTTAAATGCAAATCTCCTTGGAAAGGTAATGCTTTCTGTAGCTACTAGTCATTTACTCTGAAGTGTGAATGAATTTGTCAAAGCCTTTATTGACCTAAGAGCAGGTTTGGATATTCAGTCAGTCAATAAACATTTATTAAGCACCTATTATGTGCAAGCACTATGCTAAATATTGGGAATGTTGTTTGTCCTTCAATCAGAAGACCAATGACATTACAATATTGAAATCAGGGTATGGTATGTTTAACTGTGGCTGATCAGGAGGAGGCAAAAGACAATCCTTGCCCTCAAGGAGCACACAATCTAATGGAGGAAACAACAAGCAAACAAATAAGTACAAACAAGAAAAAATGGGATAAATAAATCTAATTAAGAAAGGAAGATTTAAGCTTTTAGATTTAAGAGATACCGGGAAAGGCTTCCTGCAGAACAGATCCGCACAACTTGGCAAGAGGTAGGGGCCAAAATACCAATAGGCTAAACTTCTTCATCATAGGTTAGACTAGAGACAGACTGACGATGGCTCGTTGCTGCAGGTCACATGACAAACAGGAGAGTGGGCAGTGGCAACCCTACATTTTTCACAGGCTGTGGAAATTCTTTGGCAGGCGAACGTTGTGCAGGCCTGCTGTAGAATACGAGATTTTAGTTGGGACTTGAAGGAAGCCAGTGAGGCCAGCAGGTACAGATGAGGAGGGAGAGAATTCCAGGAGGACAGCTGGATAAAATGCCCAGAGCCAAGAGATGCAATGTCTTCTTCACAGAACAGCAAGGAGGCCAGTGTCACTGGATTGAAGAATATGCGGTGGGGAGTATGTTGTTAGAAGACTAGAAAGGAAGGGGGAAAGAGGTTATGAAAAGCTTTGAACACCAAACAGGATTATGAATTTGACCCTGGGGTCAAAGAAGGCACCACTCGAGTTTATTGAATAGAGAGGGTGATGAGATCAGACCAGCACTTTATGCAAATCCTTTTGGCAGTCAAATGGAGGATGGATTAGATCAAGGAGAGACCTGAGGCAGACAGACCCTGGGGCCATTTTGAACCCTGGCACAATACAGACAAGGAAAAGGGCATGCAAAAGAGAGTCTGGAAGATAAACTTCATAATTTGGGGGAGGGATGGCCCTCATTTCAAATGGAACATGATCTTATAGCCTGGACCCAGAAAATGATATCATTGAGTGGCTTCAGTGTGCATTGCAACAATGGCTGTTTGGAAATGTCTGTTGTTGTTTTTCAGTCATGTTCGGCTCTTTGTGACCCCATTTGGGGTTTTCATGGCAAAGATACTTCTCCAGCTCATTTTATAGGTGAGGAAACTGAAGCAAACAAGGTTAAATGACTTGCCCAGGGTCACACAAATAGTAAGTGTATGAGGCCACGTTTAAACTCAGGTCTTCTTGACTCCATGCCCAGGCACTCTATCCACAGTGCCACCTAGCTGCCCATGTCAGAAGGCCCCGGATTGTAGGCACTGTGAATGTCCCCAGGACTAATCTCAATATTTCTTCTTGATTTCTGTGCTAGAGGTTTCCCATGGTGCTACAGCTCAGCATTTCATCTCACTATTTAGAGAATCTAAGTAAGCTTCATTTGGCTGAATCCTCCCCCAGTAACTGTCTCAGAAAGTGGCTTTACCATGCATCCTCCCAGCCTGAGCATTTCGCTGCTTGAAGCAGGGAGTTGGCCATTTTGCAATTAGCTCTCCTGTGCTGCTGGCTGGAAGACTATGTCGGCTTTTGATTTTATGTATCCCTGTCGTTTTTCATTACTTGCGTGTACTGCTTAGTGAGTTGTGGCTTTTTTTTCTTTCTGCATTAGGAAGTCTTCTGCTAGAGGCACAGTCTAAGGAATTAATTAACAGCTTGTGGTAGGTTACTAGTTTGCTGACAAAAAAGAAAAATTTAGACTGTGTTATGAATAAATAGTTTCACATGGGATCAGTTACAGTAAATAGATTCCTCTGCTTCCTGTCTTTTTCTAGTACTCATGGAGATATTTGAAGAAAGTTCTATAGTCTTTCCTCCTGCTTTCTAGACTCAATAATCCCCTATTTCTATGATTCTAGGTTGCCTATGGGGCCAAGTCTGAGCTTCTCTGGTTTTAAGACTACCAACAAGGACCTGTTACACCTGGTCTGCTTTATGATGTTTGCATTAAGCCAGACCAGTCTTCCTATTGCTTCCCCATCCTGCTGTTCTTTGAACCTTTGCTCAGTAACTTTGAGAATCAAATTCTACCCAGTTGTAGAAAGACAATGTGATGTATAGAGAGGCAGCTTGCTGTGCAGAGAGGCATCAGGGTGGAGCAGAAGGTGCCTTGAAATTCAAATCAGAAGATTGGTTTTGAATTCTGGATCTTACACTTACTGATTCTAGACAAGTCACTTTATGTTCCAACTCTGATATATGACCCATTCTACCACAGTTGTTTGACTTGTAACCTAAGACTATTATTGATGATGATGATAATAATGTTGGTGATGTTGACCTAATCAATAAGTATTTATTACACGTTTTAGGATCTAGGGTTAGAAAGACAAAAATGACTTCAAGTTGATGATCAGAGGAAATAATATGTATACATACAGGTAGATACAAAATATATATGAGGTAAATAAATGCAAAATAACTGATAACTGGTAATTCTTCAGGCATGGATAGTGTGAGTCACCAGCATCTGAAGGAAAAGGGAAATATCTTAGGCAGGAGTATAAATTGAGTCTAGGGCTTTTAAGAGAGAGAAGGAAGAAGAGATTGTTTTCCATGGATCCTTGTGCAAAGACACAAAGTTGTAAAATGGAGGGTCATATATTTTACGAGGAACAGGAAATAACCTGGTTTGGATAGGACATAGAGGGGATAAATGGTAGCTAGGTGGCACAATGAAGAAATATCTGAGTTCAATTTCTGCCTCAGATACTAGCTGTATGAGTCTGGGCAAGTCATATAAAATGTCTGTTTGCCTCAGTTTCTTCATCTGTAATATCTTTCAAATTCTAGCTAAAATCCCATGTTCTCCAAGAAATCTTTCCAATTCCCCTAAATTTTAGTGCCTCTCTCCCGTTGATAATTTCCAATTTATTCTATATATAACTTGTTTGTTAATATTAATTTGTATATTAGACTGAGAGTCCCTTGAGAGCAGGAACTATCTTTTACCTTCTCTGCACTCCCAGTGCTTAGTGCAGTGCTTGCCACATAGCAGATGCTTAATAAATGTTTATTGACTGACTGAGGGTAATAATAGCACCTACCTCCCTGGGTCATTGTGAGGATAAAATGAGATAATATTTGTGAAGTGCTTTGCATATCTTAAAGCACTAAAAAATGTTAGTTATTATTAATTCTGGAAAGGTAGAATTAAATAAGACTATAAAGGGCTTGAAATGATAAATAAAATTTTTTTATTTGATCCTAGAGACAATGGAGGGCTACTGAAGTTTCTTGAGCCTGATGAGAACCATACTTTAAAAATATAAATTTGGCAACTGTTTAGAAGATGGATTGGAGAGGCGAGAGACCAGAGGCAAGAAGGCCAGTTAGGAGGCTTTTGCAAAGATTCCAGGAAACATGGACTAGCCATGAACTAACATGTAAGAGGAAAGAACAGGGCAGAAGAAAGGAATGCTGTGGAGGTAAAATTGGCAAGTCTTAGTAACTGGTTGACTACAGGGTCAACAGGGGGTAACGGGAAGTTAGGAGCTAAATATGACTAAGTTTATAAACCTGAATCACTAGAAGGATGGTGTGTCATTGGGACATTAGGAAGAAGGGTGAGGTTATGGGAAAAGATAATGAGCTCTATTTTGAATATGTTGAGTTTGAGATGGTTACAGGACATCCAATTGGAGATGTCCATTGGGTGATTGGTGGTATGACTCTGGAGCTTTTAGACTAGGGGTCTAGGCCTGGATATCTGTAAGTGATCTGAATAGAAATGATAATTAAACCCAGGGAAGCTAATGAGATCACCAAAGGAGTGGAGAGAGAGAGAGGGAGAGAGAAAGAGAAAGAGAGAAGAGGACTCAGGACAAAGCCTTGCTGTATACTTACAGTTGGTAGGGAGGCAAGGAGGGAAGGAGTGGGACACAGACAACAATCTATCAAATCAGAAGAGTAGGGCTAGCCAGAGAAGTAGAAGGAAAACCAAATTAGAATAATACATTCAGATTTCTGTGGTGATTTAAGATTTACTAGGTACTTTCCCCCAATTCAATTAAACAAATGGATATTAAGCACCTGTTTTGTGCAAAGCACTGTATTTTTTATGACAATTCTGTGGACTAGGCTGTACCATATTAGTATTTCCAATATCTTGAGAAAACTGAGTCTTGAGGAGGTGAAATGACTAATCCTAGGCTAGTAGACTTGTAAGAACCAAAGGCAGGTCTTGCACCCAATCTTTTAACTTCAAGTCCCAGTCACCATCCTTTAGACCACAATTCCTCCTGATGGTTTCCAGTAGAAACTGTTTTTGTGGAGAGAAAGCTAGAGTTCATAATGATCATTCTATGTGTTTGTTGGTTTTTGCATGGATAGCATCATTTGATCTAAATGACCTTTACCCATTATTTATACTCAGTTGTTTTCTATGGGAGGAAGGGCATGTGGAAGATAAGGGAGTCTGTGGAGAGACTGATGGAAAACAGTCGGAATAAAAATATATAGGAGCTCGTGCATTGAGGAAGGGAATCTTATGATTTTGGTGTGAGAAACTATGTTTTACTTGTTTATTGAGCTCAGTTTTCTAGTATTATAGCAGTCAGTTCTGTCTAAATCTGCCATGTTATTGCCATGTGCCCTGAGACAAATGGACAAACTCAGAGAAAACTATCTTTGCTTTCCTTGGGTCTTTTATCTTCCCTACAAAGCAGCATAATGAGACACCAATGTGACATGGGAAATTCTGCTGACAGCATTTGAGTTCTTTCTTCTTGAAGTCCTTTTTCCCAAGGCACAGGTACACATACAGCTGTCACATTTGTGGGCCAGAGCATGGGGGCTGGTATGATTCTGGATGCTCTCTACATAGCCCTAATATATATGAAAATAAGATGGGGAAGAGAGAAACATGGGACTAATGACTTGATTATTTTTATTTTATTTTTTGCAAAAAAAAAATAATTCATCTATATTTAACCAGATGAAGTTTTTGGGGTCCCACTGGAGGCTGGCATGGGCTCTTTGCAAAAGCCTTTTTCAATGATTTAAATAGTCACAACTATGCTGACTTGGTCCACTACAAACATATTATCTAATCTCAACTGGTCCCTCACTGTTACATGCCAATCCTTTTACTCTTCCTTGATTGACTCTCTATCTCATTCCCCCATACAGCTGTTCCAAAACTTGTCTTCTCTCCACATGTCACCCTCACTGCACCCTCCCCTTTCAGTTTTAGCTGAGCACCTCTGCTTCATAGAAAACATTGAGGCCATTTCCTCTGGAAACCTTTCTTCACCCTCAAAAACTTTCCATTTTCCCTTAACCACTGATTCCTTTCCTACTGCTTACAAACACTCCTAGATCTTTTCCCTATCCTAAATAACAAAGAAATTTAAAGAATTTTTTTAGAAAAAATCTGTTCACTTGACCTTGATGTACCCTGAAGTTATTATCCTTTATCTTTCTTCCTTTTCACAACCAAATTCCTAGGGGAAAACATAATTGCCTACATTCTCTGTTTTCATCATCTTATCTTTCACATACTTCTTCACCTCTTATCATTGGGCTTCAAACTACACCATTTGACTGAAACTGCTCTCTCTAAGGTCACCAATTACTTCTTTTTTTGTTTTGTTTTGTGTTTTTGTTTTGTTTTCTTTAAGCAATTGGGGTTAAGTGACTTGCCCAGGGTCACACAGCTAGTAAATGTCAAATGTGTGGTCTGAGGCTGGATTTGAACTCAGGTCCTCCTGACTCCAGGGCTGGTACTCTATCACTGCGCCACCTAGCTGCCCCCGAAGTAGGATTCTTGTATTGGGAGTAAGGTTGTGCTAAATATACTCAAAGATCCCTTCCATCTGTGAAGCTCCAGGATTCATGGCTATGGCAGCTCTCTTGATGTATTAAGAACCTGTGCAATGAAATCAACCTCTCAACTCTACTGTCTTACATGGTTTGCTTATAGGACAGCTCAGAGCCTGAGAGGTTTATTGTCAGAAGCATTTGAATGTAAAAGCCAAGAAAAAGGACTTGAGAATCCATAATCTTGCAGCCCCCAATTATTTCTTAATTGCTTCATCCACTACTCTTTTCTCAGATGTCCTGCTTCTTAATTTCTCTTCAGTGTTTCACATGTTGACCACCACTCCCTTCTGCATATTCTTTTGTCTCTGGGTTTTTGTGACAATGCTCTTACCTGCAACTCTACCTCCTTACCTGTCTGACTGCTTGTGTCCTCAGTCTTTTTTGCAGGATCATTTGCATTCTTGTCCCTTGGGCATTCACTGGTGCACCTCAGGGCTTAGTTTTAGACCCTCTTTTCTTTTCTTTCTGCACTCTCTTAGTGATCTCATTGATTTCCATGGGTTCAACTATCACATCTATAAAAATGACTCCCAAATCCAACTCTCATCTGTCTTCTGAACTTCATTCCAACATCACTAGCTGATGGATTGACAAACCACTTAATGTTTCTGGTCTTTTGGGACCCACTGTAAAATGAGGGGATTGGACCTAATCACCTCTAAGGTCCCTTCCAGTTCTAAATCTATGATCCTATGATATTGAACTCAAAGATAATAGTAGCTCACATTTTGTTGTGTTTTCTTCAAAACAATCTTCAAAACACTAGAGATTCTGCAAAAATGTCCCCTAGCTTATTTAATTGTCATTAGACGCACCTTATTTTCCAGTGTTACAATGATATGACATTATAACACATTAAGATTTGCAAAGTGTTCTACAAATATTATTTGATCCTCATAACAACATTGGGAGGAAGATGTTATTATTATACAGATGAGGAAATTGAGACAGAAAGAGGTTAATTGAAATGCCCAGAGTTCCATAACTAGTTAGTGTCTAAGGCTGGATTTGAAATCAGGTCTTCCTGATTCCAGGTCCAGCACTCCATTGCACCACCTAGCTGCTTCATGATTTACCATGCCTCACTCCAATACACACCTACCCACATTCTTCTACTGGTCTCCACATTCACTTTGTAGGAGTACATATGGGTCTGACCTGAAGTCAGTATTGCCGGGTCCCAGGTTGACATGGAAAAAGATGCTCCAGTACACAATAACAAAATCCAACAGAAGTCAGCTCTAGAAGGGTGTTTCTGAAGGCAGAACATGCAGATTTTCCAGAACATCACAAAATTTTAATGGTAGGTATATGAAGAGAAGGTAGGGGTGCAAATGATTGACAGGCATGAGAAAGATTGGGAATCAGGTAAGAAAGGTTTGATTCTGAGATGCAATCAACTTGTAAGGTAGAGAAAACAAAGAAGAGTAACCATTTCATCTTACTACCTCCCCAGGGAAGTGGCTCAGAATGGACCTAATTTTCTCCACACAGAAAGACATCTGACTGCTAATATTGGCATTCATACCCTGATACTAACCACCTAAATGGTATTCTGATGATTTATAGTCCACCCCTAAGTGAAATGCCAGAGCTTATCACTATATCCAAGAGACTATTACTGTCTACAAGACTTGGGTTAGCAGCATGTTTTTTATTGATTTCAAAACAAGGCAAAGCAAACATGCCTCTCAAACTGAAAAGTAAATAAATAAATAAGGCTGGACCTCCCTTCTGTGCTGCAGAATAGTGAAGTTAGGACCTCTCCTGGATTCATGAACACACAAAGAAGCTCATAAACAAAATACAGAACAAATAGAAAGGAAGGGAAAAAATTCAAATTCTACCCAAAGTCAGGGTTAGTCATACATTACAGAGTCCTTTCCAGGAAAACGGGCACCAATTTTAATACTATTTATACAAAAAGTGAGGTTTTTTGGTCAAATATTTAGAGCTGAAAGGGACTTGAAAAGTCATCTAGTCAACATTTCCCAATTTTATTTTTAAACATTTTACTGATAATTTTTAAACATTACTGTTATTTTCCAATGATGACTTGCCTTCATTTCCCATCACCTTTATAACAAATATGTACAATTAAGCAAAACAAACCAACATTCTGGTCATATTTTTTAATGTGTGCTTTATTCCACTCTAGAGTATACATACTCTCTGCAGAGAAGGGAGAGAAAATACAGCACATCAGAAAGATCTCTGATTTGGGGGTCATAAGACCTAGGTTCAAATCCTTGCGTCTATAATTTACTCTCTGAGTGACGTTGGGCAAGTCAAATCAAGGTGCCCTTTTAAGCACCTACTATGTACCAGAAATTGTGCTAAGCACTGGAGCTACTTAACATTGATGTGTCTCAGTTTCCTTATCTGTCAAGTTAAAGGATTGGACTAAATGGCCTCTAAAGTCTCCCCCCCCCCAATTCTAGGTCTATGATTCCATAAGGCATACTCCATTATGAGTCCTCAAATCAGGATGAGTCACTGCACTGATCAAAATTTTGAAGGATTTCAATATTATCCCCTTTGACATTATTGTGCTCATTGCATAACTTGTTCTCTTAGTTCCACTTACCTCGTTCTGCATCAAATCATATAAGTCTTCCCAAGTTTCTGCAAATTCTTCATATTGGTCATTTCTTACAGTATAATAATGTACCATAACATGTGACAAAGTGGTTCAGCAATTTCCCCATTGGTAGGCATCCACTTTCCTACCATCTTGTTGCTACTGGAAAAAAATTCCAACCCCCAGACTTTTCAGAAGAGGAAACTGAGGCCCAGTAAGGTTAAATCATTTGCCCAAGGTCACTCAAGTAATGGCTATCAGAGCTAGTCCTCTTTCCACTATACCATAGTAGTTCTTAATGAGTAATGAGAGGAAAGAGAAGTTGCAGACCTTATCTACTGCATGATGAAAAGGAAGACTTAGTATTTGTTCTTGTCATGGGAATCATGAGCAAGACTCAGGATAATCCATAACACACTCTGCCCCTGCAATCCATTCTGCAAAACCTGCCAGAGTAAGCTGTAGTAAACAGGACTTTCCCTCATCATGTCATCAGCTTGGTTAATAGATGAGATGCCACCCTGTAGCTTTCTTTTACACTGAATTATGAGTAAGCAATGACACCTTCATGTTAGACTTCTCAAAGTAGAATTTTCCTTTAACAGGGATCATTGCAATTACTGCCCTCTTTCCTCAAATTACCATTTATTTATTTATTTGTGTATTTAATAAGTAGGTGTTTGCCACAGTTGGTTGAATTTCATTGATTTGAAGCTTCAAGATAAAGGAGAATAGAATGATAGATTTAGAGATTTTTGAGGTAAAGCAGACCTAGCTCAACTCTGACATGTTGCATAAGGATAGTAAGGGTCAAAGAGGAAAAGTGACTTGCCAAGGGACACACAGGTAGCATGCAACAGAGGCAGGAATCAAAACCGGACCCTCAAACCCAGACTGTTGTTGTGTCTTTTCAGTCATGTTTGACTCTTCCTGACTCTGTTTGAGGTTTTCTTGACAAAGATACTGGAGTGGTTTGCCATTTCCTTCTTCAGCTCATTTTACAGATTAGGAAACTGAGGCAAACAAGTTTAAATGACCTGCCCAAGGTCACACAGCTATCAAGTGTCTGAAGTGGGATTTAAACTCATGAAGATGAGTTTTCCTGACTCCAGACCTGGCACTCTATGCACTGTGCCACCTAGCTACCCCTCAAACCTAGGCTGAATCCCTTTAAATCATACTATGTGGATAGACCCTACTCCACCTACAAAAAATCAGAACTGATTCCAACCCTCTACATTCAACTCACATCATCACTAAAAAATAAGCCAAATATCTCCAATTAATATAGAACTTAGCCACTCTCACCATAAAGTCCCATTAAAACCTAATTAAAGGAAATGATAGAATAGCCAGTGATAATGGGGTTTCTTTGGGACCCCACAAACTATTTTTTTTCAGGACTTGCCTATAGGTATTTAATATTCATAGATACTCTAGTATTTCACTAAATTAGGAGTAATCACATACTTAGGATTAATCATAGAATTAGAGCTTGAAAGGGACCTCAGAATTCATCAGTACCCATCTTTTTACACATGAAAAAATAAGGCCCAGAGAGGTGAAAGGATTTGCCTAAGACCACACAGTAAATGCCAAACCCAAGATCCAAACCATGGTCCTCTGACTCCATATCTAGAATTCTTTCCACTATAATTCGCTTGGCTTCTTTTATACACAAGTGTGCACACACAGAAATCACACAAATACACATACACACACACTAAATCTGATTTTCTTTTCTAAAATAATTCCATTCCCTTTATTTCATTCAGCAAGCATTATTTAACAGCTGCTAAGTACCCATCTCTGGTGAAGACAATGAGGAGTGAGGGGAGTGATGAGGATACAAGTGAAGTAAGGAGAGGGATAGAAACAGGACTAGGAGGGATAAGCATGCAATCTGTGATTTCAAAGTATATATGGAGTTCTGGTGAAGGGACTTCTACTAATAGAAGAATCAAGACTAGCACAAACAAAATAATTTGAGAATGCAACAATGGAGCTATGTGGTATAATGGAAAGGACAATAAATGATGAGGGAGGGGACTTGGGTTCAAATCCAGGGTCTGACATACTAGCCATGTGACCTCAAACAAATATTTTACCTTTCAAGGCTTCTCCTGTAAAATAGAAATAATGATTCTTACCCTTCTTACCTTATTTGATAGGAACCCTGAGGAAAAGAAGACTGTTATGAAACTCAATCTAAAGAATATATATATAGTACTTTGTAGACTCAAGTCTTCCTGACTCCAAGTCCTATGTTCTATCTATTATACAATGCTGCTTCTGAATAACATCTTACCATTTTTTAAATGCAGATTTCTCGAGAAGTTGGGTTGGGTGGGGATGTATGGAACCATAGTTCCAGCCTCCTCTGGAGGCAGCAGTCTTGCAGCCAGGCTTTTGCTCATTGCCTAGCAGGGGTCTTCTGTGTAACAGGATGACACCAATTTCTGAAGTGAAATGCTCATTATGCCGTGTCTTCATTTATTCCTAACGTCTATAAAGGGAATGAAGTGGAAAAGAAATTGGACAGTAGCACCCAAAGCAGTCAAGGACATGAACACAAGGGAAAAAAAATACAGTTAAAATGCAAGATGCTCAGCAGAGAAAGGAAATTCTGTAAGCAAATATTAATTAAGTGTAATTTGAAAAGGCTTGATGGCATTTGTGTCACAATGTGGTAGTTCTAATTAATCTCCAACACTCCTTTCATATCTCATGAACTCTAGCCACATCATGGGTTATGAGAAGGCTGGAGCCTAAGCAGGATGGGCATTGCTCAAATTAAAATATCCTCTCTCAAGCGGGTGAAAAAGATAAGTAACCCATTTTTTTATGACATAATTCAGACCTGTTATACTGGTTCTTGGTAACAATAAGAGAAAGATGATGATGTGATTCTGTCTTTCTCTGAACACATAGACAGCAGGGCTGAAGGAAGGACTAAAAATCTGTGTTAAAAAAAATGATAAGATGTTCTTGAGAAGCAATATTACATAATAGATAGAACATTGGACTTGGAGTCAGAAAGACCTGGGTACAAATCCAGCCTTAGACACTAGCTGTGTGACCCTGGTCAAGTCACTTAATCCCCAGGAGTCTCAGTTTTCTCATTTGTAAAATGATAGGGGTGGACTCTAGAGCCTCTGAAGTCTTTTCTAGCTATAAGCTATAGAAAGAACCTTAAACCTAGATAGTCCAGCCCCTTCATTATACAAATCGGGAAACTGAGGGCCAAGAGGGGAAGGGATCTGGCTTGAAAAGAAAGAAAAATATGAGTGAGCATCCAGTTGATTCACTGATGTTCTTTTCCATTTTGAGGTCATTCCCTTTCAGGAAAGTTTGTATGGACAGCTACTGAAAAAGACAGTCATAACCCTAAGGGAATACAAAAGTGTGCCATTGTCCACAGCTTTCTGTAACGGAGAAGCAGCTGGCTCAGTGCACTCAGCCTTGTGTGTGTAAGCAGTGGGATCTAGTCAAATCTACAGCATGAGGAGGTATGAGCAATTTCATTAAAAATTGCTTTATTATTTAAATAGTGAGATACAGTTTTCAAAGATTCATTATGGCTATTTTGTTGTTGAGTCATTTCAGTCATGCCTGACTCTGTGACCCCATTTGGGGTTTTCTTGGCAAAGATACTGGAATGGTTTGCCATTTCCTTCTCCAGCCCATTTTACAGATAAGAAAATGAGGCAAACAAGGTTAAGTGACTTGCCCAGAGTCACAAGCTAGTAAGTGCCTGAGGTCACATTTGAACTCAGGAAGGCAAGTCTTCCTGACTCCAGGCCTCAAACTCTGGCCATTGTGACACCTAGCTGCCCTTATGCCAATTTTCCAGTTAAGGAAACTGGTCCCAAAGAGGAAAACAACTTGCCCATTGTCACATAAGTGATAAGAAGCAGAGCTGAGCCTAAACAATTAAACAAACTATTAAGATATTTAGCCCTTGTAATTTGCATAATAACTTGATAGAAGAATTTTGTCTCCTTTCCTAGACTGTGGCAGGCACTAAGTCATTACATCTGAATTCCCCTATAGTGCCTAGCATAGTCTTGGGCACATAACCGACAAAACAAATTTATGAATTGATGATGATGAATTTGCTATAACAAGGAGGCAGTGCAGCATAGTGAGGGAAGTACTAACTTAAAATCATAAGATTTTAGAGGAAGCACTGTAGTTATGGGAAAGAATGATGGATTTGGGGTCAAAGGACCTGGGTTCAAATCCTTCCTCTGCCTCTTATTATCAATATAATTTTGGGCATCTCTGAGCTTTAGTTTATCCTCTACAAAAATGAGGGGACTGGTCTAGATCAGGTGTGGGGAACCTGTGGCCTTGAGGCCACATGTGGCCTTCTAGGTCCTTGGGTGTGGCCTTTCAACTCAGTCCAAATTTTATGGAACAAATCTTTTTGATTCTCTGCCCCTGTACTCTAGATGGTGTCTAAGGCAGAGGTGCTAAACATATAGGCTGATTGCAAATGTAATTGGAAAATATTTAACAAAATAAATAAAAACACAATAAAAATAGATACTATATTTTAAAACTAAGTCAATAGGCAACCTGCAGGTGTCTTTATGTATGGATCAGTGGCCCCTATTTCTATTTGAATTTGACACCACTGCTCTAAGGTGCTTTATAGATGTAAATTTGCAATCATATGAAATCTTGATTTTACTTCTAATTATTACATATGGGTTCTTGGACAGGTCATTTAACCATTTGGGACTTCATTTTCCTTCTCTGTAAAATGAGAGTTAGATTAGATTGACCGCTAAATCCCTTTCCATCATCAAATCAGTGACAAAATGATCTCTAAGATTCCTACCAGTCCTAAAACTCTGGAGCTCGGTGATCTCATGCCAGCTTTCCTAACAATCAAAAGAAATAAAACTCCTTATGGATTATAAGGAATATCTCTCAGAATGATAGCATCTCATTTAAAGGCACATCCTGTCCCTAGTTACTTACAATAATAAGCTGTATTCTAACCTGCACGCTCTGTTTTTCCAGGGTTCTTATCCAGTTTTCCACAGAAGACCATGGCAGGACTTTGCACATATTCCTCTTAAAGTGAAGACTTTTCAGGATTAAAAGTAGTAAATAAAAATATTTTTGACATTAATTGCAATTATAAGAGAGAAAGAGCAGAGTCACCTAACACAAATTAGTCTAGGTGGAAATGAACCTTTCCAAATTGTAAATGATTTCAGGTACCAAGGGCAGTAACAGCTCCTAATAGCTCAATCAGTGAGGAATTTAACACCAGAAATGGTATTGTTATCACCACTTCCAATCAGTTTACCGGGTCTAGCAAACAACAACACGTACAGAGACGCATACAGAGCTGCAAATTGGGGTTGCCATCTGTCTGGAGGTAATCAAGACGGTCCTGAATTGATGAATACCATGATCACAGTGAGGGAAAAAGCAATTGTCCTGATTTTTACCCAGAATAAACAAATCTGATTTCTATCAAGGAATGGCCAAGGAATTGAGTAAATATGCCCAGCCAACTCTGAAATGGCTACTTGCTGCTTGCTTGGGACCGAAGCACCCCTTTTTCTCTCACCACCCCTTTTCCATCTTTGCTCTGACCTAAGAACTGAAAACTGGCCCTGTTTGGAAATGAATCCTTGCAATCTGTTTTCTTTCACTTCAGCACCTAATTTCATTTTTTTTGTTTTCTAAAAAAAAAAAAGTTAAGTAGCCTCTTCATATAAGGAATGTAAACCAACACGAGCCCATTGCTGAATTTGGAAGTTGGTAGCCTACTTTCAAAGAGGAGACGGTGGAGGCTGAAACATAAGCCATCCACCATACCCAGTAGCCAGTCATTGCCTTACCTGGAGAATGAGCATTTATCCAAACTCAGAGAAGTGGCAATCATTATACACATAAAGGAAGCGATTAAACCTTCATTCTTTGCTTTCCAAATAACTCTCAGGGTGTGAGAATTGTTGCAGGTGTAGCATTCAAAGCAGAGATGCCACATTCTTCTAGACCTGGGAGAGGAAGGAAATCCTTTGTGTTCTCATCTTCAGGTAGCGTGCAAGCCCAGATGTTCTCTCTCTCTCCCTCTGTGTCTCTCTCTGTCTCTGTCTCTGTCTGTCTGTCTGTCTCTCTCTCCCTCTGTGTCTCTCTCTGTCTCTCTGTCTCTGTCTCTGTCTCTCTCTCTCTCTCTCTCACACACACACACACACACACACATACACACATACACAAGCATGAATAACAATTCAACTTTCCAAGAAAGAGCTAGTTGTCAATACCAAAAGCCTGCATAAGTCTGGAAAGGGCAAGAAGAAATAGATAGATGTATAAATACACTGTGTAGAATAGCTCTGGCAGATCCTACCAAGTAGTAAACATTCAGCCAGGACCTGGTGAACAGACCATTGTCTAAGATCCAAGGTAGTCAGAGTCTGAAAGATTCCCCCCCAAGGTGACCACAGGGATCCTAGGTCAGCCAGTTACTAGCTGTATGAATGGACAAGCCCCTTCACCTCTAAGGGCCTCAGTTTCCTTTACCTATTTAAAAAAAAAAGGAGGCAGCCCAACTAGACGGCTTCTCAGGTTCCTTCTAGCTCTATATCTGTGATCCTCTGATGACTTTTTGAGTGACTGTCACATTATAACTCTGTCTCCTTGTGATTGGCTGTGATCATATAGAGGTAGTAGTACCCTGCACTAGGACCATAGTGACCTTGGTTCAAATCCAAGTCATGGCAGATACATTCCTAATTTTTAGAGACTACATAGTATAGTGTATAGGGCACTGGACCTGAAGTCAGGAAGACCTGTATTCAAATTTTACCTCAGATATTTACTAGCTGTATGACCTAGGGAAAGTCCTTTAACCTCTCTGATCCTCAGTTTCCTCATCTGTAAAAAGAAGAATTTGGGATTGATGGCCTCTAAATTCCCTTTCAGCTCAAAACCTACAATTAATGATTCTATTATTTGAAGGCAGGATGTAATCTGTATAGTGGCTATGTTGACAAAATCATAGATCCTTACAGTATTTAAATAAATTCTTCGAATGTAAGCTCCATGAGTATAGAAACTGTTTGTTTATTCTTTTTATCACCGATACTTAGCATAGTGCGCAGGATATTGATTGATCGATTGACTAATTAAATGACTGAGTATCAATATGGTACAACAGAGCAATGGTTTTGGAGTCAAAGATACGGGTTCACATCCTGGTTTTACCTCTTCCTACCCATGAGTTACACTGAGCAGTAAAGCAATCAATCCATGATTATTTATTAAATATTGCCTATTTGCCTGGCACTGCATTAGGCGATTAGGATACAAAGACAAATGTGAAAGAACCCTTGCCTTCAGGAGTTTACATTTCATCTATCACCAAGTCACTTCTCAGTTTCCTCATTCCTAAAGCAATGCATTTGGGTCATGAAGAGCCAGATGCAACTAAAACAATTCAGCAACAATGAGTTTGGTCCAGATAACCTTTAATGTCCCTTCCAGCTCTAAATCTATTTGTGTATATCATATAGAGGCATGTTACCCAAAGGCTGGCCACCAAATGTTGAATAAAATCTTTGTTACAGTAACTCCTATAAAAAATACACTAAGGTAGTGATTTTTAAAGTGTAGTCTGTGAACCACTGGTGGGTCTTGAGACTCTTTAAGGGGTTATGCAAGGCCAAAATTATTCTCACACTAATACTAAGATGTTATTTGCCTGCTAATATGCACCTCCTTAAATATTTATAACCACATGAAAAATGCTTTGAATCATCAATAATAAGATAAATGTAAATTAAAGTAACTCTAAGGTTTCACCTCACACCCTGCAAATTGGCAAAGATGACCAAAAATTAAAATGGCAAGTCAATGTTGGAAAGATTGTGGAATGATAGGCACACTAATGCATTATTATTGGAAATGTGAAATGGTACAACTATTTTGGAAAGCAATTTGGAATTATGCAAATGAAGTAACTAAAACATCCATACACTTTGAGCCAGAGATTCAAATTATGAGGCTAACCCAAGGAAGCCAATGAGAAGAAGAAAGCCCTTATAAACAACAAAAATATTTATAGCAGCACTTTTTGTGATAGCTAAGAATTGGAAACAAAGTAGATGCCCATCGATTGGGGAATGGTTAAACATATTGTGGTCCATGAATATAATGGAATATTATTGTGTTGTAAGGAATGATTTATGTGATGAATACAGAGAAGAATGGAAAGATCTACAGGACTGCTGAAGAGTGAAGTAAGCAGAGCCAAGAAAACAATATATCAACAACTCCAACAACGTAAATGGAAAGAAAACCACATACACAAAAATGTCCAAAGTGAATGTAACAAAATTATAAAGATCAAGCATGCCTTGAACAAAGAAAGGATACTCTCAACCTACCCCTATGTGGAGATGGGAGGGACACAGGTGCTAAACATCACACATGTTTTCAGGCTTTTTCAGTGTATTGATCAGTTGTACTGATTTTTTTCTTCTTTCTTCTCTTTTTTTGTCCTTTTTTTTGGGGGGGGGGTTAGGCAATCAAGGGTAAGTGATTTGCCCATGGTCACACAGGTAGTAAGTATCATGTGTCTGAGGTCAGAGTTGAACTCAGGTCCTCCTGACTCCAGAGCCGGTGCTCCACCCACTGCACCACCTAGCTGCCTCCTCTTTTTTTGTCTTTAAAAAATACTATTTGTTATATGGGAGAGTTCTCAAGGAAGAGGAAGAATAGTGGGGATAAATATGGTGATGTAAAAATAAAAGATATCAAGTAAAAACTTGTTTAAAAATAAATAAAATACTCTTTCCTTTTCCAACTGCATATTTGTGTGAGGCCAGATCTTCTTGATATACTTCAACCAAGACATCACAACAGACTGAGTACATAAAACAGATATGAGAATCTGGTGGTCTTCTATGAAGCTAGACATCTAAAAGACTGTGTGTGTGTGTGTGTGTGTGTGTGTGTAAAACAATACCACTCTTCTTACTGATTTTTTTCCTTTGTTTTAGAAAATATTTTTCATTAAAAATTTTTGTGTTAACATATAATAGGTTTAGCATTTTTAATTAATTACATATTTTAAAAATGCATCAGTTTTAAATTCTAATTTGGTAAATATCAATAGATGTAACCCACACAAAGAAAAGTTCTTTGGGCTCTTCAATGTAGTCTGTATTAGAGGAGAAAAGCCCCATATGGGTGAAATAGCAGATCTTTAAAGTAAATGTGTTCTATATTATAATTGCCACATTCTATGTATAGCTACCAAATTAGGCCGTCCCACTGATGTCCTGAGTGATCTTGACGTTTAAAACTATCACAAATGAATGAAGCTTACCATGTTCCATTGTGATTTTGAAGTTAAACAGTTCTACATTCTACTGAGCTCAAGTTGTTAACTACTCCAACCCACCTTTATTGACAACCAAATTTTTTATGTTAACATATAATAGGTTTAGCATTGTTTTTTAAAATTAATTACATATTTTTAAAATGCATCAGTTTTAAATTCTAATTTGGTAAATATCGATAGATGTAAAACCCACACAAATAAAAGTTAGGCTAGGCCTTGTATGAAGGATATAAAGTTAAATA
This sequence comes from Vombatus ursinus, assembly GCF_900497805.2. NCBI lineage: Eukaryota > Metazoa > Chordata > Mammalia > Diprotodontia > Vombatidae > Vombatus > Vombatus ursinus. The sequence goes on from NW_020954564.1 coordinate 27,408,500, forward strand.
TTGTATGGTACCTGCCATCAAGTAGGTTACCGGCTGGGGGAGATAAAGCAGACACACAGATAACCTCAATTAATGGCAGAATATGAGAAGTATCAAAACAGGCATAAAAATACTATGAATACTCAGAGGCTGGAGAGATGGATGACCCTTGAAAGGGTATGTTTGCTTGTTTGTTTGTTTGTTTGAAATCTGGTCCTATAATTTCCTCAAGATAGGAAAATCCCAGGGAAGAAGCTGTCACCACAAATGCCAAGTCAGTCGCTCAGTCAATGAGCATTTATCAAATGCTTACTATGTGCCAGGCACAGGGCTCAGTGCTGAGCCTACAAATACAAACAAAAAGATAGTCCCTGCCCTCAAGGAGCTTAAATTCTAATAGGGAAAACAATATATAAAAGGAAGCTGAAGAGTTTGGTGGGAGGGAGGGTGGGCATGATGGAGAAGTACAGGCTGGTGAGAAACGAAGAGATTGCTGGCCTTGGTCCTTGGTGGGTCTAGAAGAAGTCATTCAGTCAGACGGCAAGAGGGCAGGGGCAGAAGGTAGAATTCCTTTGTAACTTAAAGACTTTGAGAATTTCCCCAGACATGGAGTGGTTATTTGACTTGACCAAGGTAAGGTAGGCAGTACATATCAGAGGCAAGATTTGAACCCAGGACTTCCTGACTCCAAGTTGGGTCCTCTATCCATTATGCTGTGTTCTCTTGTAAGTCAAATATTGATTGCAATGGTGAGTGATCATGGCTTCCATAAAGGAGTTAACAATTCATGTCTACATAAAGAATTTTTGTTGTTGTCGTTAAGTGGTTTTTCATTCATGTCTGACTTTCTGTGACCCCATCTGGAGTCTTCTTGGCAGAGATAATGGAGTGGTTTGCCATTTCCTTCTCCAGCTCATTTTATAGATGAGGAAACTGAGGCAAACAGAGGTAAGTGACTTGCTCAGGGTCACACAGCTAGTACGTGTCTCTGAGGCCAGATTTGAATTCAGGAAGATGAATCTTCCTGACTCCAGGCCTGGTACCTCTATCCACTATGCCACCTAGCTGCCCTAATATGAATATAAAGAAGGGATTGTTTTATTAAGGATTCCTAAACATGGAGGCATCAGGGTACAGTGAATGGTGCTAGATCTGAAGTCAAAGGAACTTGGTTCGAATCCTGACTCTGGCAGTTACCACCATGTGACCTTGAATAAACAATTTATATCCTCTCTAGGCCTCTGTCTTCTCACCTGTAAAAGGAACTTGTGGGAGTAGATGGCAGTCAAGGTCCCTTCCAGGTCTATATCTACAATCCTTAGAGTAGACTTTTTCTGTAGTAAAGAAGTTTCTATAACGACTATCTCAAGTAAGCTTTGGTGACTCACTTTGGAAATTGTCACTGAGCAGACAGCTTGGTGAAAAAGAAGCTTTCATTTCAGCTTTGATTCTCCTCCTTTACCATCTCTGAAAATGTCAGCTCTCTCCTGGGAGGAAGCATTTAAAATGTACCAGCAAAGATCTGAATTGACTTTTTCCAAAAATCTATGTGATTTTCATATCCAGGGAGAGGACAGAGGTCAAAGAGCAGAGGGACTGCCCTTTCAAGGGCAAATTATAGTTCGTACATTGCCTTTCCAGACTTAGAAGATTCACATGAATCTGGAACATAATACTCCAGGCCTTAGGGAGGAACCAATCCCCTTAGAACCCCACAAGAATATCCCAGGAAACATGATGCTTTCTGATTCTGCTAGGTTTTTGTTTTAATTCTTGACAGGCAAGAAGAATATAAAAAAGTGCTCTCATTTTCAGCTTTTAAATACTTCCTAACCATTAGTAGAATAGGCTGCCTCAAAGAGGTGAAGAGTTCCCCTCTATTGGAGGTCTTCATAGGCAACTGATTATGGGCTCTGGTAGAGTGGGTAGTCCCATTATGCGTGGGTTGAACTAGATGGTCAGTGAAGTTGCTTTTGACTCTCAAATTCTGTGATTCTGTTTTCCCTCCCTCCATCCCCACGACACTTTTCATATGTCTTTTTGGGGATTTATCATAGTCTACCTTGTATTACAATTATTTTTATCTCTGCCTTATTTCTACTAAGTGGCATACAAGCAGCTAGGTGGTTCAGTGCATAAAAGCAATGAATTTGAATTCAGGAATACTTGAGTTCAAGTACTACTTCAGACATTTACTATCTGTGTGTCTCTGAGTAGGTCACTTAACCTCTCTCAGCCTCTGTTTCTTCATTTGTAAAAATGGGAATCATAATATCATCTACCTTACAGGAATGATGTAAGAATCAAGTGAGATAACATTATACAGTGTTTTGCAATCCCAGAATTGCTAAATAGATCTTAGTTATTATTATCTTTATTATCATTTTACTAGTAAATTGTAAATTCCATGAGGGCGGAGACTATGTCTTACTCATCTCTGTATTCCCATTTTTCACTGGGTCATACAGATAACCTTGAATTCTCAAAGGTTATACCAGTGGAGTGCAAGCTCCAAAAACCCCAGCAATGGGCTTTATGTCTTTTGTCCAAAAACAAATTGAGTCCACTTCACCATGACCAGGCAATGAATTATTTTTGGTTACAACACAAAGAGACTGTCCAAGAAGGCATTTGTGTGGGAGTGTGGAGGGGGGGGCATGATCTGACTCATAAAATCTGATAGTTAGAAAGAACCCCAGAGGGGTTACCTAGACCAACCCATAGCTGGACAAGAACCTCTTGAGGGGGCAGGTAGGTGGCACAGTGGATAGAGCACCGGCCCTGAAGTCAGGAGGACCTGAGTTCAAATCCAGCCTCAGACCAAATACTTGACACTAACTAGCTGTGTGACCCTGGGCAAGTCACTTAACCCCAATTGCCTTTAAAAAAAAAATAGAACACTCTTGACAACATACCTAACAAATAGTCTCCCATCCTTTGTTTAATGGCATGTAGTACTGGGAATCCACTATCTCCTGAGGCAGACCTTTTTTTATTTTTTGGATAGCATCAATAGAAGGGGAACCAACACCAATAAAAATGTTTTTTGAAATTGTGAAACTTTTAAAATAGTGAAGTATTGAAATATTCTCTCCACAATAGACAAACTAGGTCTACAGCAACAAATATAGCAAACATGAGTTAGTACCAAGAGGAGTTAGCCCACATCAAAAGTAAGAAAGTCATTCAATTCCAGGAAGATCTAGCAAAGAAAGAGCTTTGGTTGGTTGGGGAAAGGCAGTAAAGATATCAGGAAGGCAATATCATTTCTAAATTTCAGAAAAGAGCAAAAGGCAGGCTAGAGTACAACTAAACCATGGAGAACTAAAACAGAGAAAGAACATCATAGACCAAATTCCCTAAAAAATAATGATGCAAGAATTTTAAATAAAATACTAGCAAGGAGATTACAGCAATACATCACAAAGATCATATACTAGAATCAGCCTAGATTTATACCAGGAATTCAGGGTTGGTTCAATATTAGGAAAACTATAAGCTTAATTAACCATATTAACAACAAAAATATGACAATTCTCTTACCTTCTGTTATGGATTAAGATTGCAGAGTGAGAAAGGGAAGAACCATTTTTGCAAGCAGACTTGGCTAATTCTGAAAACTACCATTGGCTTAGTGAAGGAATAAAGTGCTGAATGCCTACCCATAGTGCTTTACCTCCAGTAAATCATGAGCAGAATTAAAGTCTCAATAAATTAATTCCTCCCTCCTAACCTGATCATTTTTTCAGAGGGGGAAGTTTGGTTTGTTGGCTCATCCCTCTGGGCAGCTGCATCTCCTACCACTTGCAGATGACTTTTCTAAGGATTTACATGATCCTACCCATTAGGTGCCCTAATATTTTACCAGTGTCAGTGGAAAAGCCATAATCCCTGGACTATTTGGCAAAAGAGCAGCTGAAAGGTTAATTCTCCAAACATCACATTGCTAAAACTGCATATTAGGAGACTCAGGTGGTCTAATATTTGTGCTTCCACAGTTTTTTCATAATATTCCATATTGCTGTTTATCATTCTCATAAGACTTTATTGAGGAAAGTATCTCAGATTCCATCTCTCTGATGTTTCAAAGAATGAAGAGAGGGTTTCTGTAATGGTCTGGCTTGTGGCAACTAAAGATCCTCTAATGTTCAGCTCAGTGTTTCCCACCCCTGACAATTTCTCTTTCTCTGATGCTGCAAGCAGGGCCTTATTATGAAGACAGAATGGTCACCTCAAAATGGCAGCAGCAAAACCTAACACAAATAGGAAATGTCGCCTGTCAAGCTAGTAATGTCAATCTCTAGAGATGTTTCCTCAATGTTATCTCATAAATCCAATTGTGGCTTTATTGCTTTGCATGAAATCAGTGTGCAAGGTTTGATGGTTCACATGATCACTTAATTCCAATTTCAACTCATCCCTCATTTCAAAATGCTATCAGATATGACAGCCAAGAGTGTCTCTCTGCCCCCTACTCCACTCCCAAGAATTGTAACAGTCGGCTTTGCAAATGAACAGACAACCAAGGACATTTGGATGGCATTTTATCCTAGAAGTCTTTCTAAATTCCCAGTGAACAATAGAAATCTCCCTATCTCCTTGGCAGGTAAGTGTTCAATTAAGTATGTGAAGCTAAGATAACTTGTTTATAGCCCTATACAAATCTTACAGCATTGATCTGGTTCATAACATGCAAACACAAGTTTCAAAGTCCCGTAAGCTTCACTTCTTACTGGTCAGACTTCTTGGGTGATTGATTAGTGGTTACTCAAATCACTTTGTAAGAGCACCTGAGGGTTTACTCTCTCAGTACTTTTCTCCTTTATAATTCTCTTTCCAACTTGAATTTTCTTATTTTGTGGCAGAAAAAATAAAGCAGCCCATTTTGAATTCTCCTCTGGATTTGTTTTGACTGACATTAAGCACATCATCTATAGTAGCTTGGCTTTGTCTGCAGTTCCTATTCCTTTCCAAATAAAGGAAATCACTACATCTTTAAGAGACCTGCAGCTAAAACAGGAATTACAGCCTTGGGGATACCCAGTCCCATTCCACACACACAAAGGAACCTAATATATAGCATATTCAAAAATGATACTCTTCAGAACTTTTCCTAACATAACAAAATATTAGCCAGCCTCAGACTCCCTATAGGGTTATGGCAAGCATAATAAGGTAGAGATAGCTTGTATTGTGTATTGTCAATATCAATTTGGACTACCCGCTGCTCCTTATTTATTTTTATCATTGATTCTACAGCTTTTCTGCCCATGCTGTGCAGTTAAATTCTTTCTAATATGACAAGTCCTTAAGGATTTATAGACATTTTCTCATGCTGTAACAAATTGCTATTCTTGTGAGGGTTTTAGTAACAATCTCCAGTGGAAAATAGCATCAAAAGAAGAAAGAAAGAAGAGAAAGGAAAAGAAAAAGGGAAAGGGAAGGGAAAAGGAAAGGAGAGGAAAAGGGAAAAGGAAAGGAAAAGGAAAGGGAAAGGGAAAGGGAAAGGGGAAGGGAAGGGAAGGGAAGGGAAGGGAAGGGAAGGGAAGGGAAGGGAAGGGAAGGGAAGGGAAGGGAAGGGAAGGGAAGGGAAGGGAAGGGAAGGGAAGGGAAGGGAA
>NW_020954564.1:27414196-27422708 GCF_900497805.2 Vombatus ursinus
AAGGAAAGGGAAGGAAAGGGAAGGAAAGGGAAGGAAAGGGAAGGAAAGGGAAAAATAGTTTAAGAGTTTTATCAAAGTGATCCATGGCTACTGAAGTAAAAATCAACGTGAGTCATTTTTAGTTATAATCAAAATGGAAAAACTTAAGGCTCATCCGTGTCTTCAGATGCAAGATGAAATTTAAATTCTCAGCAATGCTAATGGTTGCTAAAGAAGACAGTTAGGAAAAAGTGCCCCAAATGGAAGAGCCTGCTAATTTTTCTAGTCGTGAGAAGACTTAAATCAACACCTGCATTCATTTTTCTGACCATTAGCTTAACAAAGAGAATTTAGAACATTTCTGGAGTTTCAGGAACTAATGAGAGTATTTGCTGGTCCATCTATATCCTCTTCTCTGATAATATACCAGCTGTATCCACATAATACCAGATACTCAGGTGTTCCAAAGAAACCAGATGTGTGGCATCATGTGGAAACAACCATCTGGATTCTGGTTGATTGGATCTTTCCATTGTTATCCAGATGTTTAGGGGTCATAAGGATAGGACTATTAGCAAGATGAAAGAGAAACCTGCATGTTCTCTTTCCAGCATTGCACCAGGGAGGCTTATAGAGTGGGGAGGATGTCTTTTGTAATTCTCCCCCTTTTCTATAAACCCTGTAAGGGAGAAGGAGGGTGTTAGGGGTGCAGTACATTTCAGACAAGTTCAAACCACATACTAGCCCACAAAAGGCCTACCAGTCTACCAACAGGGGGAATATCTGCAGCTCCAAGGACAACAGAATTCATATCTTATTTACCCAAAACCTAATTGCATTTAAACCTCACCATCTTCTTGCATGTCCTGGCCTTATGTAGCCATGCTCATTTGGCCAAAGAATCAGCTAATTTATTGGATTATCCTTTATTTATTTATATTATTTATTTATTGGATTGACTGGGTTGGTAACCAATAAGACAAATTCAAACACAATTTAGCTCTAGCACTACCACTGGCCTGAAAGGGGCAGGGAGGGATTCTGTAGCTGCTACAGCTTCACCTGCCTCTCAACAACTGGTCATTTCTTCAGGGCAATTTACCTTTTCCCTTCTTGTTTAATAAAGCCTTAAACATTAATATCTAATGAAACAAAAAGAGGGAGATGTGTGCTCATCAAAGGTGTTCACTAGTGTCATGAATGGAGGATGTAGACCTAAACAAAGTTCAAATGGAAAAGAAATTCCCTATTAACAGAGATGTTCTCCAGAGGTTTCTGTTTGTAAGCGACACTGTCTGATTGCACTGAGCCTCAGCATACTACAGGACGTCCTCAGTTAGAGTCTTTTAAAAGAAATCGGTTTAGCCATCCATGCTGGAAACACCAAGTGGATGAAGAATAGATATTGCCCAGATTACAACATACTGTGGGGTGGGCAGACCATTGACTTAGCTCATCAGTACTATACTTTCAATCAACAATGCATAAGAATATTGAATTACAACCAAAACTTGGGCTGAATGTGGACTGCATTTGGGAAACTAAGAAGCTCTCTCTTTTTTCTTTCTTCCTCTCCCTCCTGCTCCCCTCTCTCCCCCCTGCTCCTCTCTCTCCCCTTCCTTCTTCCTCTTTCTTCTGTCTCTCCCTCTCTTCTATTCTCTACGTACCTCTCCCCTTTGCCTCTTCATCTGTCCCTCCATCCTCCCCCTTCTCACACACACACACACACACACACACACACACACACACACACATCTTTTTAAACACTATTATTCTTTCCAGGATGTTAAATGCCATATCATGGCATGACAAGCAATGATCTCAAAAGCACTAAAATTACAGGGTCTCAAAGGACAATGGAAAGAAAGATATAGCTGACTGTAAACAGGCCACCATATATCAGGGATGGAGGACTGTGTGTGGAAGGTGGCATTGAGAACTTCATTAGGACAATATATACCTATAACAGGATTTCGGTGGTCAGTGATGGAACAAAGTAGGGAGATAGCAAATGTATCATCTGAGCATTGCCTTGGCACATGTGAAACAGTGGAAGAACAAGAGGAAGGCCTCCAGTTCATTGAGTAGATCCTTAATGGAGGATTTACGGAAAGACATAGACAAGAAACGTTAAGAGTAGAATAGCATAATAGAAATAATGGTAAAATTGGAGTCAGAAGACTTGGGCTCAAATCCTGCCTCTGCTTCTTACTACCTTGTGACCTTGATCAAACCCATTAACCTGTTTTCTCATTTGTAAAATGAAAAGATTAGACTAGATGACTTCTGAGGAGCCTTGCAGCTCTAAATATATGATAATAATAGTTAACACTTCCATAACACTTTAAGGTTTAAAAAGCAATTTACACATAATTATCTCATTTATGCCTCCTCAAAACCCTTGGAAGTAGGTGCTGTTGTCATCCCCATCCTGCAGATGAGGAAACTGAGGCTGAGAAAACTTAAGCGACTTATCTAATGTCACACAACTAACAAGCATCTTAGGCAAGGTTAGGCTACAGTCATTTCTGACTCAAAGTTCAAGGCTCTGGCCAGTATGCCATATGATCCTACAAGAATTCGATGGGATGAGAAAGAATGGCTGGATTGTGGTTTGCTAGTGGAGGGTGAACCCATGCCAGTGAGATCATAGCTCCACCAAAATACTGGAGGATAAAATTGGAGGTGAGACAGCTAAGTATAGTCTGTATCAACAGCTAAATCTTTTAGACCACAAAGGAGAACAGGAAGCATTCTCGTTAGCTACCAGGTCCAACCCTTGGACATGCTAATGCCTTGCACACAGTAGGCCCTCAATTAACATTTGCTGTTGTGATTTGATGGGAATAATGAAACATGACCAAATGGGGCTCTGTAGGGGATTGACTGCAGACTCTGTTTAATTCTCATTAACAGTAATGGATGTTTGACTCTCAATAGCACCAAATCAAGACTATACAGTACCTCTAAATTATGAACACTTACCATTAACAACTTCCAATTCATTTAATCATTTTTAATGAAAGAAAGTGAAACATGAAACATGTGCTGGTCTGAGACAGCCGCCGTAATTTCCTCTTACTTTGATGACTGCAGTTCACTGGCCCTTGAGTTTATGGCACAGCAGACTTGTTGGCTGAGGGTCTCCCAGGTCCCCCAGGGTTGCTCCATTTTTACCTTTTAACACACTGCTCAGAAAGTAGCAGCAGAAGGCATGAGCCTAAGGCTCTCCCAACCCCCATGCCATGATTAGAGTAGGACAAGACAAATAAAGGAGGCTTTGTATCCTCAAAGCTTAGGCAATGAAACATAAATAATTTTCCACTTTCAATTGGCATTAACTATTGTGAAGAGGGGGTAGAGTTATTTCTGAGTTCTACAAAATAAGCCAGTGTCCCATTTAGATTCCAAAACAGAACCAGTATCTCAGTCACAGCATATTTCTTTAAAAAATGAAAAATGGATGGAAATAGTGCTACAGGGAAGTTTATGTCTACTTTAGATTCAATGGGAGAAGGGATAAAGTAACATTAAGCCTTTCATGCCTGAATTCAGAGCCCACATCCTATGTATTGTCATTAATTTCCTTCCCTCTCTCCTTCCTTCGCTTATTATTTCCTTTCCTCCCACCTTCCTTTCTTCATTCCTTCCTTCATTTCGTCCCCACTTTCCTTTCTTTCTTCCTTCCATTAACATTTATCATGCACCTATCCTTATTTTTTTATTCTTATTAAACTCTCCTTTTTATAACATCTTTGTTTCCCCTGCCCTTCTTAGAACCATCCCACATAACAGTCTTAAAAGAGATGAAAAAAATCAGATCAGTAAAATTAACCAACACATTAACTGAATCTCACAGTATATGTAATATTATACACCCATAGTCCCCCATCTCTGCAAAGAAGAGGGCGGGGCAAAAAGTACCTACTTCATGCAGAATCCTTTGATTAGGCGCTGGAGGAGATATAAAGTTTAATAAAACATGATCCCTGCCTTCAAAAGCCTTTGATGATTGCAAAGTGAAAGGGTTAAAGTTTAGGAAGGAAAGATTAGTTTTAACTCGATAGCATCAGGACAGGCTACAGATCGTTAAACAAATAGAGATGTTTTTTAAAAAATTCTCTCCTCCTTTTCCATATCCAATGCTTTCCCCCTCCATATCTGCCCAAACTACTGCCCTTTCCACTTTCCCTCAATTAGGACTCATTTGCCCTGTATACCATTCCTATACCACTTTTAGTTGTCTTGTAAACGCATAAGCTGTTAACGACTGATGACTCCTTCCAGATAACTTATTTGCACTTTAGCTGGCACCTCCGAGAAGGGACCTGACAGAATTTCAGCTATGACAACAAACTTAAAAGGGGGTAATGTTTCACAATGTCTTATAAATCACCTGTGCTATGTTATAGATAGAGTTAAGAGACCTTAGAGGTCATTTAGACTGACTATCCTCTTTGCCAGGATAAGGAAGCTGAGGCCCAGCTCAATTAAGTGACTTACCCAAGATCCTCCAGATAGCATGTCACATATCTTGGGATTCCAATCCAGGGCTTCTGACACCAGACCCACTATTCTTGAGCTTATGGCACAATAGATTTGTTGGCCCAGAGCCTCCCAGGTCTCCCAAGGTCAGCTCCAATTTTACCTTTAAATGCACCACCAGGAAAGTAGTGGCACTGTGCTTGGCTAGAAGGAAGAGAAAGGGAAAAGGCCAGAAAATGCAAACATCTGGAGGGCATAGACTGCTTCTTTTCTGTTTTGTTCTAGGAGTCAAGGGCAGTGACCTTTTACCTACTGAGTTGAACAGAATGATATAGAGAAAGGAAAAGAAAAAAGGAGGGAAGAAGGAAAAGAAAGGGAGAGGAAGTAATAAAAATAAGAGAGAGAAGGGGAGAGGGAAGAAGGAAGTGAGAGAGAAAAAGAAAAGAAGAGGAGAGGACCATAAGGAAAGAAATTTTTAGGTTTGTGTAAATAGCTGAGACCTAGAAACTCGGCCTAACATACTACCCATGTTCTGTCCCGTACCTAGTACTCAGCAGATGCTTTAGTCACCTTCCATCAATCAGTTAAGGAAGGAAACAGAAGATAATTAAACCTTTAGTTTAGTGACTGCCTTTTATTTGGTGAAAATCTTAAGAAGCATCTAAGAACAAAGTCAGCATTTTAACCTGACGTTCATAAACTTTTTTTCTTCACCATTTTGACAACCGTATTTCAACATATTTGGTTTCCTTTGTAATACTATACATTTTATTTTGTTCATTTAAAGATATTATTCTAAGAAGGGATCCATAGGATTCCCAGACTGCCAAAGGGGCCCACGATCCACGAAATGGTTAAAAACCCAATTTACAAGGTGTTGTTTTTTGTCCTTCATTTTCAGAACAGTGACATCATGGAGTGACAGCTTGACTTGTGCATGAATTGGATTTAAGTGAGGCAGAGTTGCACAAAGTTGTCAACCTCACTCTCTCTTCCAGAGTCATCGAAGTCCAGTGGCAAGATTAAAGTCAGGACGACTGACAATGGTTCAAGATGCAGTGGATGACCTTGGTGTCTTTGATGTCTGATCAAGCTCTTAAGGGCTCCATAGCACCTGTTTCAGCTACCTTCATGGCCATTGGAACAAATTGTTCTTGTTTGCTCATTCCACTGGGGGATGTCTTTGCATGCTTGGGGTAGACATACTTCTAACTCCCTGATAGGTCTGAGGCCTGTTGATTATTCTCAATCTGAGTTAGCCCATCTGCCAAGAGGGTTTACAGAGGCATGGCTACTGTGCATGCTACAGCAGTAGTCACATGCCAAAAGTGAATGAGGAGCCCTGAAATGGATTCAGCAAGCCCTTACACCAGAGTTGATAGTCTTCCTGAATACCCTCTATACCCTAAGGTGACCAGCATATCAAAATGATTGATCTGTTACTACATTCTAAGCTGGGAGGAAATTGTTGATTTTTACAAGACTGAAAGCTACCCAAGGTAGAATGCTGATTTGGGGGGTTTTACTCCCTTCCAAATTCTGGACTCTATAGGCTACTAACATTGAAAAATACTGATTCAAATCAAAGTGAGGAGGTCATTCACAGCTAAGTTGGGTCAGCCCGCATCAGACAAACAAGCCAGGCTCCTACTCCTTTCAGCATCCAATGAGGAACTGATTGGCTTTTTAATGGGTTTTGTAAGGCTGGCTAACTTTTCAGTTTGAATCATGCACACAAGTTCATTTGAGTATTTGACAACTAAATTCTTTCACCCAACTTTTACTGCAGTCCAGCAATACATTGTCCAAGGCCCTTTTTTGAGGGAAATATGACTTGAAATGATTTTCTAGCAACAGAACTTCAGGGTTGGCAAACCTATTATTTCTTCACCCAGCAAAATTTTAATAAGAAAATTGCTCCTGCTTTCTCTGTGTGTTTGTACCTGTGATAACTTTTGAGATCTCCTGGCATTATCTCATCTACAAATCAGCAAGGGCCCAGAATTACAACCAAGAAAAATTATCTAATTTTAAAAGAAATTGCAAGCCTCTTTCTATTAAAAAAAAAATTAAAGCTTTCCATCTTCCCCTGCTCAAAGGGATCATAGCTAAAATACATTTGTGGTTCTTTGCATAGAGATTCCTGAGAGAAAATTTCCCCCAAATGCAATGCAAATGTGAACAAAATGATAGAAACTGGCTTTAGCTAAGTAAGTCTGATTAATTTTTTTGCAGTTGGTTCATTGGGCCTAAAACTACACATATTTTGAAATGACTCTTTGCCATCATAAATGAGAGAGAAAATCTACTTCAGGATAACAACCAGGCTTCAGCCCAATCCAGAAAGTCCACATTGGGTGCCATTACTCCTTGAGAGGTGGTTAAAATACTGCAGAATTACACTTGCATATTAGCTCCATCTTATTGAAAGTAAGCTAGCATCTAGTAACCACCAATGTCAGGGAAATTCTTTGATAACTACAACTATTTTGCCTCTCTGCCTTGGTTTTCAAGGGGCAGTTTCCTTCCAAGATGAGGAGCAAACTCCATTAGCAAGATTTCCTTTAAAAATGTCTCAAGTGTAAGAAGAAACCTAATCCTTGAGAAAGAGCCTAAGCTGGATAGAGTTCAGGTGCTAGGTTATCTATGCTTTAGATGTGGTAGGGGGAGAGGGTATGGAATTACACATCTGCATGTATACACAGGCATACATTCATTTTATTGCACTTTGCTTTATTGTATACTGTAGGGTTTGGAGAGGTTTTTTGTTTTGTTTTGTTTTGTTTCTTATAAATTGAAGGTTTGTGGCAACCCTATGTCAAGCAAGTCTATAATTAATAAATGTTGTGCACATGTTCTAACTTCTCCACCCAAATGACCATTCCTGTCTTTCTTCCTCTCTTTAGGCCTTCATATCTCCTGAGACACAACAATATTGAAGTCAGGCAATTAATAACCCTACGATGACCTCTAAGTGTTCAACTGAAAGGAAAAGTCAATGGATGAGGCAAACTTCATCGTTGTCTTATTTTAAGAAATTGCCATGGTCACCCCAACCTTCAGCAACCAGCACCTTGATTGGTCAACAACTATCTACATTGAGGCAAGACCCTCCACCAGCAAAAAGATTAGAACTCACCAAAGGCTCAGATCATGGTTGGTGTTTTTTAGAAATAATATACTTTTAATTAAGGTATATATACTAGGGTTTTTTTAAACATAACACTATTGCACATTTAATAAGCTACAGTATAGTACTACCTAGAGAGATCAGGAAAGGTATCATCTAAACAACAGTGCTAAGGCTAAAATTTGAAGGAAATCATGGGTTCAAAGAGGTGAGAAGGGAGTGCCTTCCACACATAGGAGATAGCTGGACAAAGGCAATGAGATAGGAGGTGAAGAGAGTGTTAGGTATGAGGAAGAACAAAGAGACTCAGTTAACAAAATTACATAATTGTGAAGAGGCATAATGTAGAATAAGGCTAGAAAGGTAGGTTGGAGCCAGGATGTGAAGGGTTTTAAATGCAAAGCAGAGGAGTTGATATTCGATCCTAATTGTAAAAGGGACCCACCAAAGTTTATTAAATGGGAAGGGATCTGTTTAGATCCATGCTTCAGAAAGATCACCTTGGCAACTAGGTGGAGGATAGGCAAGAGCAAGGGATGACAGGCAGATGGACAGAATGACCCACTGATACCCTCTATATATTGGGAGAAAACGAGAAAGACCTCTAGCACATTGGTCGGACTCCTTATGGCAAACTTTTTGGAGGATCCAGACAAGAGTTACACAGGATAGGCGGTCATAGACAAATTCCAATTTGTATCATTTTAGGGAACTCCAAAATTGATGAGATCACAGATCCATTTGAATTCATGAAAGCAGAGGATAAATTGGAATGGGGACGGTTTTGAGGCACAGAGACCAACTAGGAGGCTATTTCAGGTGGTCCTGGTGAAGGCCAAAAAGGGACCAAACTAGGATACAGATGGATAGATAGATAGATAGATAGATAGATAGATAGATAGATAGATAGATAGATAG
>NW_020954564.1:27422718-27466782 GCF_900497805.2 Vombatus ursinus
TAGATAGATAGATAGATAGATAGATAGATAGATAGATAGATAGATGGTAGATATATAGATATAGAAAGATATAGATGTAGATACAGACATAGATATATAGATATATTGTCCTGGGCTTCAATACAGGGAGCAAGGATGAAAAAGTGCCTTTACCCATGTAGATCAGTACTAGGTTTGCAATTTATCCGGAGAGAGAGAGAGAGAGAAATAGAAAAAGAGAGAGAGAGAGAGAGAGAGAGTTGGCTGGATGCCAAGCAGTTAAATGACTTGTCTAGGATCACCAGACAGCATGTGATAGGAACAAGGTGATCCCGGGTCTTCCTGGCACCAAGGTCCACCCGCTCTCCACTCTTGTGCTCTGAAAAATATAGGGCACAATTTGTGTATATCTCAAAACATGTTGTATTTTAAGTAATCTGATATTTATTTAGTTCTTTAAGGTTTAGATAAAGCTTTACAGCTTTATCTCATTTGAATCTCAAAACCGTCCTGTGAGGTAGGCCCTATTGATATTATTAGCCACATTTTACAGATGAGGAAACTAACTCAGAGAGCTTCGGCCCCCTCCCACTCTAAATCCTCTTCTGATTTACCCAAAGTCACTCAGCTAGTAAGAATCACATCATCCTGACTCAATTTTCATTATGTCAATCTACCTTCTCAGTATTTTTCCCACTACTCCCACCTAAGAGGCAGTACATCATGATTGCTTAATAATAATAATAATAATAATAATAGCTAATGTTTATATAGCATTTACTCTGTGTCAAGCACTGTGCTAAGTACATTACAAATATTATCTCATTTGATTCTCATAAAAACCCTGAAAGGCAAGTGCTATTATTACCCCCATTTTACAGATGAGGAAACTGAGTTAAAGAGAGCTTAAGTGACTTGCTCTGAGTCAGATAGCTAGTAAGTGCCTGAGGCTAGATTTGACTCAGGTCTTCCTGATTCTAGACCTAACACTCTACCCACTGTGCTACATCCTTGGAGTCAGAAAAACATGAGTTCAAGGCCTGCCTCTGACAAATCTAGCTGTGCAAGTAACTTCAGCTCTGAAGGTCTCAGGAGCTCTCAAAGATGATAAATTCATTAATGGAAGGAACTTCCATACCACTGAATTCACACATTTAAAAACAGCAAAATAAAACCTAATAGAAAATCCCTTCCCCTCCAAGGCCTGGAGATTTAGTAATCTAAGTATAACCAGAAAAGTAGGTGATGATATATATGCAGGGTTGGTCTGAAGAAAGTGCTTTGTGCAAACCTAAAAAGACTGCAGAAATGAATTATTGTCATGATGATGGTGATGCACGTTAACGTAACATTTTCAGGGAAGAAGTTCTTCATCTCATTTAATCCCCACAACAGTCCTTTGAAGTAGGTAGTACTATTATTATCATCATCATTTTACAGATGAGAAAACTGAGGTTCAAGGAAGTGGAATGGCCCGTCCAAAGTCACAAACCTGATAAGACACGGAGCTGGAATTCAAACTCAGATCTTCTGATTTGTGGGTCAGTGGTTTTCCTGCACAACTGGCTAATGAAATTTTTGCAAAGCCAGACAATTAAGCAATTTCTAAGAGAGACAAATTGACTTTAGGTTGCATTACCTGACCCCTCTGCCACCATGAAAAATGTAAGACCATATGGCAAATTAGCCATCACACTCTGACAGTCTAATTTTGTGAGTCAGAATGTAGTCTAACTCTTAGCATTATCCCCCTGCTAGACACTAAGTTCCATGAGGGCAAAGACTGTGTCTTATTTCAATATTCTACTTCCCTTAATGTTTAAAGAGACCTCTCTGCATAGAACAGGAATTTAAATTATCTTTGTTGAATTTCATTAAATTGAATTAACTCAAGATGCAAGTTATTTCTGCTGAGCAGACATTAGAGATTCTTTCTTCACTGAAAACTGGACTGCTCCACGGTGCTAGATTAGAGAATCAGAGGTGCAAAGCTGGCAGGAACCTGATAAGCTGTCTAATTAAACCTCATCATTTTGCAGACAAGGAAACAGAGACCCTAATACTAATTAGAACAAGATATCTCACCTTATCTTCACAACAACCCTGTGAGGCAGGTGCTACATTAAAATTTCACAGATGAGGAAATTGAGATTAAGTGACTTGCCCAGGGTTACATAATAAGAGTTGGAAGAGGGATTCGAACTCAGATCTTCCTGACACCAAGCTCAGCACTGTATTTACTACACGTCCTGAAAATTAAGTAATTTGCAAAAGATCACACAAGTATTAAGTGGCAGCACCAAAATTTGAACTCCTGTCCTCTGGTTGATCTTTCCACCACATCATGCTCTTTCAAGGAATAAAGGTAGTATAGCCACTGCACAGCAGGGAGTCCCCAACCACCCAGGCTGATTGCTAAATATTTCTATATTCCTGACACAAAGTAAGTGCCTAAGAAATGCTTGTCAATTGATTGTATTATATGCTAGCTGGTCTGCTTTCTTCTCTGTGGCCCTAAGGTATACAGAGCTGTAGGGCACTTAACCCCTACCTGAAAGCTGAGGACCTACCCCAAGCCTCGGGAAAGATGGGGTGGGGAGGGAAGGAGGAAACTCAAAATTGTGAGGGGAGGGAGAACTTTGAGCAGGGGACCTCCTGAAACTCCATCTTCAGAAGCCAGGGAGAAGATCTGTAGACCCTTAAAATGAAGCTGTTTCACTATACTGCATATGAAATGAAAAAGCTCCCATGGAGTGTTTGCATAATGGGTTTGTAATCATCTTGTTAAAAGGACAGTGCTCAACATTGCTCTGAGAGAAAGCAGCTCATAGTCCTGCCATCAGGCTGAATGGGATGATTCATCGCTTGTGGAGAGAACAAAAGGACCAGCTAAGCACCTTGTTCAAGAGCAAGAACCATCTCCCAGATGGACAGATGGATGGAGGAAGTCTTATTTATTTGGGAAGGTGGCTTCTACCATGCCTACAAAGCAACATGGCAAGTGATAAGAGTAGATCCCAGTGTGCTGGAAGGGAATTATGACAATTACTCCAGATGGCATCCTTCTTTCTTTTTCATCATAATTTTCAAATTAAAGACTACTATGTTATAATGATTTATTCCAGTTTTCATGGGAATTGTAATTATTGTAATAAAGATAATGGGGTCTATGCTAGATAGCAGAAAATAATTACCCCAGTCTAAGTGCTTATTAATGAACAATAAGGCTTAGTCAATTAAGGAAGAGAATTATGGCAGTTGGCTATTGGTTGGTTGACTGGGTGATCTAATCTTTGTTATTGGATCAGTAGGACCAGGAAGAAAACATTCTTCAGACGGGATGAAAGGAAATTACAAATTTGACTAAAATAAATCACCTTTGGAGTTTTGGAGTTTTTTTCAATTGAGGCCTTAGTTAATGTAGGTGACAGCCCTTTATGCCTTTCCCTTGGCACGCGGGTTTAACATTCCCATTTTGTCTGTGAAAAGACATTTTAATTGAAAAATCATTTGCCCATAAAATTATTATCATCAATTCACATTCCACCAAAGAGCTGCATTATGACCATAAAACAATTTGTAAGTGGATTCATTTTACCCACTAAATCACTTTACATTATGCTGTGAACAGAATGATTAAAGCAAGTTAGCATTTTGTTGGCAAAGTAATTACGTTATTATGCATTTCGTCCACACAGATACTTATGTTGGCGAGTCCATTTATCTTGTTGACAGAACATCTATATGTATCCGACAGAATGCATTTTATTTGGTTGGTGCAATTCATTTTATTCACCAACACTTTTAAACTGGAGCTAAATTTGTCGTCATTGGAATGGATTTGAATGTGGAGCAAAATTAATCTCGCCTACATGATCAGTGGTCAGAATGTTTTCTCTACACAACTGCACAACTTTGCAAACAAAGTTAAAAAAAATGAGAAAAGAAGCCACCAGGGTGAAGAAGTCTCTAAAGACCATAATGCCTACGAGGTTTATTTCTTATGCTGTTCTACATTCTCAGAGGACTGATCCAGACCAAAGGAAGCCTTTGAAATCACCAGTTCTCCACTTGTATCAAATCTGCTAGCAAATGTTCATGTAAAATTCTCTTTTTAAAGGCTCACATTCAATTCACTAAGTAAAACTACTTCCAGTCTACATCTATCTACTAGTTAATCAATAAGCATTTATTAAGCATCTACTATATAACAAGCACTGTGCTAGGAGCTGGAAATGAAAAGACAAATAGAACATTCCTTGCCCTCAAGGAGCTTACATTCTATCAGGAGTAACAAGCACATATGAATGTATATATGTGTGGATGTATGTCTATATGTATGTGTTTTATATATAGGTATATATGTATATATGTGTATACGTGTATACATATTCATATAGATGGTAACTTGGACAGGGTTAGCACAAATAGATATGGGAAAGCCAGGAAAGGCTTCATGTTAGTTATCATCTTCACACTGTTTCACAAATCAACTTCTTTCTTCTTGAACATGGATTTAGACTTCTCCAGTATATATACTGTGCTCAGAATTAGGCAGGCGGGAAGACCACATTAATTTGTTCAGGCAAAGGTAGAAAAGTCTTGCCCTGCAGTTGACTGCCAAGTTAGGGATTAAAAGTGCCCAGTGTGAATGTAAAGAGTCATGTTAAAAGGGTCACTGGGTTCTATGAGATTGTATGTTGTTTATTCCACTCAAAAGAATATGTATTTATGGACTTAGATTAAATTAATCTCCCCAGGAGAGGGTGCTTGAACAATATTTGATCCCACATAGATAACTACAGACTTTGAAATTGAGGCTCTCACCAGTCAAAGAATCACAGAGTCTCAGAGGTGGTAGTGACCTTACAGGCTATCTTAACCAATGAATATTTGAAAAGGGATTTTCTCTACAATACTCTCAACAAGTGGTCATCTAATTTCTGACTGAAGGTGTCTAGTGATAAAGAGCTCACTATTGATGAAGCAATTCATTTCACCATAGGATAACTTTTTGTTGTTGTTGTTAAGAATAGTTCTAGAACAGCTAGGTAGCACAGTGGTTAAAGCTCTGGCCTTGGAGTCAGGAGGACCTGAGTTCAAATACGGCCTCAGACACTTGATACTTACTAGCTGCATGACATTGGGCAAGTCAATTAACCCCGATTGCCTCACAAAAAATAAATAAATAATAGAATTAAATAAATTAATTAAATTAAATAAACCAAAATCTGCCTCTCTTTAACTTCCACTCAACACATCTAGCTCTGAGGCCTTCTGGACTCAGCTTGGCCAAGTTTCTGGAGAATACCATTTGTTCCCTCAGCCAAACAGAGCATTCCTAAAACTGTGATTCTTATAGACAGTAAATCACATTTATTGAAATCACCAAGACTTGGGCTAAATTCCCCTGATCAACTCTGATATTCAAGGAGGAATTTGGAAGCTTCTTAAAGGGCACTTAATGAAATATTTCGGTTATATTTCTCTCACTTAGAAAAACAAATGGAGAAAAGGCTTTTGCTTACAGTATGTAAGTTACTTTAAATTACTGGAAGCCATTTCTAAATTACTTCTCCTGGCAAATTTGAATATGGATGAGGATATTTTACTTATCTGCCTGACACTTTCATAAAATATCTACCAAATGGAACACATGCATGGAGAGTAACATATGTTTTCATCTTCATTATAGAGGGATTTTTTTTATGAAATGTAAGCACCGAATCATTACTGATCTCTAGAAAATAGGTCATGATGAGTCCTGAAGAAATTACAAAGTTGAAAATTAGGTTTTGGGGAGAATTATACTTCTCTCCTATCTCCCCTCCCCATGGGTTTATCATTGAAAATTAAACAAGTAATTCAAAAAGCCAAAATCACAACCAGGAGGCTTTCACAGAGTCTAATTTGATATTGCTGTGTTTTGATTTTCATGAAAATAAAAACAAGTTTTGCTGAACTAATAGTTTTGTTGCCTCGGTTATACACATAAAATTGAATCTTCATAAAATCGGTGACAAAAGCTTCCCAAACCCAAGCCATCTGGTCAATTCATTCAAAATGCCAGTCAATTAATCATCCAAGTGTTCAGTTGTAAAGTCAACCACTGCTTGACTGTTTTTTTAACTAAACTGACCAGATGTTTTGGTGGTGTTCATATCATAGCTATAACTTTAAGCCACAATCACCACCAACACTAATTTTATACAAAAAATTCCATTGTTAGCTAACATGGTAGATACATAAAATGATGGATGTGTGATCTGGAATTCTAAATAGAAATTCCAGGAAGCTCAGAGAATTCTGAGCAATATTAGAGAGGGACAGAATTAGCTGTCTTCTAGGCAACACTTCCTAACGCACTGTCAGCTGAGGTCAACAAAGTTGATAGAACCAGGGAATTTGCTGAAAAGTAGCTTTTACCCAACTCATTTAGAGTATTTTCAAGAGATTCTACTTCTCCACTTAGTCTCTCCCTTCTAGGTCTCACTCACAGAGGGCAATCACCCCTAGATGGCAGGTATTGCCTTCAGATGCTCCCCTGTCGCTGACCATATTGAAGGCTACTTTAATTAATAAAGAGTACCTTTGCAAGTACTACTTGTGCTGTGAGCCTACTGAGCCCTCTTTGTTTTTGGTGGTATGCTGTGTTAGTTCTTAAGTGGTGTTTTTTTTTTAGTTTTTAATTCCTATTTAGTATTCCAACAATACTGCATGTCAAATTTTATTCACTCATTTCTATATTTATGCATAGCTATGTTCTTATTGGGTCATTCTTAATTCAGAAGAACTTATTGGGCCATATCAGTCTGAAGCACGTTCTGTTTCCCAAACTGTCTAAAATTCTTGCCACCACCCAGGATCTAGGAGGTTATGTGGTACTTGTACATGCAGAAGACTACATTCTTGGTTTATGTCAAAATTAGAAAGCACGATAATGAACATTTTTGCTCTACATCACAAATCCTGACCCCTGGCTCACAGTCTCAATCTTTACATGAGGTTTTAAATCAAATTTGTATTAATAATTGGAAGTAGGATTTTGTCTTAAGACCCTAGAAGTAAAGGGTATCAAATTTAGAAGGCACTGATATAGTCATTGAGTAGTATAGAAAATAATGAAGTTTAACAATAAATTAGTAAGAATAAACTAAAATAGGAAGCTACCAGATGGTCAGTTTGAGGGAGCTCCATCTCTACTTTATGTGATGGCCATCCTATGACTGGTCTTCCACCAGTGTCCTGGTATTTTAGTATCCCCACCACATAGTGATGTTCTTCCCCTGTTTCCCAATATAGGACGTATTTCATATATTTTGTCAAAAGGATGTCTTGTGACACTCTGCCCCAAGCCCCCAAATTCCTAGTCATGGCTCTGACAACAATAATGATTATTAGGAGTTTAAAGATAGAATATTTCTGATACCTTAATGTCAGCCTGTGTGAATGCAAAGAAGCTTATCATCAGACTTTTGTAGCTACATGATGAATTTTTCTGCAACTCACAAAGACCTCGTAAGTAAGCATAGAGAATTTGTGGTCATTTTTGGCAGAGGGAAACCTCATCAATGAAATCACATAATCAGTAAATTAACAAGTATTTAAGAAGTGCATACTATGTGCCTGGCACTGCTTCAGGCTCTGAGAATAAAAGATGACCTCAAATCACTGACCTCAAGAAACTTACGTTTTATTAGGAGAAACAAGTATGTATATAATTATATGCAATATACGTGTGTGAATAATAATAATAATAACAATAGTAACTGTGGAAATAATGAAAAGCTTCATATCGAAGATAGTGTTCAAATGCAGCTTTAAAGGAAATGCATGATTCTAAAAGGCAGAGGTGAAGAGGGTATGTTGTTCTAGCTATTAGTCAGTGCAGAGGTGTGTAGAAGGGTGGTGGAGCGTCACATACAAGGAACAGCACAAAGACTCGAGTGGCTGGACCTCAGAGTGCATGAAGGGGTTTAATGCATACTTAGCCTACAAAGATAAGCATTGAAGTATGTCTTACATTGGCAGAGCACTAAAACATCCTCAGTATGCTTTCAACATCATGATCTCACTTAAACAACCTCATGGTATCATAGCTTTCTTTATTGAGAACACTGAAATCTTCAGAAAATTTTTCAGTTACCAATTATGGCTCTCAATAATCTTGTCAGGCAGAAATCTCTCAACTACAGGTTGAAATTATACAATACACATTTATACAATAGACAATACACAAATTATACAATAAACATTTTGCAGACCATTTGAAGTGTAAGTCAAGGTATGGTAGAAAGAGCTTTCAACTTGGAGCACTGAACTCAGAGGCATTGGCCCCGGCTTCAAATCCCAACTCTGTTATGTATGACTTTTGTGACCTTACCCAATTACTTAACCTCTCTGTGTCTTGTTTCCCTATCTAGAAAACAAAGGATACAATTTAGCTAATCTCTAAGACCCCTTCCAGTTCTAAATCCCTGATACTGGAATTTCTGTAAACTGAATACTGCTCATAATAAAGAATAAAACTATTTAAAGGAATTCTGTCCTAAATCTATAATAAAATAATTATAACCACTCCCTAATAAATCATTTTGAAATGATTTTTCTGTAAATAATAATATATATTATATATGTACATATTATATAATAGATGTGTCACTAATAATATTGTTGTTCTAACAACAATAACAATTTAAGCATTGCAAAGGCAGGTACTCACTTGAGTTCTCCCAAATTCTCTTGCAAACAACTTTAAAATAATACCTCAAAATGAATCAGGAGCAGTAGAACCAACAGAAGGATGGGGTAAAACAATTTTCCAACCCAAGACAACTTAGAAGATAGGCAGGCAAAGTCGAGTTTCACTGGAGTAAGAGGGCAGCACAGTCCAGGACAGACTGGCAGGCCGTGCCTCAGCAAGCCAACAGCAGGCTTTGGGGCAACTGCAGTTTCCAGAACTCTCAGCCCAGAGACAGTAAATGGATCAGACAACTGGTCAGAAAGAGATAACAAGGGATCCTTTACTGGCACTGGATGCAGGACTCTGTTGCATTATCTATCTATGGTTCCAGGTCAGAGTGCCAGGGTGAGGAGGAACACTAGCAGAAGAAGGACCCTAGACACAGTTCCAGGGCAGAAAAGAATGCTTACGGTCACTCATAAACCAGAGCACAGGCCAGGAGAGTAGTAAACACACCTCTCCTTGGATCATACCACCTTGAAGAACTGAAAACTTACAGACCTTCGGAACTAGCTCTGAAAACAGCAGCACAAAAAAAAATTGAAGATTGGGACAGCACTCCCTCCATCCTGGGAGCAGAGCTCAACTCTAACATAAAATTAAAAGTCAAAAATAGACTGGACAAAGAAGCAAACAACAAAAAATGATAATGACCATAGAAAGATACTATAGTGATTAGGAAGTTCAAAACACAAACTGCAAAGACAACAAAGTCAAAACAGCTACATGCATAGCATCCAAGAAATATGTGCATTGGTCTCAGGCTCAAAAATCACTGAAAGAGCTCAAAAAAAGTTTAAAATCAAATAAGAGGAGTAGAGGAAAAATTGGGGAAAGAAATGAGAGTGATGCAAGAAAATAGTGAAAAAAAGAGTTAATAGCTTGGCAAAAAAGGCACAAAAAAGTACTGAAGAAAAAAACATCTTAAATAACAGGATAAGCCAAATGGTAAAAGAAACACAAAAATTCACTGAAAAAAATCCTCAAAAATTAGCATTAGCAAATGGAAAAGGAGGTACAAAAGCTCATTGAAGAAAGTAATTCCTTATAGAATTGGGCAAGTGGAAGCTAATGACTCCAGGAGGCATCAAGAAACAATAAAATAAAATCAAAAGAACAAAAAATAGTAGAAAATGTGAAACATCTCATTGGAAAAAAAAAATATGAACTGGAAAACAGATCAAGAAGAGATAATTTAAGAATTTTTGGACTACCTGAAAGCCATGATCAAAAAAAGAGCTGGGGTATCATCTTTCAAGAAATTATCAAGGAAAATTGCCCTGATATCCTAGAACCAGAGGATAAAATAGAAATTTAAAAAAAAAAAAACACCAATCACCTACTGAAAAAGATTCCAAAATGAAAACTCCCAGGAATATTATAGCCAAACTGTAGAGCTCCCAGGTCAAGGAGAATATACTGCAAGCAGCCAGAAAAAAATAATACTGTGAAGCCATAGTCAGGATAACACAAGATTTAGCTGATTCTACATTAAAAGACTGGAGGGCCTGAAATACAATATTCTGGAGGGCAAAGGAGCTAGGATTACAACCAAGAACCATCTACCCAGCAAAACCGAGTATAATCATTCAGAAGAAAAAAGATTGAAATTTAATTAAAGTACTTTCAAGCATTCTTGCTGAAAAGATCAGAGATGAGATACTTGGAAAGCAAAGAAAGGTAAACAAGAAAGAGAAATCGTAAAGGATTCAATAATTCAATAATGTTTACATTCCTATATAGAAAGATGATACTTGTAACTTCTAAGAATATTATTATTATTGTTAGGGCAGTTGGAAAGAGTATACATAGACAGAGGGCACAAGTGTGAGTTGACTATGATGGAATGATATCCAAAAAAAATTAAATTAAGGGGTGAGAAAGAGGAATACCCTGAGAGAATTGAGAAGGAAGAGGTAGTATGGGGTAAATTATCTCACCTAAAAGAGGTATAGAAGAGCTGTTTTTGTTTTTGTTTTTGTTTTTGTTTGTGAGACAATTGGGGTTAAGTGACTTGCCCAGAGTTACACAGCTAGTGACTGTTATAGAAGAGCTTTTACAGTGGAGGGGAAATTTGGAGTGGGAGTGGTAGGCAAGGCTTGAACTTTGCTCTCATTGGAATTGGTTCAAAGAGAGAATAACATACATACTCAATTGGGAATAGAAATTTATCTTACCATAAAGGGAAGTGCAAAGGAAGGGAAATAAGACAATGTGGGAGAGCATAATAGAAGGAAGGGCAGATTGGGGAAGGCAGTGGTCAAAAGCAAAACACTTTTAAGGAAGGACAGGAAAAAAGGAAAGAGTGAGAAGGATAAACAGGGAAAAAGTAGGATGGAGGAAAATATACAGTTTAATAATCATAACTGTGAATGTGAATGGTATGAACTCACCCATAAAATGGAAGTGGATAGCAAAGTGGATTACATGATTTAGACATCAAAGGTGATACCATAAGTAAATTAAGGGAGCATGGAATAGTTTACCTGTCAAATACATGGATAAAGAAAGAATCTATGACCAAATGAGAGATAGAGAGTATTACAGAACATAAAATGTATAATTTGGATGACATTAAATTAAAAAGTTTTTGCACAAACAAAACCAAGGCAGCCAAGATTGGAAAGAAAGCATAAAATGGGAGGGGGAGTATTTTACAGAAAGATTCTCTGATAAAGGCCTCATTTCTCAAATATATAGAGAACTGAGTCAAATTTGTAAGAATACAAGTCATTCCCCAATTGATAAATGGTCAAAAAATATGAACAGGTAGTTTTCAGATGAAGAAATCAAAGCTATATTTAGTCATATAAAAAAGCTCAAAATCACTATTAATTAAAGAAGTAAATTAAAATAATTCTGAGGTACCACCTCACACCCCTTAGTCCATCTAAGGAAAGAAAAGAAAAATGACAAATGTTGAAAGGGACATGGAAAAATTGGAACTAATTCACTGTTGCTGGAGTTGTGTACTGATCTAACCATTCTGTAGAGCAATTAAGAACTATTCACAAAGGTCTATAAAACACTGTATGCCCTTTGACCCAGCATACCACCAATAGGTCTGTATCCCAAAAAGATTTTTTTAAAAGGGAAAAGGGCCAACATATACAAAACTATTTATTTTGTTGTTCTTCAGTCATTTCAGTCATGTCTGACTCTTTGTGACCCCATTTGGTGTTTTCTTGGCAAAGATACTGGAGTGGTTTACCATTTCCTCCTTCAATTCATTTTACAGATGAGGAAACTGAGGCAAAGAGAGTTAAGAGACTTTCCCAGGGTCACATAGCCAGTAAGTGTCTGAGGCTAGGTTTGAACTCACAAAGATGACTTCCTGACTCCAGGCCTGGCACCTCTATCCACTGCACTACAAAGCTGCCTCAAAAATATTTCTAGCAGCTCTTTTTGTGGTGGTAAAAAATTGAAAATTGAGGGATGCTCATCAGTTGAGGAATAGCTGAGCAAGTTTTAGTATATGATTGTGATGGAATACTATTATGCTATAAGAAACAATGAGCAGATGCTTTCAGAAAAGCTGGATTTACATGAATTGATGCAAAGTGAAGTGAGCAGAACCAGGAGACCATTGTACACAGTAACAGCAATATTGTGCAACGACCAACTGTGAATGATGTAGCTATTCTCAGCAATACAGTGATGTAAGACAATTCCAAAGGACTTCACAGTGAAAAAAATGTTATTCACCTCCAGAGAAAAAAAACTTATGGAGTCTCAATGCAGATCAGTGCTTTTTTTTTTTAACTTTATTTCTCTTGGGGTTTTTTAGGGGTTTCTGTTTTCTTTCACAACATGACTAATGTGTAAATGTGTTTGAACAATTACACATGTATAACCTATATCAAATTGCTTTCTTTATCAATGAGGGAGACAGAGAATTTTAAACTCAAAATTATAGAAAATGAACGTAAAAGTTGTTTTATATGTAATTGGAAAAAAACATTTTAAAAACTTTATGTAACATTTCATGACAGACAGTGGGTATAGTAGTAGGAGTACTGACTTGGTCAGAGAACCTGACCTCAAATCTTGTCTCTGCCACCTACTACTTGACAACAAATGAATGAATCAATCAATCAATGAAAAGCACTTATTAAGTACTTACCCTGTATCAACCATTGTGCTGATCACTGGGGATAAAAATACAAAAGCAAAATAGTCTCTGCCCTCAATAAAATTATATTCTAATGGGGAGACACTACATATAAGGGAGCAGTGGCCAATGAAGGATGTTTAGGTCTCAAAAATCATACAATGGTTGTGTTGATTTGTTTATAGTTCTCAGAAGAAAATGGAAATGAGGGGATGGGAGGTGTGAACTTGGGAACCAGGCCAAAAAAAAAAGAAGTCAATTCCAGGAAATGTGAAGCTGAGTGGCTTATCTCATCCTCATGCTTCTTTTGAACTCTATTTCTTCATCTGTAAATGAAGGAATTGGACTAGAAGATTCTAATGTCCATTCCAGTTCTTAGTCTATGGTCTTTATAACTGATCCTTTAAAAAAACTAATAAGTTATTTTATCAATAGTATTATTAAATCAATCAATCAACAAACTTTTTAAAAGTGATTACTATGTGCTAGACATGCTAAGTTCTTGGGATATGAGAAAAAAGAAAAAATAGTCATGACAAGGAGCTTATATTCTAAAGGGACAGGCATAAATATGTATATACATGTAGACATACATATATACATATGCATACATACACACATATATATGTGTGTGTGTATGTATATGTCTGTATATATGTGTATGTGTGTGTGTGTGTGTATGTATATATATATACATGTAGATAGAAGGTAACCTCAGTGGGAAGCTTCCTGCAAGACATTATATTTGAGCTCAGTCATGAAAGAAGACAGGGATTCTAAGAGGAAGAAGTAAGGAAGAGCATTGCAGGTATGAGTGACAGCTAATACAAAGTCACAGAGGAGAGATAAATATTGTGTGTGAGGGAAAGCTGAACCACATAATATATGGAGGGTACTAATGTGTAAGAAGACAGGAACCAAAGGAAGAGACCAGATTTTGAAAAGCTCAATTTAAATGCCAGACAGAATAGCTTGAGAGGGAACTATTAGAGTAAAGAGATGACATGTTGAGACCTATGCTTTAGGAAAATCAGTTAGTTATGTATGTGGAGGATGGATTAGAAAGATGGGAGACTTGATGCAGAGAGATCAATTTGAAGGTTATTATATTAGTCTAAGGGAGAAGCAATGAGGACCTGAGCTAGAATGCTGACTACATGAGTGAAGAGAAGGAAGTATGTCTGAGAGATACGGAAGGAGAAAAATGACAACTAAAAGGAAATATGAAGAAAAGGTGATGGAGAAATCAAGATTTTTTTTTACTGACTTTCTAATAAAGATGGTGGTACCCTTGAAAAATTAAAGAAAGCTAATGGACCCTGTTTGGATATGTTGAGTTTGAAATACCTATGGGATATCTAGTTCAAAATGTCTAATAGGTGATGTATGACTGGATTTCAGGAAGATCAAAGATGTTCAAAGAAAAATAGGAATTACCACCATAAAAATGATCATTGAACCCATGGGTATTGATGAGATCACCAAGGGACAGAGTATAGAGAGAAAAAAAGAATAGAACCCAGGACAAAGCCTTGGGGGACACCTACAGTTAATGGCCATGACATGGATGAAGATTTAGCAGAAGAAACTGAGGTACAGTTACACATGTAGGGGGAGCACCAAGAAAGAGCAATACATGACACCCAGAGGAGAGAGTTTCCAGGAGGAAATCAATACTCGTTAACACTAGGTAGCATCTATATAGCACCTTAAGAATTGTAAAGTACTTTACACATATTATCTAATTTTATCAATAGTGACTAACACTGGGTTATTAGTGTCAAATATTGCAGAGAATTCACTAATAAGGAAGATTGAGAAAAGGCTATTGAATTTTGCAATTAATAGATCATTGACAACTTTAGAAAGAACAGTTTCAGTTGAATAGTCAGAAACTGGATGACAGAGGGTTTAGAAGACAATGGAAATGGAAGTGCAGGCATTGAATTTAGATGGCTTTTCTGAGGAAATTACCTGAGGAGAGGAGAGCTATAGGATGAAAGCTGGGGGTGGGGGGAATGGTAGGATGTAATGAGGGTTATTTTAAATATGAGGAAGAAGGAATCAATAGATAGGGTGAGATTAAAGATGAGAAAGGGTCATGGTAGGGCAATCTACTGGAGAAAAATGGAAAAAGGTAGGATCAAGGATACATGAAGAAAGGTTGACCACCTCTTCAGCAGAGAATAAAGGGAAAGACAGGGAGGGATGATGTCAGGAGGAGGTTTTACTGAATAACCTCAACTTTTTCAATGAAGAATGAGATGATGTCCTCAACCAAGAGCATGGTAGAAAGAATGTCATGGGAAAGTTGAGAAGAAAAGAAATTTAGAACAGTCACTGCAGTGAGTTTCAGACAAAATTGATTCAGGAGAAATAATTGCCTTGCTGCATTGAGGGCCCAGTTAAGATTAGATAACATTAATTTGTACTTCACTCAGCATCATTTCATGTTTTCCTCCATCTCTGTTCTGCATCATGCAAGTATGAGTAAAGGAGGTAGATTATAAAGGTAATCCAGGGTTGGGATTTGGCAAGGTATGGTTAGTGATAAGACAGGGAGACAAGAAATTCAAGAACAGAGGATAGTATAGAATTGAACTGATTCAACAAGGGGAGGAAATTGGGAAGGAAAGAGAATATATCCAGAGCAGGGGTTATTGCCTAAAAAGTCACAGGAAGGACAAAGAAGAGGTTAGAATACATGAAACAAAGGGAGAGAAAAATAATGAAAGATTATAATCAGATGAAGGAATTTTAGAGTTATTGAACACAGAAGTGGAATGCTTTGTAGTGATGGCAAGGTCAAGGATATGTAGGATAGACAGATAGGTCACAGGAGTTGAGTATTTAGAGGAACTAAGAAGTTAAGCTATTTGAGGAAACATCAACATGTAAGTTGAAGTCCCCTAGCATGAGCACGGGATCTGGGATGGAGAGAGGGCCTGTGAGCTGTGCACTGAACTCATTAGGAAAGGAGGCAGAATGTTCTGGAAGTCAGGAGACCCAGGATCTGTATTTGACCTAGTTGCAGCAGCAGGAATGATCGTAGCTAACTTTATATTGCACTCTAAAGTTGCTAAAGTACTTTATATACTTCATCTCATTTCAGCCTTATAACAAATCTATAAAGTAGATTTTATATACAAGAAAATTAAGACCCAGAGAAATAAAGAGACTTAGTCATGGTCACACAGGAAGCAAATATTATTATCAGGATTTGAGCCAGTTTCCTTCCTGCCCTAAAAGGGAGATAAAGCAGAAAATACCAAGTGTGACTTCTTGATTATTTACATTGCAATTTATCTGTGCCACTCCTCTCCCTTATCAGTATCAATAATCGCAATTTGACTATAGTTTATATATGTATACATATACTTATATGTATACATACACTTACATACACACATACATATAACACACATATGTATATATACACATGTGTGTATATGCGTATATTATTTTCAATGACTGAATACAAAATGGAGGTGATTTTTATCCAGACCTTTTCTCTAAGTCTTTATTGTACTCATCCCACCAATTTACCCCACATTCTCTTAGAGGCTTCTAATGATTGTTTCATGATCATTAATCAGATTGTTCCACTTCCTGATTTATCTTACAAAGCAGTTTTGTTCCTAGATACCTAAACTAAATTTATCTCTTTCTGATGTTAGCCAATTACTACTCATTTTAATGCTGGTGCCCACTGTGTACAGTGAATGGATCTCAGCTCAATGATGGAAGCAGTTTCTATCCAGGAGCTAATTAAGGAACTGCATTTTTTTTTTAAACTCATGATAACCACCACCGACCAGAGCCCCTATGATGAGTTGGAAAATCGCCAAAGTAATGAACTTTGAAATTTTTGCCTCAGGAAGAACTACCAATTGGGATTGACAAAAACATCAGGGCTATGTGTGTGTGTGTGTGTGTGTGTGTGTGTGTGTGTGTGTGTGCGCACGCACAGAACAATCTCCATTCCCTCAACCCCCAAACTAGATCCCTTCAACTTTGCCCTGGTCAACACATCTAGAATACCATGTTCCATTCTGGGTAGCACATGGAAAACCCAGAGAGCACCTGGAGAAGGGCATTCAGGACCATGAAGAGCCTCCAACTTGTGCCTTATAAGTATCTCATAAAAAAAAAAAAAACCTGGAGATTATTATTCCACAGAAGAGTAGACTTAAGAGGGGCATGATAGTTATCTTCAAATATTTGAAGGTCTGTCATGTATTAGAGAGATGAGACTTGTTCTACTTAGCCTCAGAGGGCAGAATGAGGCACGATAGATAAATGCTTCAAAGAGGTGAATTTAGGCTTGATGTGAGGGAGGAAAACCTTTCAAACAGAGCTAGAAAAGGCTGCCTAGGGAGGTTGCCAATTTCCCCAGAGACCTCTTGTCAAATACGATGCAGAATAGATTTTGTTGCATACATGGATTGGACTGGATGACCATGGAGGTCCATTCCAACTCCCAAACCTTCTTCTGTGATTTTGATGCCTTTCAAAGCCTTCCTCCTCCAGGAAACCTTCTGAACCATTAAGAATTCAGAATATTTTAAAAGCTTCCTCTACTCAATTTCTCTTGGCTGAATTATAATTGCCAACCTTGATCCACTGGCCTGGGCCTCTAATGGGAGTCTTTTAGCTCTTCCTCCAAGGTTCTCCTTCAGTTTCCTAACACTCAAACCTCTTGGTCCTGAACTTTCCATGTTATCTGTGGTATTCCTCTGATCAATCACCGAAAATGCCTCAACTAGCTAATAAAACTGGAGAAGAACTAGAGACAGCAAAGGTGGAAAACTTCCCCAAGTTTAAAGAATACATTAAGCTCAATAACTGAAGTCTTTTTCGTTTTGTTCACAGAAAAAAAATAATCTACCCTAACCTTGTTATTTCCAAGAACTCTTTCACTAGTACATTTAACTATGTATTGAATAGTCTTTAAGTTTTTAAACCTCTCATAGGGCTTCTTAACCTGGAGTCCATGAACTTTGTCCTTATTTTATATTTTGATGACTAAATTCAATATAATTAGTTTCCTTTGTAATCCTATATATTTTATTCTATACATATAAAAATATTCCTCTGGAAAGGGTTCTATAGGTTTCACCAGATTGCAAAAGGAGTCTATGACACAAAAAAGTTAAGAACTCCATGCTCTAAAGCATCACAGAACTTTCCTGATGATAAATCTCAAGGGTTAAGATGATTCTTAATGCTCCATTAAATCTTCCCTTGATTTAAATTTAGCTAGCATCTTGATAGGAAGGAAGGAAGAAAAGAAGGAAGAGAGGGAGGGAAGAAAAAAAGGAAGGAAGAATGGGAGGAAGGAAGAAGGGAGGAAAGGAGTTCATTGAACTTGAGTTCTTACTGTGAAATTTAAACACATTTGAAACCCAAATACATTGTTATTAGTCACTAATGGATTTAATTAAGTCAGAAGACTTGGAAATATTATAAAAGAAAAAGAGGAGGAAGAAGAGGAAGAAGAAAAAGAAGAAGAGTAAGAAGAAGAAGAGAAGGAGGAGGAGGAAGAAGAAGAACAAGAACAAGTAGAACAAGAAGAAGAAGAAGAAGAAATAGAAGAAAGTGGAACTTAGTTACTTTAATTTCTAGATCTTCTATCTTACTGTGGACATTAGGTAGTGCTCAGTCTTTGTCGAGGATGTATATTCATTTTATGAGTGACACATGTCATGCTGTCCTAAAATGTCATATCCCAAAGGATACCATGTGTATATATTCTCAGCATGCTGTCTCACTAAAACAATGACTGTGAACAATACTAGCAAATCCACTCCCACTAGATGCTACTGAAGTCCTGCTCACAAACATCAGAATGTATAAAGATTATGATTTCTAAAGCAAGATTTGTCTCTTTTCATTGTACGGTATAATGAATAATTCATTTTATTACTAAAAGCAATTTAGTACTAGAAAAATGGTAGTTTTCCATTCTCTCAGTGGTTGCTTGATATTTTACTTGCAATTTACCTAATTGTATGTGTAGAGAATAATTCTTTAGTGTCACTGAGTTGAGTGGGAGATCTAAGCTAAGCTGTAGCTAGGCTTAAATTACCTAAAATACTAATTTTTCTTCCTCACTGTGGGAACATTAGCTAGAGTTAAGTCTTTAAAAAAAAGAGTGACACTAAGTTCATTACCGCCTAGAAAGGCTTCAATAAATACAGCTTAGGAGTGTTTATGTGTGTGCAAGCACATGCACCCTTTAAAGAATTTTCAACACTCTCATTAATAGTGGTATAATGAAAGGGACTTGGAATTAATCAAGTTAAATTCAGATCTCACCAATGACACTTAGCAATTTGCTTAACCTCCCAGCCTCACTTTCCTCATCTAAAATAGAGATAATAATACCTATAGTACTTACCTTGAAGGATTATTAGGATCAAATGAGGTGATTTGCATAAAGCACATTGCAGGCCTTGAAGACCAAGTAGTCAATAACTTCAGCACCATTTTAGTGCCATTTTTCATCTTCCAGGACAGACTTAGAGACCAAATACAGATGAAATCAATCTTCTAGGGAGGTTATTAGAAGTAGTAATGGCTGAAGGCACCAAATACTTCCAGGATTGAGAAGGCAAGAACACTGACGTACTGAACTCTAGGATGAGACAAAAGTGGGTACCACCTAAGATCAGGAAAGTCAAATAAGACTTTAAATATTAACTATACAATTTGGCATCAAGTGGACCAAATGGAAGGTGTCTATGTGGTCTGAGCAAAAGGGTGCTTAAAGACAGCATACCTGGTGTTATATCCCTACTCTACTACTTACTATTAATGTGACCTTGGGCACTTTCACAGAATTCAGAATTGTTGATGGACTATTTGTTGAGTTTTCAAAATTCAGTTCCTTCTTGAAGGAAATGACTTAGATAATTATCTTAATTTGTTATTTTTCAAAAAACTGCTTGATGTAGCCAATATATTTGTTTAAACATAGTAGCTGCCAGACAACAGTCAAGTCATTTTCCCTCATTTTTAAGTGGGGGTAATCATTTTTGCTCTACCCAGAGGAGCAGTGTGATCTGCTATAGTGGTTCTCAGACTTTTTTGGTTTCAGTCATAACCTTTATGCATTCTGGTATTTTTGGGGAGAACTTCAGTAACATTGCTGCTGTTGTTGACAAATAGTCATTGTCTTAATGAAACAGCATGCTGAAAATACATATACATAGCACCATCTTTATTTTTTAGGAGATGACATTTTAGGACCCTTTATATTCTTAAAAATTATTGAAGACCCTAAAAACTTTTTGTTTGCATGTGCTATAAAGCAATATTTGCAGTATTTGACATTAAAATTAATTTTTAAAAATTAAAGTACTTATTTACTATTTCATTAAAAATAATAAACTCATTATATGTTAACATAATTTTATGAAAAATAACTATATTTTCCAAAACAAAAAATTTAGTGAGAAGATTGGCGTTATTTTTACATATTTTTGCATATCTCTTTAATATCTAGTTTACTAGAAGACATCTGACCTCTCACATCTGCTTCTACATTCTATCTGTTGTGATGTG
This sequence comes from Vombatus ursinus, assembly GCF_900497805.2. Taxonomy (NCBI): domain Eukaryota; kingdom Metazoa; phylum Chordata; class Mammalia; order Diprotodontia; family Vombatidae; genus Vombatus; species Vombatus ursinus. The sequence goes on from NW_020954564.1 coordinate 27,443,118, forward strand.
TTATTTTGGTTTAAGTATATGAAGAAAATATGGCCTCATAGAGATCTATAGAGTTGGAAAAGGAAGGAATATATAACAAGAAAAATAATGTCATAGTGTTATTGTGAAAATAGTTTTGAACTTGCAAACTATCTTCCAGGCTCTAAGAAATCCCAGGGGTCTATGCTCCATATTTTGAAAACCACTAATCTAGTGGAAAGAGTAGGAGACCTGAAATCAGGAAAATAGGAGTTTGAGCTTTGGTTCTTCCACTCCCCAGCTAGCCCTGTGTGACTCCAGGCAAGTTAACTCACCTTTCTAGGCTTCAGTTTCCTCATCTGTAAAATGAAAGGTTAGAGTTAGTTATCTCTAAGGTTTCTTCTAGCTCTAAATCTATTATCCTATGATCTGCTCCAAGAATTACTGTGAGGAGAGTGCTTTGCAAACCTAGAACACTGTATGAGCAGCATTATCATTATTATTCCTGAACAAGCAACAAAAACTTTTCCATTAGCTCATAAAAGTCTTCATATTTACTCTAAAAGTTATATTCCGTATATGGCTCCAGGTTTGGGAGGTTTGGTAATTTAATTTTGTTTCATTTTGCTGTGAAACACACAGGTGAAGTTTAGACCAGGAAAAGGTGAAATTTCCCAGGTTTCATTTAAAGGACTTAGATTGTTCCAGATTAAAAATAAACACCAGCTATTAACAGGGAAAAAGAGTTAGAAAATTCATTAATTTGGTTCCAGTTTGTACTATTATTGTCATGGCTAATCATAGGATTACTTTGAGTAAGGAAGGCTTGCTTTGACTAAAAACATTGATTCCACGAGGCAGTAACAGTATGTTTGAATTTCATGCCTATTTAGAATGTCATACAAACCTAGAGTTTCAGAGATCTGTCTAATAGCTTTATATGACATAGACCTCTGACTAAACCTTAAGAATTAATAAATTATTCTCCTTCACAATAAAATCACAAGGACTCACACAGTACCTTGTACGTGTTAAGTATTTGATAACACCCCCATCATTCACTATATGGATCCTCATTTCTACAAATTTTCACTTCAATGGAAAAATGCTAATTTAACTTTTGCTCTATAGAAACTACTTTTATTTACATGGACAAATGTCTCAATATAGAAGAACTGAGACACATGATTCTTTAGAGGACTAAAGAAAGCAGTGGTGGGATAGGGGACAATGGCAAGGAGAGGGTGACAGTGTGAAGAGTTGAAATTCAAGGGCAGCTGCGACTGCTTTGAAGGTTCGAGAGCTTCATCAACTCATAATATCACAAGTGTAGACTGGGAAGATAAGTTAGAAGTCAGATAATCCAATCCCCTCATTTCATAGGAACTTATCCAGGGTCATTGTTTTTTTATAGCCTGAAAGTGATTTTTGGAGATACTGAGGTCAGATCTATAACCCCAAGGAGAGCGAGTCCTCCTCCCAACCAATGCAGTTGTTCCAGAATGAAATGAAGAAGCCAAAAAGCCTAAGTTCTTGAGTGGAGCAATCTTTCTTCACTATACACTATGTCTATATTATTCTCGCCTTCCCATCCTCCTTTACCCTCTCAGGTGAACTCACTCATTCTACTTCCCTCTTCTTGACAACTTAACAACTAGACTTCATTTTTTTTTTCTGTTTCTCTAAGTGTTATTAACAGAACAGTTCATAGGATTGCAGATGAGCTGGGAGAGACCTTAGAAATGGTTTAGCCTAGCCCTTTTATTTTATAGGTCGGAGAACAGCTCTCGAGACATCAAGGGAATTACCCAAAGTCACACAGGGAGAAAGCTGCAGAGGCAAGATTTGAACCTAGGTGCTAGGATCCCAAAACTAGAGACGAAAGGAACCTCAGAGGCCTCAGCTCATTTCACAGTTGAGGAAGAGGAGGCCCGAGAAGGTTAAGTGACAAATCGTGTCAGAGTCAACTTTCCAGTCCAGGTCCTCTTGTTCCTGATCAGCCCTATATGGGAAAAGGGAGAGGGGGAAGACTTTGTTGGCAAGAAATGTTCCCTAATTCTCTCCATTAAAAGGAAGTGAAATGGGGGTTTTGTTATACAGATTTTTGCCTTATGGCTGTTTTTGAAAAGATTTGTCAGTATTTGTATTTGCAGTAGGATGTGTTGATGGATTTAATTAGCTCAATTCCTAATTATCCTCCCCAACCTTGGGAACAAAATTCATTGTACCACATAGAAAGCAACTTTTGTGGCTCCCTACAATTATTCCTCATCACTTTAAAGATCACAGAAGCTATCTGTGGTAACTTGTGAAAAAAAAAAGTCTATCTGACTTCATCTTGCTACATATCCTCAGTAGTAATAGACATATATTGACTTTTCCTTGTTTACAGAGCAAATACTAGACACTGGGGGAGGGGGGATAAAAAATATAGACAAAGATATAGAAAAGTCAGTTCCTGACCATGGATAGCTCACAATACAGTACAGTGCAGGAAACAGAGAGATATGTCTTAAGATGACTGAGCAGTTTAGTATAACCAACAACTGTAGATTTATCATAGCTCACATTTACATGGCACTTTATTGTTTTCAACGCATTTTCCTCTCAACAGCTCCAGAGCTGGCAATACAAGTGTCATCATTACCATATTACTAAGAAAGAAGCTGAGGCTTCAAGTGGTGAAATGATGCATCCAAAATCACGCAGCTTCCAAACATCGGAACCAGGATGTATGAGCCCTGGTCTCCCGATGCAGTGCTATTTCCCTTACACGATGTTGTCTCACAACAACATACTCCAAATTTGGCAAGAAGTATGTTAAAAGAGAAATCAAAGTGGAATGAGAGTAATAAGAGAAGACTTCTTGGATGAGTTAATTTTGAGCAGGATTTTAAAGAGAATGGAAACATAAAATTGAAGCTACTCTATAATGAGTAACTCAGACATTTGAGGAAATATCTGTTGCTTGATCATCCCCACATTATGCCCCTAGACCAGTGGTCCTCAAACTTTTTGGTCTCAGGACCCTTTTATACTATCAAGGAAACTACCCCAAGAGCTTTTGTTTAGGTTCATATCTATCCTTATTTACTGTATTAGAAATAAAAATATCTTATTATGAAAATAATTTTGACCTTGTAAACTCCCTGAAAATGGCTTAATGGTCCCTGGGCTCCACTTTGAGAACCACTGCTCTATGTATTTAATTTTCTGTACTTTTCCAGAGCAATGTATTGGAGTCACAAGATATGGGTTACAATCCCACTTCTCCTATTTACTATGTGACCCTGAGCAAGTCACATCACTATTCTTGACCTGAGTTTTCTCATCTCCAAATTGAAGGAGCTAGACAACTAGATAATTTTTAAAGTCCCCCCTACCCTAAACCCTATGGCCCTATGAATACCTTTTCTTGATACCCCTTCCCAAATCTAAGAGATTTAGATACTTCAAGTTGCATGAAATTTCTATATGCTTTATGATACATGGAAAGACTGATGAACTAGAAAGGGACTCTCGATGCTTCCATGACAAGCATGGATTCTTACAGACACTAGTAAAGAATTCTATGTCTGAGCAACAGTTGACACTAGGTCACTGACAAGCCTGAGGAATCTGCCAGAAAGCAAGAATATCTGCATGGTAGAGTTAATGATGACACTTTGAGTGACCCTGCTGACCAAATGCCACCACAGTCAGTCCTCTCTACAAGGAAGCCCACTGTGTCACTACTTAGATTTATAAAAACCGGAGTTCACTGAAGGTCAAAACACATGGCAGTCTACTTCATTACAACTTGTCTTACCAACATGGCCCCTTGTTGTTTCAGATGTTTGGGCCATCTGGTTTCCAGAGGGTTCCTGTAAGTGGGGCCATCTGCTCCTTGTTACCTTATCATTAGAACAATTACAACAAAGGTGAAGTGTGTGCTTGTATAAATCAGGCCTCTCCTGTGCTCTAGTTTTCCCATCAAGCTTTAGGGAATCGTGGAAAGCAAAGAAAACCATCAAGTACAGTCCACTCATTTTTAGATGGGGAAATTGGGGCTCAGAGCGAAAAGGGGCCTTGCACAATACCCCATAATGAATTAGAGAGAAAAGTCAGATTAGGACTTAGGTCTTCTGACATCCATTTGAGTAAGTGCTCTTTCCATTGCACAATGCTTCCCCAAGTATTTATTAAATAGCTATAGTGTCCATATCTATGGTGTCCTCATACAGACATTTTCCCCTTAAAGGAGGAATAAAAAGATAAATGGACAATGTTCTCTGCTTTAAAAAGACTCATAGTCTATTTGGGGAGATTACTGACCCACATAAAACAATTCAAAAGCGGAGTATCCCTCTCAGACTACCCCCAATTTATCTCATATATAATCTGTGCATAATTATTTACATGTTCCCTGCCCCCCACACACATTAGATTGTGAACAGATTGGCTTGTTTTACTTTGTATCCCCAGTGCTTAGGAGAATTCCTGACACATAGCAGGCACTTAAGAAATGCTAGTTGATTAAATAATTAAATTGCATATAATCACATTTCAAAATACATTTTATTGACATATTTTGTTTTACATGGTCTAAATTTCCCTGTGTTCCTCCCTTTCCCCTTTTCAGAGAGTCATCTCCATATAACAACAAAAAGGGGAAGGGGAAAGAAATCAGCAAAACCAATCAATACATCCAAAAAAACTGACAATACATGCAATATTCCAAATTCATGGAACCCTTACCTCTGCAAAGGAGTGGGGGAAGTGTCTTCATATTTCTTTTCAGGGGGGCTTGTTCATTTTTGGAATTTTGCAACATTCATTTCAACTATTTTGTTGTTGCTGTTCTTTACATTTACATCAATGTAGTCATTGTGCATTTTGTTTTCTTGGCTCTGCTTCTGGATCAGTCCATGTAACTCTTTCAGTGCTTCTCTATATTCATCATAGTCACCATTTCTTACAACACAGTAATATTCCGTTACATTCATACGCCACAGTTTTTTTTTACTCATTCTCTGAATCAATGGGCATCTACTTTGTTTTCAATTTTTCAACACCACAAAAAGTGTTGCTATAAATATTCTTGTGTATACCAGAGACTTTCTTTTAATGAGTGACCTCCTTGGTGTATATACCTACTCATGGAATCACTAGGTCAAAGGAACATTTTAACATTTATTTGCATAATTCCAAATTACTTTCCAGGATAGTTGTACTAATTCACAGCTCCATCAACAATGCACTAATCTGTCTACTTTTCCACAAACTCTCCAACATTGACTAATTCCATATTTTCCATCTTTTCTAATTTGCTAGATATGAAGTGAAATCTCAGTGTTATTTTGATTAGCATTTTTCTCATTATTAGTGACTTGGAGTATGCTTTTACATGGTTGTTAATAGTTTGCAATTATTTTGAGAATTGTTTGTTCGTGTCTTTTAACCACTTATATATTGGATAATGGCTTTGGGTCTTAATATTTCTATTAGTTGTCTGTATAACCCTTATCAGTCAAGGAGATATGATGCAAAGATTTTTTCCCCACTTGACCATTTTCCTTTTTATCTTAAGTGAAATAATTTTGTGCATGCAGTTTTTCAGTTTCTTATAATCAAAATTATATATTTTATCTTTTGTAATGGACTCCATCCCTTCTTTGATTAAGAATACATCTACCCACAGATGGGAAAGTTATAGGTATGCTTTTCTATTAATTTTTTTATGGTATGATCGTATATATTCAGATCATGTATTCATTTTCAATTAATTACAGAATATGGTATAAACCAAATATAACAATTAGAACTGTACAACTATGAATGAGACCATATTTTTAGATAGTGAGCAGCCCACCACTAAAAGCATTCAAGAGAAGCCAGCTGACCACTTGTCAGAGATATTACAGGTAGGATTTCAATACTGAATTTGAGATTGGCCTGGATGAGAACCAAGCTCCCATTCTGTCCTAAGATTCTCTGAGTCTATTACTATTGTGCACAAAAATGTATAGCATATATAATAAGATCTATGGTTGGTCAGGAAAAGAAGAGGATCAATTTTTGCCAAGGGCAGCTAGGTGGTGCAACAGATATAGTGCTGGACCTGAAGTCAGGAAGACCTGAGTTAAAAATCCAGCCTCTGAAACTTACTAGCTGTGTAACACTGGGCAAGTCACTTAACCCCTATTTGCCTTAGTTCTTCATCTGTAAGATGGGGACATACTGGAGAAGAAAATGGCAAACCACTTCAGCATATTTGCCAAGAAAACCCCATGGATAAAAAGTCCATGAGATCACATAGAGTCATACACAACTGAACAACAATCAGAGGAGGCTGAAAGGAGGTTACATTCAAAGGGAACTCACCTTACCACCACCTCTTAGAATCCCTAGCTTCCTTCAAGAATCAACTCACCTTAATTCCAACTCTATTTCTGACTAATCATCTCCTTCTACCAGGGGGTCTTTCCAATTTCTCTTGAGTGACCCAAATAAAATATTTGTAAAGCGCTCAGCATAGTGCCTAGCGGTAGCACAAAGCTGTCCCCAGAACCTCATTGGCTCCACCTTCCCTGACTCAGTTTCCTGGTCATCTGAGGCATTAAAAATTCCAGCCACATGAAGCTGAGTCTCCCAAACTTGGTGGGTGCCTAAGACCACTGACTTGCTATACTTAATGACCTACTGACCAATCGTGTTTCTAGAGGAAGATGGGTGTTTCTCATTCAGAGAGCTAAGGGCTACTATATCCTTGTTGAATATTCTTGCTATGTTAGGGTGAAATAAATTTCCTTCGTTAAATGTTCAATGACTTCTGGTAATACCTCATTCTGTCCCAACAACACAATCTGAAATAAGAGAATGCTTGGGTTAGAGTTGTACCTCCAGTGGCCTGACATGTAGTATGGGCTTCCTAAACGTTTGTCTGTCCCACTCCCCGTTGATGTCCTCCACCTTTACGGCTGTTGTTTTCTCCTCTAAGACTCCCTCCCATCTACCCTGTATATATCTGGTGTGTGCCTATTTATCTACATTCTGTCTCCCTCATTAGACTGTAAGCTCCTTCAGGGTAGGGACTGTTTTGTTTTTTATTTGTATCCCCACTCCATAGCACATTACCTAGAATATGATAAATGCTTAATAAATGTTGCTGCTGGAGGTCTGTTTCTTTCACAGTGGGCAGAGGGGCTTTCTGAACTTTGGCATTCTTGATGTTATTTTTTTTACATGATTGCTTCATGGTCTTATACATTCATCCTCTGCCACTCAGCCTTGCTTCCCCTCCTCTGTGCATAGCTTTTAAAAATCAAAGCTGGCTGTTGAACTCCCTGTGCTTCTATATTCGTTTCTTCAGCTAAATCCCATTTTTTCCTTCTCTAGGATATTGTTTCCCTTTGTATCTTCAAACTTTCATTCTTCACTTTCCTAGACCTCTTGGGCTGACTTCTCCTATCAAATTTTAGTTGTGAAATTCTACCTGTACTTCCTCTAAATCCTTTTAAATCTGGTTCTTTTGAATTCATGGTGTATGTCAGATTAGACCTATGTCTCTTCTCAATCACAAAATCTAGGAGAGAGTGGTCACTCCCCTCCCTAATATTTCCATCATTTCCACCCAAACAACTAGTTCATCTTTTTAGTGAGAACCAGAGCCATAATAGGATTTTCCTTTGTTGGGTCCTACAATTTTTGAAAGATGGAAGTATTAAAGCAAATCAAGAAGCCTTGACCTTGGCTGATAAAGAGAACTCCAACAGATATTGTAATAACTGAACTTTCCTTTCACTACTACATCGTGCCTTTGTATCAAGCATACAATCTTATATTCTGATTTCTAATCCATTTCACATTATTGTTCAGATGTCTATAGCATATTCTGATAACAAAACAGTTTCTCCTCCAACCAATGATTTTCCCCCAAACACTCTCCACTTTGCTCCACAAACTCTGGTTCTTAGATTTTTTTTTACATGAGTCTACCTTCTTATTATATAGTGTTACCTCACCTCTCCTCCCCCTGACATTTAAGGCCTTTGACAAACTAGATCCAGCCTTTGGCTTTTTTTTATCACACACATTCTACATTTCTCCCAAACTGACCTATGTACTATTCCCCAAACTCAGCATTTCATTTCCCACTTACATGCTTTTGTCCAGACTATTTCCTATACCTGAAATACACTCCTTCTCTCCTTATCTTAGCCTTTTAGAATCTTTGGCTTCCTTCAAGACTTAGCTCATTTATGGTACCATCTCCTGATATGGCACCATCTCCTCCTCAGATTTCTCTCTCCTCAAATTATCCTATGTTTAATTGTCTATGCATATTTTCTGTCCTCCCACCTTCCAAAAGTTCCTTGAGGAGCTTTAAATATACAGTTATCCTTTCCATATCACAACTTTCCCCATCACAGTTTTGATATATCATGGGTCAGTACAAGAAATTAAATGAGAATTTGGGAGGAGTTTTGCAGAAGGCTCAGATGACATGCAAAGGTCAACAGATGAAACAGAAGAAATTTAGGAACCAAAAAACGTATAAGATCTATGCATAGTATTGTATCATATCAACTCATTTCATCTTTTAATGTCATAATTATTCAAACTTCTTCTCTGGTATGAAGGGAGGGCCAAAAAACTTTACATGGATTTTCCAGATCATATGCAATGTGGAAGGGATAACTGTGCTTCAGCAAAGCCTATGATCAGAGGATCATAAATTCAGAGGTGGAAAGGACCTTAGGAAGTCATCCAGTCCAACTTCTCATTCCTCTGGTGAGGAAGCCAAAGCCCACAAAGGTCCAGGAACTCGCCCAAAGTAACAAATAGTACCTGGCAAGACAAAGGCTGGTTTTGTCTCTGCATCCCCAGCACCTAAGAGGGTGCACTGCACACAGCAGGTGCTTGGTCTAGCATGAAAATTTCAGCAGACAAGCCCAGGCCAAGAAGAGTCAAAAGCCACATCAGCACAATTGTAGCTCAGGTCAGGCTAATGACCCCAAAATTTGGTAGGTTAGTTTTCACAGCAGCCCATCTCCTCTAGCCCTTCAAGGGGCAGGAATATAGAACTAGTCATTCTTCTTAGTCTGTTTTAATGAAATAATAGCTGTAAAAGCATTCAGAGAAGAGAAGTTAAAGGCCCTATATGCATTTGAGGTATTATTATAGTCATGATTCACTTTTGTTATTAAAGACCCAAGGAATCTCCAAGGCAATAGCACTGGAGTATAAATGCTAACAGGTACTACTCATTTGGAAAGGCTTCAAGCAGAGATCTGGTGATGGATGGCATATTTCTTGTTCAAGGCCCCACCAGCAGAGCTGAATGTGTGGAGGTTCATCACCAAAAGATCTGTCCCCAGGTGATAATTTTTTGGGGAGAGGGGGGTTCCACAGTAACTCTTGAAGACCATCCACTAAGGCAGGGAAAGCAGACCCACACTGCTGCAATCATAGATCCTTGAAGTATTGACATATTAATGAACCACACTGAAATCAGAGTGGGGAAGTCTTTCAGTTCATGCAAATTTTCTGTTGCTGTAATATTGCTACAGCTAGAGACAGACCAGGATCTAAACCTTGGAGGATATCCTACAAATCAGTCTATTCTGGGTAGCGCAGAGACTAATCCAGGCTATGGAAGGAAAAACACGATTACTGAAGTGTATCCTACCCCTCCCTCTCTACTGAGATACAGATCCCATTTGTCCTACAAGGATCCAAATGAAATGTTTATGGAGAGTTTTAATTTTGCTTTTAAAAAAGGTAAACTAACTTCTAAGGACCCTGGAAAAGAAGGCTATTGAAATTTTTATTTTACCAGAATTACAATCTACTGTCAATTCAATTCAGTTCAGTTCACTTAATGCAGTACACAGTACTGACTATGGAATCAGAAGTGTTGGGTTCAAATCTCTGACTTGTTGCTAACAACGTATGCGACCCTGTGCGAGTTATGTAGTTCCCCTAGGCCTCAGTTTCCTCATATGTAAAATGAGGGGATGGCAATAGAGAGTTTCTGGGATCCCTTTCAGCTCTAGATCAAACAATGGGCAAGGTGCCATGCACCTATTTCAGGCATCTAGGTAGTGCACTGAATAGAGTATTAGACCTGAAGTCAGATTTGAGTTCAAATCCAGCCTCAGACATTTTTACTACGTGTATGACTCTAGGCAAGTCATTTAACCTCTGCTTCAGTTTTCTGAACTATAAAATAGGGATCATAATAGCAACTTCCTCCCAGGGTTGTTGTGAGGATCAAATGAAATATTTGTAAAGTGCTTAGCAGAGAGCAATAAATACTTGCTCACTTCCTTATGCTCCAACAATCCACCAACTGCCTTGGCCACTGGGTTGGGGTCAGTCTTCAGTAAAATAGTGAAGTTTGTCTTCAGTATTTCCACTTTTCCTTTCTCTGTCCTTTCTACTTCTTTCACAGTCTCTTTCCCTATCTTTAGGAGTACAATCATGCTGCTCCTGGTCTGTCCTCCTACAGGAACAGTGAGCTGATATAACTAGGGGAGTGAGAGGGATTTACTGGAAAGAGCATGGGCTCCTGAGTCAGAGGACCCAGGACCAAATCCTGACTCTACCATTTATTACTTGTGTGACCTTGGGCAGCTAGGTGGTGTAGTGCCTGGGGTGAAGAAGACTCATCTTTTAAGTTCAAATCTGGCCTTAGACATTTATTAGCTGTGTGACTCTGGTCAAGTCACTTAACCTTATTTGCCTCAGTTTCCTTATCTGTAAAATGAGCTAGAAGAAGGAAATGGCAAACCACTCTAATATCTTTGACACAAAACCCCAAATTGGGTCACAAAGAGTAGGGTACCACTAAACAACAACAACAAAAAGACTTTAGGCAAGTCACTTAAGCTCTCTGGGCCTCAGTTACCTCATCTGTAAAATTAAAGGTTTGAATGAGATGGTTTTAATCAGAGTTGATAGAGTTCTGACAGTCCGTATCAGTTGTTGTCAAACTTTGTCTTAGGACTCCTTACACACTTAAAGATTATTGAGAACACCAAAAAGCCTTTGTTTATGTGAATTATATCTATCAATATCTGCCACATTAGGAATTAAAACAGTTCTTTTAAAATGTATATTTACTCATTTAAAATAAGAATAACAAACCTATTATACATTGACATAAATTACATTTTTTAAAAAAACAACTTTATTTGCCTAAAAAAAATAGTGAGAAGAGTACTATACATCCTCTCATATGGTGAGAGGAGGGAGTGGATAACTCAAAGGAATGAATCACTAATTTACATATTTTTGCAAATCTCTTTAACGTCTGGTTTAATAGAGGACAGCTGGATTCTCATATCCGCTGCTGCATTCAATCTGTTGTTATATATTGTTTTGGTTGAAATATATGATGAAAATCTGGCCTCACAAGGATATGTATTCGGAAAAGGGAGGAGCATTTTGATAGACAAATAACATTTCAGTATTATTATGAATATAACTTTGACCTCAAGGTTCTCCTGAAAGGGTCCCAGGGACCTGAAGAAATTAGAGGCAATGGTTTGAGAATCACTGGTCTATACAAATGTTCACCAAGGAATTATTGACTTAATTGGTACAATGAAAATAAAGTCCAAGATCTGAATTCAGAAGACCAAGATTCAAATCCCAGAGTTGCCACTTGCCAGGTGTTTACTTGTGGGCAAATTATTTCATCTCTGGGACCTCATTTTCCTCACCTATAAAATTAAGACCTTGAACTATAAGGTTCCTTGTGCTTTTAACAGTCTATAACAGTTTGCATGAGGAGGCTTAGTGACTCCATGTGTTACCCAGTGTTTGCAATTTGAAAAGGATATGAGAGGAAAGAGTGAATAACTCAAAGGAATGAATCACTAGCAGTGGAATTTCAGTCAACATGGCAGATATTTGAGAACAAGAGGCCTTCCTGGTATACTTCAGATTGTTGCACAGAGGCCCACTCCATCAATCCTGTTTGGAGGAACAGAGCTCCCATGGAGCTTGCCTCCAGGAGGAATAAGCTCTCCGCTCTGCATCTGATAATCTGCCTGGTTTCAGCTCTACAGTGTCCTTCTTCCTCCCCATTTTTCTTCCTCCTTTTGGTGCAGTTCTCCCTCTTTAGATTGTAAACTCCTGGAGGGCAGGGATTGTCTTTCTTTTTACTAATTGTATCCCCCAGTGCTTAGCTCAGTAAGTGCTTAATAAATCTTGTTTGGATTGGATTGATTACTTCTGTACATTTCCATAGTGCTTCCTGACAAAAATCCAAGTCATGTAGACAGTGTAATTATTACCATCCTCATTTATAGATGAGGAATACAAGGTCCAGAGGAGTGAAACTTGTTACAAATGTTGGGGCTAGGATTTGAATTCAAGTAGTGGTACAAATGGGTCTGGGCTTGGAACCAGGAAGACTCATCTTCCTGAGTGTCAAATCTGACATTTACTAGCTGTGTGACCCTGAGCAAGTCACTTAACCCTGTTTGCCTCGGTTTCCTTATCTGTAAAATGAGCTGGAGAAGGAAATGGCAAATCCTCTTCAGTATTTTTACCAAGAAAACCCCAAATGGGGTCACAAGGATTTGGACACGACTGAACAACTAACAACACCTCACTCGAGATTAAAGTTGTCTGGCTAATACTATACTGGAAGGCAGTTAGGGGCTCTTATTCAATCTAGGACAAAAAAAGACAGATATCCTAGAGAGAGAAGAAAAAGAATTGCAGAAAGTCAGAGTAGGAATTTCATCATTAAAGCCGAGTCTCCTTTGTGACCAGAAAACGCAGAAAGAATTTTCTGATCATACAGAAGGTTTCAACAGATTAACTCTCAATTTGGAGTGAAATGAGAAGCAGAGATGTCCTCAGCACTTTTCAGGAGCAGATCAGTCTATTTCTCCTCTTCAATCACAGTTCAGCTCCTGCTCCAATACTTACTTGCACCAAACACTAAAATTTTCCAGGGTCCAAAAGCAGCCCTCATCTTCTGATGGCTACTTCGTAGGGTGTAATTTTAAGAGATGGATAATCAAATCAGGCCTGAATTATCTAGATTTCACACAATTCAGCATAAAATTAATGAGTTTGGAGAATTAAACAGATAAACATTCCAAACAGATAGGCCTCTGTAATTACATGTTTACATTTTCCACACAGCTCCTTCTATTATCCAAGGGAGTTGCCCATAGCAGGAGTTTCTTATTAAGGGAGAGGAAGCCATCAAATGATTTCATTTTTATGTCTGCAGAGCCCCTGATAAACGGACAGCACCATCCCAGCTCTCTAAATACATTTCATTTTCATTAAACGGCTAATCTAAAACCAATCAACCAAAGCACATATAGAATTGCCATGTGGAATATGAATTCGAAGAGTGTCATTCCTCAAGGAGACACATGAAAACAAATCCACAGTAATTACTCAGGTAGACCAAAGTCTATTCAGAGAGCTTCACTTTAGCATGGTTGACACGATATGGTGTGAGCAGTGGCAGTGATGTGGAGATACTAAACGCGCTTCCACTTCCCTCATGTTGAGCCCGTTAGGAAGGAATGTTTAAGAGTAGACCAGATTGCTCATTGTAAATGGCTTAGACCTCATGACGATTCTAAATCCTGGAAATACGAATCAAACTTCACCATCCAATGAAGACTGACAGCCTTAGTACATGAATGAACAGGGCTGCCTGCAAAAGTGTCAGCTCAGTCCTGCTTTGAAAATTACTATGCAATGTAATCACAAAATGAGAAATCCAAGCTCAAATCAGTGCTGTGAAAGGGTGATTAATTATCAGGAAGAAGGAAATATTATACCCAGTAAACATCAACATGATAGTGACATTTATCCCCACACTGGTTGACAGGTTTCCAGTGATATCTTGAAATGAACAGATGATTTTCCATCTCAAAAATGACTTTATTATTAGTTGTAATTTTCAAATAGAAATGGATTGTTCCCCTTTGTTATGCAAATTAAGCCATATGAGCTTCTGTGGCTTGAGTATCAAGAAAATTCAGAGTCCTGCCAAGGCAAGTAACAATAGGAATGAGTCCTAGGGAGCTCTTTAATGTCATATCAGTAATCTCTCCTAACTTCCTATTCTCCAATATCATCATGTTCATACTAGCCTGCAAGTTTTTCCCCATACAGGATATTACAACTCCTGCCTTTTGCACAAATGCACTGCCCTTCCCTCCACTATGGCTAGAATGTTCTTCCTCCTTACCTCTAATTTTTGAATCCCTTGTTGCCTTTGAAGCATAGCTCTTCCACCTTTCTTAGTCTTACTCCTTCCTATATACAACACACACACACACACACACACACACATCAGTAATTACTTTGTGTTGAAATTTTGGACTTAATTGTTTATGTGTTGTAGTATCTCTCCCCCTACACAAACCAGTAGAAAGTACTCCACTTGAGAGCACGGCTTGCCTCTGTCACCTGCTACCTGTGTAACTTTTGCCAAGTAACTTAACTTCTTTAGGTCTCCTTTCCCTCATCTTCAAAGTAAGGGGAACTGACTAGATGGCCTTTAAGACCCATTCTACCTCTAAATCTAGTACCCTACAATAACGCCTGTTTTGATTGGGTCTTTCTATTGCCAGAGCCTAGCATGGTGCTTTGCACACAGTAACCCTTAAGAAATGCTCACTAAATAAAACTGGGCAACTCATTTCCCTTCTCTGGAATTTAGTTGCTTCATCTATCAAATGCAAGGAGGAAATTTTCAAATCTTTCAAGGTCTCTTCCATCTTTACATCCTATGAACTCCATCTGGGTCCTTCTCTCTCTTGAACTCCACTGAGTTCCTGGAACTATACCTAGTTTATTCAAAATTTCACTCAAAATATTAAAAAAAAAATAAAGATTGCCCATCCCCAGACTTCTGGAATGAGACAGGCTGAAGAGAGGCTGAAGATAATCAAGGCATCTAACTCAAATCCCATCACCAGGTCACACTCATCCATCCCTTTCATTGCTGTGTTAACCAAGGAGGCATGTTTATCGAGCAATAATCAGTGGACCGCCTCGTGAGGAGCTCATTTTCCCTAAGCAGTAGCTCTCCCCAAAAAGAAAAAGCCCCACTGGAATGGTTTTATTTCTACAAATATAGAGACATCGTTAAGCCAGTAGTATCCATACTATACTTAACTCTCTTTTTAAGCAGAGCCTGCTCTTTTGCTCTCCCTGGTTGTTTCCAGATGAAATAAAAACAAAAGAACCTCAGTGGGGCAATTAGGTCTTAGGAAGCACAAAACATTTTGTGGAGTGTGGGTGTAGGAGAGGAGGAGAGAGCATAGGATTTCAAAGTGAGTTTTTTCTATACTGTTCTTACTTTCCCAGGTCTCACCAGAAAAAAAAGTAAAAATTACTTTCTTTTTCTGTGTTTTTAGGGAATTATTTATGTTTTGAGATGGAACTCACACATGTTATAAATAAAATCTGAACATTCTTATCCAGGCTGCCTATGTGTTAAGGATCATGGGATTTTAGAATTGAAAGAGACTTTAGAAATAATCTAGTCCAACTCTTTCATATGATGGGTACAGGAACTGAGGCCCAGAGAAAGCAAGTGACTTACCTAACACTGCTGTGAAGTAATGAAGCTAGGATTCAAATACACAATGAACCCAGGTCACCTGACTTCAAAGCCAGTGTCTTTTCACCCTTGCTGGGTTGCTGTCATTCTCTAAAACTTGTGTGCGTGGCAACATGTCAGCAAAGACATGGTAGCAAACCTCATGAATATTGCTTCCTGCTTCAGACATGTGTCATCCTTTGTCATCCAAGATGAGAATGGCACCAGGACATAATAAGCTCAAATGAGGAAAAGCGGGTGCTTTGTATTGAAGTCTTAGAAGTGGTTCATGCATACATGTGAGATAGAATGGAAGTATCATGCCCTTGTCTCCCAAGGGACATGGACAATGAGCACCATCACATAACCCTAGAACTTGATTAGGAAGTCATTAAGGCTAATCACACGCCTTG
The DNA here is from genome assembly GCF_900497805.2 of Vombatus ursinus. Classification (NCBI taxonomy): domain Eukaryota; kingdom Metazoa; phylum Chordata; class Mammalia; order Diprotodontia; family Vombatidae; genus Vombatus; species Vombatus ursinus. The sequence goes on from NW_020954564.1 coordinate 27,459,063, forward strand.
CATAGAAATTCCCTCTTACAGTTTTCCTCAGTGGATACCAGCTTCTCCTCTGTGGGAACATTTCCAAAGACAGGGAACTTACTACAGTAGTTGTCCTGGTGACAGATATACTCACGTCCTCACAAAACATCTTGGGAGGTATTAATAGAAAGCTTTAATTACCAGGAAATTCTTCCTTGTATTGAATTGCAAAGTACCTCCCTAGAGCTTCTACTTTTGGGTTCTAGTGCTGTTCTCAAACTACCCAAAGTTTCTTCCCTTCCAAATGAATCCCACTTCTAAGAGAAAGCCCTTCCAAAATGTCAAGGTAGAAAATATGCCTCCCCTCAGTCTTCCTCAGTTCCTTAATCTGTTTCGCATATAACATGGTTTTAAGTAATTTCATTAGCCTGGTCATCCTCTTCTTACCCTACTTCAGTTTGTGAATGCCCCGCTTAAAATGAGGCAGCCACATCTGGATATACTAGTCCAGATGGCTTTTAAGGGCCAAATACAGCAGGACTAACCTCTCTGTTATTCAACTGATTCAATCTTAAAATCCCATTAGCTTTTTCATACTATTGTCCTATGTTGAGCTTACAGTTCACTGAAGTCCTCACATTTTTTTCATATAAATTGCTGTTAAATCAGTTCTCCTCTTCTCTGTACATATACATTTTTCTTAACGTCTAAGTGTAGGATTTTAAAATTATCCCTAATGAATTACATTGTATTAGGTTGGGTCCATAAGCTAGGCTGTCAAGAAGTTTGGGGTTCTATCGTACACAGTAACAGCAGCATTGTGCGATGACCAACTTTGATAGACTTAGCTTTTCTCAGAAATACAAGGATCCTAGACAATTCCAAAAGACTCATGATGGAAAATTCTATCCACATACAGAGAAAGAACTACAGAGTCTGAATGCAGACAAAACATACTATTTTCTCTCTCTCTTTTTGTTTTTTCTTTCTTGTGGTTTTTCCACTTTTGTTCTGATTCTTCTTTCACAACATGACTAATGTAGAAATATGTTTAATATAATTGTACATGTATAACCTAAAAAAAAAAAGAAAAGAAGTTTAGGATTCTGAGTTTGTGTATCCAACATGCTAGTAAGCCCTCTTAGCTTCATATCAGTTCAAGTTTCGTAAGTAGAGGTATTTTCCAATAAGTCAAAGGAAAGAGAAATGGGGTAAGGGTGAAAGCATTCTGGAAAGGGGTAGGCTCAGATTTTCTCAAAGATCAGTAAAGCTCTTTACTCTGTGGTCTCACACTTATTCATCCCCCCTTTTAAATTATGTTTTTAAATATATATTATTTATTTTTAATATTTTAAAAATTTTTGAGCTCCAAATTCTCTCCTCCTATTCCAGCCCCTCCCCCACATAATGAGAAGGCAAGCGATATGATGCTCATGTAATATATGTGTGATACAAACACAAACACATTTCCATGTTAACCATGTTGCAAAAGAAAAATAAAATGAAAAATTTTACTTCAATTTGTACTCAGAATTCATTAATTCTCTCTCTGGAGGAAGACAGTGTTTTTCATCATGAGTCTTTTGGAATTGTCCTGCATCATTGTTTCCTGCTATTACTGTGTACAATGATCTCCCAGTTCTGCTCCCTTCATTTTGTATTAGTTCATATAAGTCTTCCCAGGTTTTTATGAAGCCATCCCCCTTGTCATTTCTTATGGTGTTGTTGAGTTGTTTTTTAGGCATGTCTGACTCTTCATGACTCCATTTGGGGTTTTCTTGGCAAAGACACTAGTTTGCCATTTCCTTCTCCAACTCATTTTACCGATGAGGAACTGGAACAAACAGGGCTAAGTGACTTGCCCAGGGTCACACAGCCAGCAAGCATTTGAGGTCAGATTTGAACTCAGGAAAATGAGTCTTCTTGACTCCAGGTCTGGGACTCTATCTACTGCACCACTTAGTTGTCCTGTCATTCCTTACAGTACAATAATATTTCATCACCATCATACCCCAAAAGTTGTTCATCCATTACACAATTGATGGGCATCTTCTAACTTCCAATTTTTTGCCACCAAAAGGCTGCTATAAATATTTTTGTATGTATAGGTCCTTCTTCTTTTTCTTCAGATGATTTTAAATAAAATGAGACTTGAAGCATTGTGGAACTGAAAGAGCTTAGGAGTCAGAGAACTGGTTTTGAATCCCATTCCTGCTTCTTGCTACCTGTGTTACCTTTGGCAAGTCACTTAAACCTCTCTAGAACTGCATATCCTCATCTGTAAAATGAGGGGGTGGATTAGATAACCTTGGAGGTTACTTTCAGCTCTAAATCCAATGATCATAATGTATGCCATAGAAAAAGAATTTCTGACTTATTTCCAAAACACAATCCTAAAAAATGGTATACAATCCATCTGTACACTTTCTCTATCCCTTGAACACCCTTCATTACTACACTCATATCCAGGTCCCTAGTACTCAGCCTAGGCTCTGCTCCTCTCTCTGCCACAGGGCAAACCAATCCCACCAAACTGCCGACACTGTTTATAATCTTTTTTTATAACTATAGATATTGCTGACATGTTTCTGGAAGGACCAAGACAGTGAATCTCTAAGTACTTATAACTTACATTACATTTACTGCTTCTGACAATGACAATGAACCCAGTCAGAGTTTCTGCACCATCAGAAATGGAGCATCCTTGTAAGGCATATATCCTGGGTCCTTGTTTGAACTCACAAATGTGAAGTTTATTAGATTCTTCCAGATGGTTTTGAAATAGATACTACAGAGAAGTTAAAATGCCAGTGACCTAGGGGCACTCCTTGGGGATGAGAATTTTAACTGCTTCTTGTAGGTTACTCAACCCTCAGCCTTCTTCAACTATTGCAGGGCAGCATGCAGGAATGTACAGTCATTACTCAGAGATGATTGGCTGGGAGGAAAATCCCCAAGCAGCTATAGCTCTCTCTCATAATTGAGACACAAAAATTCAGTGAAAAGGAATTAATGAAGGCGCATGTTGTGCTAGGAAGAGCACTGGACTAGGTGTAAGGAGAGCTAAGTCTAATTCATGTTCTGCATACAACATATTGCTTGACTTTTGATAAGACTGTTCCCATTTTTCAAAGGGTATGAACATACAGTTTTCAGATGAAGAAATTAAAGCTATCCATAGTCACATAAAAAAAATGTTCTAAGTCGCTATTGATTAAAGAAATGCCAATCAAAACAACTCTGAGGTACCACACCACACCTATCAGATTGGCTAACATGACAAAACAGGAAAATGATCAATGGTGGAAAAGATGTGGGGAAAATTGGAACATTAATGCATTGTTGGTGGAGTTGTTAACTGATCCAACAATTCTGGAGAGCAATTTGGAACTATAACCAAAGGGCTGTAAAAATGTGCATACCCTTTGACCCTGTAATAGTACTTCTAGGGCTGTATCCCAAAGAGATCATACAAATGGGAAAAAGACCCACATGTACAAAAATATGTATAGAAGCTCTTTCTGTGGTGGCAAAGAATTGGAAATTGAGAGGATGCCCATCAATTGGGAAATGGCTGAACAAGTTGTGGTATATTGTGCTATAAGAAATGATGAACACGCGAACTTCAGAAAAACCTGGAAAGACTTGTATGGACTGATGCTGAGTGAAGTGAGCAGAATCAGGAGAATATTGTACACAGTAACAGCCATGTTGTGAGATGACTAACTTTGATAGCCTTAGCTCTTCTCAGCAATGTAAAGGATCTAAGACATCTACAAAGGTCTCATGATGGAAAATGCTGTCCACATCCAGAGAAAGAACTATGGAATTTGGATGCAGATTGAATCATACTATTTGCTATTATTTCTTTTCTTCTGTTTTGTTTTGTTTCTTCTTTCTTGTGGTTCCTCCTATTGGTTCTAATTCTTCTTTACAACATGACTAATGTGAAAATGTTTAATAGGAATGTATATGTAGAGCCTATATCAGATTGCATGCCATCTTGGGGAGGGAGGCAGGGAGGAGGGGGAGAAAATTAAAAACTCAAAAGCTTATGGAAGTTAATGTTGAAAACCAAGAATAAATTAATAAAATAAAAAATATATAGTTTTTAAAAAGACTGTTCCCATTTCTAGGCTTCAACTTCCCCATCTGCAAAATGAGGAGGCTAGACTAGGTAGGTATTAATGATTTTACCCTTTTTAAATTCAATTATTTTCAATGGTGATCAATAGGGGGGACATTTCCTCACTAAAAATGTTTGCTATATAGTAGAGGACATCCTGCACAAAATCTAAAAGAAATTTTCTATCAGTAGAGAAGTCCTCCAGGTGTTCTCACTTGCTGATGATATTGTGCTGCATGCATCCTTGCCTGGGATCTTATAGGACCTCTTTAATGAGATCCATGAACAGTACTAAAAAATCAGCCTAGCCATCCATATCTTTTTGAATGGGAGAATGCATAATGCCTAGATTGTGGCATGCAATTGGCTTGGGAGCCCATTCATTTTGTCCATAAGTACATATCTTAGATAAATACAGAAGATGGCAATGGGCTGCCTCAGGATTAAATGACAGAACAAGTTAGATCTGGGGAAATGTATGATGTTTTCAATGACATCTGCCTCCATCCCCCAAATAGCTGATGATAATAAAAAGTCCATATTTTTATCACCAGTACTGGCCCAGAGATGTTCTATGTCTTCAAGTTATGGTATACCATGATCCCAGAAGAATCATAATCACTGGTGACCTGAATGGCAATGTAAAGACACATGATAGAAATAAATCTGCTGCCATCTATTGACAGTGATTGACAGTGATGATTTGCTTGTTAGAAGTGGCATCCAAGACATTATCAAGAGCACATATGACTAGATAAGGAGGTGAGATGGTCATAGGACAAGGGCCAAGAATAACAGGTGGAGTACTGCACTGGGATCCACAAAATAAGAAAAGGACAGAGGAAGCCCTCCAGCTCAGTTGGGCAGATTTTCAATGGAGTATTTCTTAAATGGCATGGACAAGAATTCCATAAGATAAAAAAATATGGCAGACTTGTGATTACCATTAGTGGAGATAAAACCCTGAAGTTCACAGATTCACTGACCCCCCCCATGAAAAGACTTCACATAATGTGATCTCAAGCCCTTTGTAATCTTCTCCATCCACCACATACTCTTCATCTATCAACGTCCTTCCTAAAATGCAAAGTGAATAAAACACTTCATATGTTGCCTGACCAGGACAGTAGAAAGTAGATTAACCTTCCTAATACTAGACATTTTATATCTATTCACACAGCCCAAGATCATACTAGCTCTTAGGCCACCACTGCTGACTACTATTGACTTTGCAGTCCACTAATACATCACTCCAGATATTTTTCAGAAAAACTTCCATCTACCCAGATAATTCCAAACCTGTTATACATCAAAGGGGAAGGGATAAAAAAGCTCCAACAGCCCAGTCCAATCACTTGACTTGGCAGGTAGGTAGTACTGGAGTAACAGACTGGTACAAATGGTAAGTTGTTGATGTTCTACTTGCCAGTGACATCAATGAAAAACACCCAATGAGCCACTTTGGTTAACTACTCAGGAGCCAAAGTGAAAGGAGAGGAGAGGAGAGGAAAAGAAAAAAGAGAAAGGGATATATAGGAATGAGATATTTACAAAGCATGTATTAACCATAATCGTAATAAAATAACTAGCATTTATGTAGTGCTTTCACATTTGCAAAATACTTCACAGTATTATCTCATTTGATATTCACAGCAATAGATAGGTGCCATTATTATCCCCATTTTATAGATGAGGAAACTGAGACAAACAGAGCTTAAGTGACTCACCCAGGATCACACAGCTAGTAAGTATCTGAGGCAGAATTTGAACTCAAGTCTTCCTGATTCCAAGTCTACCACAGTTTCCACTGTCTCACTTACTTGCCCATTTCAAGAAGAGGGGAGGAGTATGGATTTATTCCAAAAATGTCCCATGTAAACAGAACCCATGAGAGATGCTGCAGCATTGCCATTTGCCTCCTAACCAGAAAGGAAGACTCCAACTCAAGGCAAACACTTCAATCATCATACAGGAAAACTGATTGAAAGGTAGCTGCCTGGTTACCTGAAGTGAAAGAATTAAACCCCTTAGTAGAATAATGAAATATTATTATTAAGAAATTTCCGGTAGTAGAAAGAAGCAAGTCATTGAGCAAAAGAAAACCAAGCTTGACTCCATGGGAAAACCTTAAATTAAATGTCAATAAGTATAATCATTTCTGTTCCTCAATCCTAGGATAAGGTAATTTTCCTGGGTCTCAAGCTGCAGTGGTTATGACAACCTGAGATGGTGGCAGCTGTCCCTTCCCTCCCCCACCCCAATCCATAGTATTTCACCAACTCTTCCATAGCACTGAATGGAAGTTTCCCCTGAGATCCATGTAGGTCAAGAGCTGGGAACATTACTGGATATTCAGTAGCCCCAGAGACCTTCCCTAATATTCTGTCTGTATTAACTTAGGTTTATGGGTATTTGTTGGGGATGAAAGTCTGAAAAGAAACATAAGCATTTTTTGAGGCCAAGTTAGGTGAATAAAACATGTTAGTGGGAAGTGTGGCTAAGGGGAAAACAAGTACATATTTGGAGTCAGAAAATCTGGGTTTGAATATGAATTTTCCAACTTATTACTTGTGTGGCTTTGGACGGATCATTTACTTTCTCTTGTCCTCCACTTCTACGTCTTTAAAATAAAGGAATTGAACTGAATAATCTCAAAGGTTCCTTCCAGCTCAAAATCTGTTGATTAAAGAGTTTATGGACATCTCAGTGTGATGTAATAGAACTACTTGGAGTTAGGAGACCTGGCTTCTTCTTTGTTTTTTAAACAAGCATTTATTAAGTGCCTGGAATCATTGAATCATAGTTCTGGAGTTGGAAGGGACCTCATTTCATCCAACCCCCTCTCATGAAAAAACTGAGTGGAGAAGATGTTAAGTGACTTGCCTGAGGTCATGCAGTAGTAAATACAGAAATGAAACTTGAATCCAGGTTTCTTGGTCTGTAGGATCATTACACTTTCTACTGTATCATACTATAATTTTTCTAACTTCCTTTTGCCAGATTTATTTCTCATAATTCCAATTATAGGTAAACTAAATGAATAACTTGTACTTATATAGTACCTTATGCTTTTCATTGCTATGTTCACATGTAAGGTCTCATTAGATCCTTACTATAGTCCTTTGAGAGAGTTCAATTCTTTTAATCCTTATTTAAGGTTCAGAGAGTTTTAAGTGACTCATCTAAGGTTAAAATAGCAACTTAATGCCAATGGAAGGACTAGAATGCCAGAATACTAGAATACCAATGTGGTACAGTGAATAGTGTCCTGGAGTTGGAGTCAGAAAGATCTTAGTTCAGATATGGTCTCAGACACTTAAGTTACCTGGGGCACATCACTTGACTCTCTGAGCCTCAGTCTCCTCCTCTGTAAAATCAGAGTAGTAATAGCAACATTCTCCTAGGATTGTTATGAGGGTAAAGTAAGATATTAGTAAAGTGCTTAGCACAGTGGTTGGCACATAGTAGGCACTTGACAAAGGCTTATTTCTTTTCTCCCTTCCTTCTTCTCCCATGTGTCTTTTCATTGCCATTCAGGTCACCTGTGATGATAGATAGGTAGATAAATAGATAGATAGGTAGATAAATAGATAGATAGATAGATAGATAGATAGATAGATAGATAGATAGATA
>NW_020954564.1:27466792-27474427 GCF_900497805.2 Vombatus ursinus
ATAGATAGATAGATAGATAGATAGATAGATAGATAGATAGATAGATAGATAGATAGATGCACAGATAGATGTATAGATGGATGGATGGATAGACAGACAGACAGATAGATATATAGATGTAGACTTACATGACACAGCCCCTAGAAACTGCTGGGGCTGTTATAGCCATGATTCCTCTCCTCTTGAAGTCCATTATCTGAATGGTTTGCCTTTTCCTTTACCCTGCATTTGAAGGCTGGACTTGAAGGACAAGGGGAAAGCTTCAGGCATCCTGCCCACCTCCAAACATTCTATGTCCTTCTTCCCTCTACCCCCATCTCTTCCCTAATGTCCAGCTCCAGGGCTAGAGGCCAAAATGATTCACTTGACAGCTGCCTTGAGGCAAACTGCAGGGTGCTGGCCAGCTGCTGGGATACACATTTAAACTTTTCCTTCACCAAGCACAACCCCCCTCTGTGAGGTTCTATTAGCAAGATTCCAGTTGCAGCATTTTTCAAATCACCAGGCACCCATTTCTCCAGCCCATTGGGGTTGGCACAATGTGTATCTGAGGGGTTTTTGATGACAAGAGTTGTGGATGGGGAGATGAACCATCCCTAAGTCATGAATGCAGAATTAAAACTAAGGACAAATACTGAATAAGTTTACCAATAGTTATGCAAAAGAAGAGAGAACACTCATTTGGGACTGATAGAGAAGGGTGTTAAGTGGCAGGCAAATGGGGAGGATGTTGCAATAATCTCCCTGAGGTCAGCCCAGAGGGTTTCCTTTGGGGCTAATACCATCTCCACAGAAACCCAGGACATAAACATAGATGGCTACTTTGAGCTACCTTTTAAGGACTAGGATGATATTCTTTAACTTGTTTTCAGAAAGTTTCTCATTTTTCAGCCCCTCTCCATAAGCAAATATTCTCTTTATCCTTCTTTAGTCATGAAACAATTAAAATTGTTGCCAACCCATCTTGAAAGAACCTGGTCAGAGACATTAGATAGCAATTCCTTAACAAGTGTTCTAAGTCAAACTATGATGTTAACAATGTTAACTAGTGTTAACTAACCTTATTACTCCCGGTTATGTCCAGTAATGCAGCTCAATGTCTCATTAGCTTTTTGATTGCCACTACCAACCAATACTGAACTTGAAGTCTACTAAGACCCCCAGATCTTTTTTTAAACCAATAAGCTGTTGTCCACCCACACCTCCACATCTTAGACTTTTGAAGTGGTCTTACCTTTCTAAGCACAATACTTTGCATGAAGCAAGAATTTAAATGTTTTCATTCATTCATTCATTCATTGCTTCTCTTTAGAAGCAAGACAGCCCATTCCACTTTAAGGCAGATCTAATTGGTAAGCAAGGTTTTTCATACATGAAGCCTAAATTTACTCCTTTGCGACTTCCAGTTGTGCCCTCTGGAGCTAAGCAGATCAAGTCTAAGCTGTCTTCTATGCAACAGCCCTACAAATGTTGTCATATGCCTCCCTAAACCTTCTTTCCTTTAGGAAAAACACCCCCAGTTCATTCAACTGATCTTCAAATAGCATAAGGTCTTTACCACCCTTCTTGTGTACCTCTGGATACTATCCAGCTTGTGACTATTCTTTCTAAAATGTAGATTCCAAAAGTGAGTACAATATTGTTGCATTACCTTATTAGTCCTGGTTATGTCTCTATTAATGCACCAACATCTCATTAGCTTTCTGATTAACACTATTGACCTATATTGAACTTGAAGTCCACTGAAACCCTCAGATCTTTTTTCCCCAAATAAGCTGTTGACCACCCACACCTTCCCTATCTCATATTTTTGAAGTTTTTTTGAACCAAAATGTGGATTTTATATTTATCCCTCTAAAATGTCATCTTACTAGATTCAGTCCAACACTCTAGCCTAACAAGATCTATTTGGCTCCTGATTGTCATCCCTCAGTGTCTTCTCCAGAGGTCATAAGCCTGACATCTATGATGACAGAGCCAAAGACTTCTTTCAGGTTTTTTTGTTCCTCTACCACAGTGGAAACCTTCTGATCCATCAATGTTTCACTTTCTTCATCCTTGATGCTTGTCTAACTCATACCCATTTTTCAATGTCCAATTCCAGTTACACCTCCTTTGTGAAGGTCTTCTCCAACCATTCTAATCTGCAGCCTTCTCCCGTTTCCTCTGAACTCCTACTGCAGTTATTGCCTGTACCATTCCCTGTACTTGGATAATATTTTAGGATGTACTTTTGCTTTTCCCGCCACAAAAGTCCCCTTTGATGACTCCTCATGGTGTGGAGTTCCAGCTCAGTTCTTGAAGGCTGTGACAACAGAACAAAAACTCCAGTAGATCATAGAAGTCTGAGAAGGCTTTAAGCATAAGACTGGTGGCAGGCCATGTGTCTGTCATTTGAGGCCAAGCCCAGCATCAAGAGGTTGGCTACAATGGGGTGAAAATTTTTTAGCCAGAGTAAATTACAAACATCTATCAAATAAAATGAGATACACTGTGATCTGTGTCAATCCAAAGAGCTCCTCATACTGTTGAAATCATTTCAAGCATTGAAGATGCATTTAATTATCCACATCTCTTATCTTCCACACTATATAGTGAATTCTTACAGGCCAGAAATCATATCCCCTCCTAAAACTTTCACAGTTCCTAGCACACAGCTATGGCACAGTTCAAAAAATGAATGTGTGGTCAATTTGTTGTTGTTGTTGTTGGTGGTGGTGGTGGTGGTGGTGGTGTGTGTGTGTGTTAATTTCTTATACTGACCTGTGATATGTCGAAACCATTATGGGTAAAGTCATGATGTAGAAAGGATAACTGTATTTAATAGAGGAAGTTTGTTCATTGGGAATTGCCACTACCAGAAGAATGGTGGGGGCAGAGGAAAAGAGTTTTCACCCTTTACTTCAGAAATGATGAAAAAGTGAGGCTCAGAGAGAAAAGGGGAATAGTTAAAATTGTACAGCTAATTAGTGGTAGAACCTGTTCTCCAGACACTTCTTCCACAGCTTGCCATTGATATGGTTTCCTCTTCCCTGGTCTCTAGGGGGGGCTCTGGAATTATGAACCATGATCAGATCAATTCTGCTATTTTTCCTGAATGGGGTGTGTCAATCTACTCCCCTATGATCCCACTCACTATCCTTGTAGTTTTCTGGATCAAAGCATCCTTCCTAATCACCAGTCCCCTGTATCTGTCTCCTTTAGAATATAAGATCCTTGAGGGTAAGGGACTGAAATCACATTTTCATAAATGCTTTTTCCTTCATTCCTGCTTGATAGCCCAGCATTCTTTCTATTACATCACATGGTCCTTGAGCCTTTCTGTGGGACTATCCTTTTCCCAGGTCCAATCCCAAAGCACTCTTTTTAACTTTAGCACTGGGTCAAACTTTAGCACTATTTCTGGGTCAAAGGGTATGCACAGTTGAATAGCTGGGTCTTCACTTTTTTCCCCAAAAGTCATTTTGGTATTAGAATTAATTATTCATTACATGTTGGATAGAATCTGCTTGTAAGTCTATCGAGTACAGTTGTTTTATTTTCTTTCAGAGCTTATTTATGGTTTTTTTTTCAATTTCATCTTGTGAAATTAGGTTAAGCTCTATTACTGAATATTTAAAATCTTTATAAATATTCATTCAGTTCTATTGACATTTGGTTGGGTAAAAAGGCTTTAACTTCATCTTCCTTAGTTGTGCCTTCACCCTTTTCATTTTTGATAGGGGTAATTTGGTCCTCTTCTTTCTTTTTTAATAAATTATCTAATGGCTTGTCTTTAAAAAAAAAAAACCTAGCTCCTGTTTTTACTTCTTGATATAATTTATTTTGCTTTCAATTTTGTTAATCTGTTTTTTTATTTTTATGATTTAAATTTTTGTATTTAATTGAGATTTTTAATTTGTTGCTTTTTATTGTTTTTAATTTTATGCCCAACTCATTCATCTGCTTTTTTCCATTTTATTGATAAAAATATCCAGAGATGCAAATTTTCCACTAAGTAATGCTTTGTTCGCATCCCAACAATGTTGATATGTTGTCTCACTGTTGTTATTATCTTTAATGAAACTGTTGATTGTTTCTATCATATGTTCTTTAATCTACTTATTCTTTGAAGTTGCTATTTTATCTCAAGTTAACATTAAGTTCTAATTGTTGTAGTGACTTTTATTTAATAAAATTTTATTCTTTTGTCATCTATAAATTATATGTTTAATATTTCTATTTTTCCTACATTTGATTATGAGGTTTTATGCCCTAATACATGGTCAATTTTTTGAAGATGACATGCAGAGCTTAAAAGCGTGTATAGTTCTTTTTATTACCATTAAATAATCTCTAGAGCCAGTCAGTCAATAAGCATTTATTAAGTGCCTACTATGTGCCAGGCATTTTGATAAGCACAGGAATACAATGAAATGAAAAAGGTAGTTTCTGCCCTAGAGGAGCTCACATTCCAATAAGGGAAACAATAGACAAACAAATATGTTCAAACAAGCTATATACAGAATAAATGGGAAGTAAATATAGAGGGGGGCACTAGAATTAAGAGAGATTGAGAAAAACTTCCAAAAGAAGGTAAGATTTTAGCTAGGCTTTGAAGGAAGATAGAAAATCCAGGAGGAAGAATTCTATTATAGCTAATTTTTTCTGATATTCTATTCAGATCCTTAACTTCTTTTTTTGTTTATTGTTTAGATTTTTGTATAAAAAAGGGATAAAGTAAAGTTTCTCCATTATTATAACTTTGTTATTTTTCCCAATTACTTACTTAACTTTTCCTTTAAGTATTTAGATGCTATACCATGCTTAGTATTATTATTAGTTCATTGTCTATGGTACCTTTTCCACAAAATGTAGTTTACCTTTTTATCTTTTTAAATTAAGTCTATATTTGCTGCTGCCTTGTCTTAGATCATGACTGTTGGTGTGGTGTTCAACTGTTTTCAATCATGTCCTTATTTGGGGTTTTCTTGGCAAAGATACTGGTTTGCCATTTCCTTCTCAATTTTACAGATGAAGAACTGAAGCAGAGTTAAATGGCTTATCCAGGGTCACACAGCTAGTAAGTGTCTGAGGTCACATTTGAACTCTGGTTCTCTGGACTCCAGGCCCAGCACTCTATCCACTTCAGCACCTTGTTACTCCTGCCTTTTTTACTTCAGCTGAAACATAAAAGAGACCTTAACTTAGGTCTGTGTGAATTTTATGTTTCAAGTCTGTTGAAAATAATATATTGTTTTCTTATCTTTTCCTTTTTGTATTTAATTTTTTTCAATTCTATTTTTTATATGTTCCAAATTCTCTCCTTCCTGCTTCTCTCTGGTCCTTCTGCTTTTCTAATCCATTCTAGTATCCTCTCCCATTTTATGAATATATTCATCCTATTCACATTCATAGTTAGATAATTACTTGTATATTTTCATCCATCCTATTGGCCTTTTTTCTTCTATTTGTTTTGCACTTCCTATTTATAAAAAAGAAGGAATGCACACTAGTACTGTATGTTTGATGCAACCAGTGTTTGCTCCTGCCCCCTTTTCTTTTCTTTGCCCAGAGTAATAGGTTCTTCTCCTTTCTTCCTTTTAAAACTTTCTTTGAGTCATCCTATGTTTTGTTTAAGACTAATGTCTCCTTTCATTTGCCCTCCCTCTTATTCTTCCATCTCCCTTCTCCCCTCTCCCTCTAATTTCCGTTTACTGAAATATGTTTCTGTACTCCATGTTATTCCATTTTTACATAATTTCAAATCACCTCACTTCTTCCTCTTTATTTATTTAGTCTTCTAATTATGTGCCCCAATTACATGAGATATTTTCCCACACTTCTTTATTTCTCCCCTAGTACATACTTCCCCTTCATTTCCTTTATCCTTTGAATTTGTCAAAATATATTCAAAACTATTCCCTCTATTATTAGACTCCATCTATGACACATGATGGCAGGGTTCAGAGAAGATATGTATATCATCTTTCCATATTAGGATACAAATAATTTATCTTTACCTAGTTCCTTATGATTGTTTGATGATGTATACCTTTTTTATGTTTCTCTTGAATCCAGTGTTTGAATGTCAAAGTGTCTATACATTTCTGGTATTTTCATCAGGAATGCTTGGAAGACCTCTATTTCATTAAAAATCCATTTTTCTCCAATAATATTGTAGACTTACTTGCTGGATACATTGTTTTTTTGTTGTAAGCCTAAATCTTTTGCCTTTTGGAATACTTTATTCCAAGCTTTCACTACTTTAAAGTGGTAGGTACTAAGTCTTGTGCAATCCTGAATGTAGTTCCTTGGTACTTTAGTTCTTTCTTTTTTACTGTTTTGCTTCATTTTTCTTTGACCTGAAAGGTCTAGATTTTTGGCTTATGATATTCCTGGGGGGGGGGGTTATTTTGGTGTTTCTTTTAGGAAGTGACTAAGGGATTTTTTTCTATTTTTATGCCTTGGTTACTTCTAAACTATTGAGGCAGTTTCCTTTCATGATTTCTTGAAAATGATGTCTAGATTCTTTCTTTTGTCATACCTTAAAGGTAGTCCAATGATTCTTAAATTATCTCCCATTGATTTATTTTCCAGGTCAATTGTTTTTGCTGTGAGATAACTTACACTTTACTCTATCTTTTAATTTTAGGCTTATTTTAATATTCCTCATCTCATTGAGTCATTAACTTCTATTTGGTCCTTTCTAATTTTTAAGAAGTTTGTTGCTAAGGTTAAGTTTTATACCTCTTCTTCCAGATTGTTAAATCCATTTCTAATTCTTTCTTCCATAATTTTAATTTCTTTCCTATTTTTTCTAGAGCCCTTATTTCATTTATAAAAATATTTTAACTATTTTAAAAGGTCTTGCTTCATCTCTTTCAAGGTTTCTAGCTGAATTTGTGCCCAAGCTATGTATTTTTCTGAGATTTTCTTAGAGATACTTTGGAGTCATCTCTTCTTCTGGATTTACATTTTGAGAATTCCTATCATCTTAATAGCTCTTTATAGTGGGCTTTTTTTTGTTCACTTTTCCAACCTACTTTCTGATTTCTAAATTTTTGTTAGGGTAAAAACTCTGTGTAGCTCTGGAAGGAATATCAAGGTTAAACTGGTATCCTCTTGGGCCCTGCTGCTGCTTTCTTGGGATACTAAGTGTTACTTATTCCAAGATCTCATAGATAGCCCAGTGTGGGAATCTATAAGGTTTCAGTGTTCCCAAAGTGGTCTGTTCATGGGCAAGGTCTTACCACTACCCTCCCAGTCTGAGCTCTGCCAGTCCCTCATAGATTAGGTCTGAGCAATATCTGTGGACCTGGCCCTGATTAGAGTTACAGTAGACTGCTGCCAGATTCAGCCAGATGGAAAGCTCTGTTACTTTAGAGGGACAGAACCATGGGCTCCCCTTTCATCCGGCTTTCCTGCCCTGGTCATTCCCCTGCAGGCTTCAGACTAGGCTGGGGGTTAAAACTGAGTAACTCTCCATTTCCAGAGTCAGAGTCATAGATGCTTCACACTTCTGCACTTGGTATTGCTTAGTACATAGCCTAGAATACTTTCTCACCCTAGAACTCTACTCCTAGGTATAGAATCCCTCTGTAGTCCATCCTTAATCTATATTCTGAAACTGCATAGTAAGAGACAGATCTGCCA
>NW_020954564.1:27474437-27639375 GCF_900497805.2 Vombatus ursinus
CTAAACCTTACTGTCAATGTCCACAGACTTCTCTATCTGTATCTCTCTGCCTACTTGGGCTGGGGCGGGGGGGAAGGGGATGGGGGGAGAATGACTCACTGTGACTTTTTTTCCTTATATTTACTGATCACATCTCAGTCTGATGTGTTTTCTGATGTGGAGGAGTTATAATGGAGAACATGATTGTATTTCTTTCTACTACTCTGCCATCTTGGCTGATCGCTTTTTGGAACTCATTCCCTTTCAAGGCAGCCCTGTCCATTTTGGTATGATTCTCATCATTAGAACATACTTCTTTTTAATAAACTGAAATCCACCTCCCTGTAGCTTCCACCATTTTCTTCTAGTTCAGTCTTCTATGTCTACACAAATAATGCATACTCCTTCCACATAAAAGCCTTTAAAGACTTGAAAATGGGAATCACATGCAGCCTACATTTTCTCTTCTCTATGCTAAACGTTCCTATCTCCTTAAAATTGATTTTTGTGTTTCCATAGAGCTTTATGGTTGGAAAGTGCTTTATATTGATTTTCTCCTTTGATCCTCACAACTATCCTATGAGGTAGGTAGGGCAAGCATTAATACCTTCATCTTACAAATGAAGAAACTGAGACTCACAGAAGTTATCACATAGTAAGTACCAGAGACAGGACTTGAATCTAGATCTTTTCACTCTAAGTAGAGTGTTCTTTCTCTTAAACAATGTTATGTATATTACTGTACATGATGTCCTGATCCTTCGCTTTTCTGTAGGCCCTCCCCAAGACACATTTCCTCTACCTTGTGAATGTTGTTTTTAAAGTATTGTCACATGCTGAGTGAAATGAGCAGAACCGGGAGAACATTATACACAGTAACAACCACATTGCACAATGACTGACTTTGATAGACTTGGCTCTTCTCAGAAATGCAAAGATCTAAGACAACTCCAAAAGACTCATGATGGAAAATGCTATCCATATCCAGAGATAGGACTATGGAGTCTGAATGCAGATGGAAGCACACTATTCGATCTCTTTTTCCTTTATTGTTTTGTTTTATTGCTTCATTCTCGTGATTCTTCCTATTGGTTCTAATTGTTCTTTACATCATGAGTAATGGGAAAATATGCTTAATATCAATGTATAAGAAGAGTATATATCAGATTGCATGCCATCTTGGGGGGAGGAGAGGGAGGAGAGAAAATTTAAAACTCAAAATCTTATGGAATTGAATATTGAAAATTAAAATTTAATTAATTAATCATTTTTTTAAAATAAATGATTGTCCCCCAACACTGGCTATTATATTTGCCTCAATAGTAGACAAGTCAAGGTTGAAAAATGCACAGCCGGATTTGCAAAATTGCATAGAGTTATAATGAGCCCTACATATAGTCTCCAGTTTTTCAGGTGGAATTTGTGTTAAGGGATTATCATGTGGGCTTGAGGAGAATATCTAGGGACCAGAGAATCTGTTCGGTTCTCCATGCTATGATAAGCCAGCAGGCAAAGTATTTCTTGAGTCACCACCCTCACCATACATTGTTGAATATTCTTTTATGACAGAATTCACAGAAATGATAGTGGAAACCCAAAGCTTCACAAAAAAGTGCTTGGCTGACACAATTCATCAGCCAGAGGAAATGCATTATAACAATGGTAAGCCTGAAAAGCATCAAGCCAGAGTTAAAGGATGCAGAACATGATCAATTCTCTTAGCTACCAATTGCTAGAATCACTTTAATCACCAGGAGAAAGGAAAAGAGTAAGAAATTCAAAAAAGAAGACCAGGAGTGTCACAGAGGGAGAGGATTGTTTTTAAAAGGCATATAGAGAAATAAGAGAAGCTAAAGTGTAAATTGACTTCATTTGATGGAAAAAAACTACTACGTCTACTGCGGATTTAATGAATACTAAACAGAATGGACATTTGCATACATACATGTGTGTATGTCAGTGTGTGCAAACATATATATTAACAAGAAAAAAAGAATGTTGTACATGAAACTGCAGGTTTCTATCATTTGTAGCCTGCTTTTTCTTAGAAATATATAATAAGATCAACCTATGGCTTTCAAAGCTACCCAGTTTGTCTGGCCTTACATCTTGACTTCCTTCTGTTCCTTACTCTCCATGAAAGTGAATGCATAATGTTTGAGGGCAAAACACGATATTGTGACAGTAGAAATGAAATGGTTGTATTAAGGGACCATAATTTTGACCCAAAAGATCTAAAACTTATAACAAGATAGCAACTAAAATAGCAAAAACAAAAACAAAAAAAACCCAGAAACAAACAAAAATCCAAAGAAGCCAACTAGCCTTTATAAGAATAATATTGTGTGCTAGGTACTAGGAGTACAAAGACAAAAATGAAGTGGTCTCTGACCTCACAGAGCCTACATTCTACTCAGGGATGACATGAATGTATATAAGTATATATAAAATAAATAAAAGGTAATTTTTACGGGGAAAGGCCTTAAGAGATGGGAAGATCAGGAAAAAGCTTCGCATAGAAGGTAGCAATTGAGCTGAATATTGAAATGAACAAAAGACTAAGAATTGGAGGTGAAATATAAATTGCAAGCATGAGAGACAGTCAGTGCAAAAACATGGAAATGGGAGACAGAGTATTACATTCAAACATTGACCAGCAAGAAGGCTTGTGTGGCTGGACAGCAGAGTGTGGGAAAGGGAGCAAAGCATAAGTTTTGCAAGCAAAGTTGAGATCAGATCGTGAAGAGCTTTCTTTAAAATCCAAACAGGTGCTTTTATATTCAACTCTAAAGAAAACAGGTAATCATTAGAGTTTCTTGAGTAGTACTGTGGCATGGTCAAGCCTGTGATTTAAAATCTCTTTAGCCACTTTGTGAAGGATGGATTGGAGTAGGGAAAGACCTGAGGAAGGGACACCTAATAGAAACTATTGCAGTGGTTCAGGTGAGCAGTAAGGACAGTGTGAGCTAGGGAGAGGAGCAGCTAAGAGAATGCAGAGGAGACAGACACTAAAAAAGGTGTGGATGTAGAAATGGCAAGATTTTGGTGAGGGAGAGTAAGGAGCAAAGGGAAATATCAAGGTTGAGAACTTGAGTGCCAGGAAGAAAGTGGGTGATCTCAACAGAGGTAGAGAAGTTCAGAGGGGTATAGATTGCGGAAGGGAAGTCAATGAGTTCTGTTTTGAACATGCTGAGTTTGAGATGTCTATAGGATATCCATTTTAAAAATCAATAGTTACTTGTATGAATGCATGATGGGATTTCAGGAGAGAGGTGAGGGTTGGATCTGTAGATCTGGGAATTGTCTGCACAGAGGTGAGAATAAAACCCATGGAAGCTAAGTTCACCATGCGAGAGAGTATAGAAACAGAAAAGAGATCTTGGAAAAGAACCTTGCAGAACATCCACAGTTAGAGAACATGATATAATTGATGAACTAGAGAAGGAAATGGGGAAGAAATGCTCAGGCAGGTAGGAAGAGAACAAGGAGAGAGTTGTGGAACAGAGACCTTGAGTGGAGAGAGTACCCAAGTAGAGGGTGGTCAATAACATCAACTGCAGCAGAAAGACCAAGTAGGACGAGGACTGAAAAGAGGCTGTGGATGTGAAGAGTTCAGAGTGAACACCCAGAAACCAGACTTTCTAGATAGTAAGGTCAAATGCAGCAGCTATATCATACAATGTAGTGGGTGCCAGGCTTCGAGTCAGGGAGACCTGAGTTCAGATTTGACCTCAGACACTTTCCAGCTATGTAACCCTGGACAAGTCACTTAACCTCTGCCTGCCTCAGTTTCCTCATTTGTGAAAAGGAGATAATAATAGCATCTACCTCCCAGGGTTGTTGTGAGGATTAAATGAGATAATAATTATAACGTGCTTAGCACAATGCCTGGCACATAGCAAATGCTATGTAAATGTTAGGTAATAGTAGTAGTAGTAGTAGTAGTGGTAGTAGCAGTAATAGTAGTGGTGTTGGTGATGGTGGTAGTAGTAGTAGTAGTTCATATAAAATGTCATGATAAAAGAATCCTCATCTACTTCAAGTCTTCTTGCCTTTGTTGTTCAGTCATGTCCATTCAGCTCTGTGACCCAGTGGACCAACTGTTCATGGGGTTTTCTTGGGAAAGATACTGGAAAGGTTTGACATTTCCTTCCCCAGTTTTTATGCAGACAATGGTTAAATGACTCTCCAAGGGTTACACAGCTAGTAAGTGTCTGAGGTCAGATTTAAACTCTGGTCTTCCTGACTCCAGTCCCAGTGCTCTATCCACTGTACCCCCTAGATGCCCCAGTTCAGGTCTACATTCAGACAAATTGACCACCATATGGTCAACTTGAGATTTCTGGCCTCATCAATAAGAATAGCTTATTTTATAATAGTCTACAGATGGTGCTTTAAAGTTTGCAGTGTACTTTACATGGGTCAGCCTCACAACAACCCTGTACCTCCCCTGATAAAACCAAGCCCCTTGAGGAAAGGCACCATTCCTTTCTTGTCTTTGTAACCCTCATACCTTTGCTGTTGATGTTCAGCCACGTCTGACTTTTTGTGACCCCATTTGGGGTTTTCTACATAAAAATACTAGAGCAATTCGCCCTTCCCTTCTTCAGATCATTTTTCAGATGAGGAAAGTGAGGGAAACAGGGTTAAATGACTTTCTTAGGGTAACACCACTAAACAAGTGTCTGAGGCTGGATTTGAACTCAGGTCCTTCTGACCCCAGGCCCAGAGCTCTATCCACTGTGCCACTTAGCTGCCCCTACATACACACCTTGCACAGAGCATAATACATAAGAGGCATTTAACAGATGCTTGTTGATTGCCCCAGAACCGAAAGCTACTTACCCTGCCTAGTCCAATGTCTTTGCTACTATCCAGTACTATCTCCTTAAAACTCTGTCCACTGAGTGAAGAATAAAATGTCTAAGGTTCCTTGGCATTTAAATCTAAACTTGCACATTCACCTAAAGGGGGGAAAATGTTCTCTAAGAGAAACCCGAATAATAGCTTTTTTACTGTGACTTACTAACATCACACTTAATTCCATAGGCAATTTTGTGGTGAAGTCAGCCCTTCACTTACCTGTCAGAAGAAGTTTTAGTTTCTTTCTGAAAGCTGATATTTGAGCAAAGGTATTTAATTCCAGCTGTATGATGGTGGACTAGTCATTTAACTTCTCAGTACTCCCCTCCCCCAGCAACTCTCTAAGAATATGAATGGAAGGAAGGAAACAAACATTTATTAAGTGCCTACCCTGTGCCAGGTATTGTGCCAAATGCTTTACAAATATTATCTCATTTGATGAAATGCAATAACAGCAACCCTGAGAGATAGATGCCATTATTATCCCTATTATACAGTTGAGAAAACTGAGGCAGATAGAGGTCAAATGACTTGCTCAGGGTTACACAGCTAGGAAGTACCTGAAGCAAGATTTCAACTCAGATCATCCATACTCTGGATCCTGCTTTCTGTCTATTGCATCATCTAAATTACAAATGAGACACCAATCTGCAAGCCGGGTGGGGTAAATTTCACATTAGGAGTTCCCCCAACAAGGCTGAAATCCTAGGATCATATCTAGACCCACCCAAAAAATATTAATGGGGTAGAGGAGAGACAGGACAGAAGCAGGTGTTCAGGATAAGAGGGGAAAGACTAGATCATCAGGGGGTCTTCAGTATTCATCTCTGTGTCTCAACAAATTTAATCTCTCTGTACTCATTCTTAACTTAAAGCCTGACTAGCTTGGAACAACTGATCTAACAAGCACGTCAAGTGTGTATATATATTCCCTGTAAGGATACAGGCAGTTCCACTTAATTTATAATCATTTTTATTTCATTGAAAGATTCAGACAGTGTCATAAGGTACCATTAACTTAAGTGCTCTATAGTAAAGATTCACTTTATTGGAAATAATGGAGAGAGACTGTCTCTCCGAGGAGATTCACTACAAAGGTCCTTTTCCACTTGAGTGATAATCCAGCACGGTGTCATGAGATGGCATCATATAATGGGCCATGATCTCTACATAATTACATTTTATGGATTTTAAAGGTATTGCCTTACTTTCAACGTGAAGCCCTCTCTGCCAGCACATCATTAGCTTTCCATTAGCATCTTTCTCAAGATGCTTGACCAAATCAAACAAACCAACATTAGGGCCAAATCTTTCACCCGGTTTCCATGCAACCCACTGAAATCAGCAGCACCAAATCCACCTCTGATTTCACCTATCTCATCTCTGATTTTTTTAGTAATGACAGCTCATCGGTCTTGACTAGAGGAAGCAACTGCTCTTAGTATAAAGAGGACTGACTTTGGAATCAGTGGACTTGGGTTTACCTGGCTTTACCATTGATTATCTGTGTGACCTTTTGGCAAATTACTTCCTCTTTCTGTCACTCAGTCACCCTGTCTATAAAATGAGGGTGATGGACTGGATGACACCTAAGGTCCCATTCAGTTTTACATCTATGATTCAATTTCCTTTATGGGACGGTGGAGAAAGAGTCAGGGACTGAACCTATGATTCCAATGGGATAGATAACTTCACGAATAAACAGTCATTCTACAATGCATGGTCTTATAGCGTTGCCTAGGATGCCAAGAGGGTAAATGATTTGTCCAGGTACACACAGCCAGCGCATGTCAGAAGCAGGACTTGGAGGTAGGTGTTCCTGACTCTGAGATTGGTTTGCTATCCATTATTGCATGCTGCCAGTAAAACGTAGTCAAGGCACATGAGGAATTTCTCCCAAAAGGGAAACCTTATTTCTCATTGCTTCCTTGCATGGATTTCACTCTTCTCTGTAACATACTTATTTTTATTCTTGTGGGCCTCCCTGACACCCATACTGCCCCCCATAGATTATATACTCCTTAAGAGCTGGGTTTTGCTTGTATCCACCTTTGAATCCGCAACACCTAACATCAGCCAATATTTAGTAGGCCTTTAAGAAATGTTTGTCAAATCGTTCAACTGATGAGATATCTCGTTCTCCCTCACCCATTTTATATTTTAAAAAGTATGACTATATTGAAATAGTTCTGATATTTAGAATTCTCTCCTAGCACCAAAGAAAAATGATAACAGCTATACAATTTTGTTCAAACAGCCAGATAACAATGTTTAATTTTCAACCATGGTTTGCCAGGCTGAAGTTGCCTCAATTCCTAACGCTGTTTATGATAAAGGGAAATCAGTATAAGGTCTGATACATTTGAATTTTCCAGAAAATAATCAGCCCAAGACTCCACCTATCTCTCTTCTCTTACTCCCCAGGGGACTGGCTCTCCACAAATTGGCAGGTTAGCAAGATTTTGCCTTTGGTCTCCATACAAACTGAGCCCCTTTTCCTTCTCTGTGGCAGCCCTACTCCCTTTCAGGAGCTGACTGCTCCGATAACATAATGTAGTGAGGAGAGCCAATTTCTTTTTTTTGTCAATTTTGCAATTCTGATTGGTGTAAGGTGGAACCTCAGAGCTGTTTTAACTTGAATTTTTTCTAATTATTTGTGATTTAGAAAATTTTTTCATATGGCTATCGATAGCTTGGATTTCTTCCTCTGAAAGCTGCCTATTTGTATCCTTTGACCATTTATTAATCCTCGGCTACAGAGCTATTATTAAAATAGAGTAACCCAAGCTTCTTTCAAGGGCAACAGCATCTGAGGAAAATTGTGCTTTCTTGTCCTATGCCTCACAGTCTTCCTTTGGCCCCATGCTAGCCACATGGAGCTACTGGGGTATCATCTCTTTCCCAGGGCCTGCTCTCCATTTCCTATCTCCCCCATAAACCACCTCCTTCCTTCTACCTCCCCCAATTTACTTCTTCCTATGGGTTACCCAGCATGACTGCACCCAACCAAAGTGAAACACCTCTGAGCACCATGTCCCTCCCATCTAAATTTGCCCTGGGCTCCAGAATTAATTACAGCTTTGCCTGTAGTGATTCCCCATCTCAGAACAAGGGTGCAAGGACGTCCTGGTTGCTTTCCAAAACTTCTTGGAGAGGTGTGACTGGGAAACAATCACTTCCCCATGCAAAAGTAACTATAGTAAGATTGAATGTATCCAGCACTACCACCAAAAGTTGGCCTGGCTGTAATATGACAGAGGCAGTAGAGTATGTACTATGTGCACAGAAGCTTTGGGGGAGAGCAACCATATAAGGTATTTTCTTTGGTTCTATTCACTTTCCAAGGGCCACTACAGATTATGGGGACGCCATGGGTGAGGCTCTATCTCTCTCTCTCACTGCATACCCCAGAGAGTAGATGGTCAATACTGGGCCAGGGACAGCACAGCATGGATTCAAATACATTTTCCTTAAATCAGGCATAAAATCAAACATGCTGGATGCCCTTATCAGGGCAAGGAAAATGGAAAGGGACAGAGAATTGGGAACACTTCTAAAAGTGCTCCAGAGCCATGTTAGATCACTCTGCAGAAAAATGATTTGATGTTTTGGATTTTTTTTATTCAATCAGTGATTTAATTATAAGCAAAGCGAAAAGTGTGAGTGTGGTGAAAGGCACAAATACTCCTGGAGCCTTAAAGGGTAAATACAATTATACATTGTAATGAACCCTACCAAAAATCCTTTCAACCAATGGTTCAGAGCACTCCGCTATGCTTTTGGAGAGGCATAAACAATACAAAAACCTATAATTGCTATGTCAGTCATGGTGTCCATGCAGAATACCAAGTACGAAATCATATCTGTGTCAATTTATTCCCCATTGGTGCTTTGGCAAAATAAAACTCAGCAGACTAACAGCAGGGGCACAGTGGCCTCTGCTGGGGAAATCCACTCAGGTGGTTCACCTGAGCAGGAAGGAAACACCAGTGCCTCTCCTAACCAAAACTGAACGGGACCCATCCATCATGGTTACAAAAATCCCATTTTTCACCACACACATAAAAACAGTAGGCGACAGAACACCATCCTAGAGATATTACTTCATTGGCTCCTAACATTTCCGATGTGATTAATGGTTCAATAGCCATCACTTATATAATTCACCATAAGTGATCTTAAAATGCCTTTACTTTCTCACGCATACTGTCATTACTGAAAAGGGCCGATGGAGCCATTCGTCACAGCTAACTAAAAATGCTCGGAGCAACAAATGTCCTTAATCATTTTTTATCACAATTCTGCCGTAATGGGTGCCATCTGTAATTTCCCAATGTGACTGGTGCGGCGGCACCGTGGTGGCAGAAGTCAATAGCTCCATTTGATTACTGGATGTTATCAATTCTCCTGCAGGACCGAAGAGGCAGTGACTTGTTCAGGGCAAGAAAATGAACAAGGAATTTCATATCTGTGACCAAGGAGCTTGAGTGTTTGAATAAAAACTTTGAATTTCACCAAGACAACAAGAGGCCCTGAAGCCCAAAAGCAGCAACAACGACTCTGAAACTGGCCCGTACCATAAACAAACTGCTCTGAGCCAAGAAGATGTGTCGGGCACGTCTCTTTCCCCAGAAAGGCTAATGCAACGAGTTACATTCAGAAATGCTACTGGGACCCTAGGAGAAATACCTTGCGTGCTCCTCACCATCTGCCCCCCCCCCCGTCTTCATGCATATACTTCTGCACAATGTACCCAAGGCAACAAACTTTCTCTCCCTCATGGAATTCCTAAGCTTCCAGCAAAGTTGAGCCCTAATGCTCAGGGTCAGGCAGCAGCCACGAGATGAAATGCCTTCCTTTTAGAACAGAAGTCTTTTTTTTGGCTATTCCTGCAGCCTTCCAGTGCTTTTCCAGAAAAAGCATGTGTTGCTTATCACTTGCTTTTCTATACAGCAAAGTATAGGACTAAAAAGAGACCATCACGCCCTTCCTGCCACTGGATAGGGCATTCAAACTCTTCCACAGAGAAGTTTCACTAAGAAGTTTAATTGCAGAATGACTGTGTTGTCCAAGTGAGTATTCACAGGATCATGCTCAGCCAATCAATCAGTCAACAAGCATTTCTTATGAGCTTGCTACTTGTCAAGCATTGTACTAAGTGCTAGGGATACAAGAAAGGCAAAACCAGTCCCTACCAATGAGACATACCTATTTGGACACTGTCAGTGTGGGAATGTTTTGCTTGACTGTATATTTGTAACAAGGGTGTTTTTTTCTTTTCTTTTATTTTTTCTAATGGGGAGGGAGGGGAGAGAAAAAGGGAAAAATGCTTTTAAATTGAAAATAAAATGTTTAAAATTTTTTAAAAATATTCTCTACCCTCAAGGAGCTCATATTATATTGGGAGAAATAACATGTAAATAATTACTTCATAGGAGATATATACAGATTAAATGGAAGAAAGCCTCAAAGGGAAGGCACTAGCAGGTGGGGAAGAGAGGACTGGTATAGGCCCCATGCAGAAAGTAGGATGTGAGGTGAGATTTAAAAGGAGTCAGAGAAGCTAAGAGATGAGTGAGGAGGGGGAACATTCCAAGCATGGGAAGACAGCCGGTGTAGAGTCACAGGGTCAGGAGTAACATGTAAAAGGAACAGCAAACAGACCAGTGAGGCTAGATTATTCAGTGTGCCAAAGGGAGCAAAGTTTAAGAAGACTGGGAATGGAGGAAGGGTCCAGGTTAAAAAGAGCTATAAATGCCAAAGACAGGATTTTGTATTTTATCCTAAAATAGCCGCTGAAATTTATTGAGTAGGGGGTGACATGATCAGCTATATGCTTTAGAAAAAATCACTTTGGTCCCTGAATGGGGGATGGATTACAATGGAGAGAGAATTCAGGCAGAAACCCAAATTAGAAAGCTACTGAAATAGTCCAGGTGAAAGTTAATGATAGCCTGTCCTATGGCAGTGGTTATGCAGATAGAGAGAAGGGGACATATATGAGAAATGTCATGAAAGTAAAAATGACAAGATCTGGCAGCACATTAGATATGTGAGATGAGTATGAGTTAGAAGTCGAGGATGACAACTAAATTGAGAGCCTGGGTGACTGGGAAAATGGGAGAATGGTGGTGCCCTCAATAGTAATGGGAAATTAGAAAGAGGGAAAATTGAGGGAAGAATACTACTACCAAGAAAAATAATAATAATAACAATAACAATAATAGCTAACATATATATAGCACTCACTATGTGCCAGGCACCGTATTAAATACTGTACAATTCTTATCTCATTTAATCCTCACAACAATCCTGGGGAGGTAGGTGCTATTATTATCCCCATTTTATAGATGAGGAAACTGAGGCAAACAGAGACTTAAGTGACTTGTCCAGGGTCACACAATTAGTAAGTGTCTTAGACAAGATTTGAACTCATGTATTCTTGCCTCCAAGTTTGGTGCTCTATCTACTGTGCCACCTAGGGGCATGTTGAATTTGAGATGCCTACAGTCCTTTATAGTTCAAGAGTTGATAGGGAATCATCAACTAAATGTAGATCTGTGCATCTGGGAACCATCTGCACAAAGGTAAATGAATCCACTGGGAGTTGAGGTCAACAAACAAGTTAATACAGAACAAAAAGAGAAGAAAGCCCAGGGCAGAACCTTGAGGATACTCATGGTTAATGACCATGATATGAACCAAGAACCAATAAAGGGGAGTGAGAAAGAGTGGTGAGACAGATAGGAAGACAACCATAAGAGAGAAGTGACACAAAAATCCAGAGAGGAGAGATTCTGTCGGAGGAGAAGGTGACCAACAGAGTGAAATGCTACAGAGGAGTTAAGAACAAAAATTGAGAAAATAGCATTGGGTTTAGACATTAAGAGATTGTTGGTAACCTTGGAGGCAGCATTTTCAGTTGAATCATGAGGTCAAAAATCACATTGCAAAAATGGAATCATACATCTGGAGTTGAAAGATACCTTAGGCCGCCTAGCTAACCCTACAGAAACTAAGGCCCAGAGAAGTTCAGTTACATGTCAAAAATCACATAGGTAGTAAGTGGCAGAACCAGAATTTGAACTCAGATGCCCCCTCAGTACCACTCAGCCTCCCAAGGACCTGATAGTTTTCTTGGGTTTTCTTAGGACTCTGTCATTCAGTTGATATTTCAGACCAGGGCAGCTATACCCATGTCCTAGAAAGAGGACATCAATAGGCAACCAGGAAGGTTGGAAAGGTCAAGAGTTTTGTGACTTGCCTTTCATTAACCCTAACATCATTCATTTCCCTTTCCCAGATCCATCCTTAGCACTGGGCTTGTCAATAGCTCCACTTGTCAGCCATAACACATCATCTATCAAGAAGAACAGCATCTCCAGTTTCTCAACCATTTGCAGTCTGAGAAGAAATTCTTCTCAAATGGCAAGCAGCCTAAAAATGACTCAAGTTCACACACAATCACCGGCTCACAGGTAGGAACCAGCTTGGAAAATGCAAACTTCTGAGACAGAAAAGTGGAGGCTGCACATTTTCCCTTCACATTCCCCAGAATCTGGGGGAGGGAGAATGGCCTTTTCCTTAACTGACTTTCAGAAAGCCTGCCTTAGCTTATTGCAGTCAGTTAAATCAATAAGCCTACATTTTATTTGATCTTCTTTTAACCGGCTTACCTTGTAAAGCTATATATGAGCAGAGATTGCAGGGCAAAAGTGTCAGCATCACATGTTTTTGAATTGCATAGCATCCAAACCAATCCAGTGTTATCCATCAACTTAATTCCCTGGCAAATGTTTATAATCTGTTTAAAGAATGATAATTTGACTTAGTCACAGGCTAGAGGCAAGGCAGTACCTAGGAAAAAGCCAAACAGCTACTACTATTTATGGCCCTATGGTTAGAAAAATAAACTACCTAGAGAGATGGGCTTCTTTGCAGTGTTTAGGGAATTCTGTCATGCCACATCTCTATGTCAAATCTAGAAACTACCGAGTGGCTACTCCAACCCCTTCATTTTATAAATGAGGAAACAGAGGCCCAGAGAGTTGAGGAGACTTACCCAAGGTTGCACAGATAAGAAATTAGTAGAACTGGGTTTTGAACCAAAGTCCTTAGAATCCAAATGAATATAAAACTCTCCCACATAAGAAGACAACCAGATTTTCATTGTTATCATCAGGACTGAGAAAAAAATGGGCTGATCACATAGCAAGACTGAGAGATCACTAATGTACAACCCTCATAGTCTCCTGGCATCCATGTGATGTCAAGGGAATACAAGGATGAGCCCATTTGTTGAGTGGACTTCCTGCCATGGACTTGTGGAAAGACTTGGATAAGAATCACACAAGATGGTCAACCATGGATGGATTTCAGTCTGCATCATTGGAGAGAGAGCAACACATGGTCACAAATCATAGAGTCATGGACATATTGAAGTATAAAATAGGAAATACTGTTACCTCCACCACCATCATCAACAAATAGTTCTAGTGTAGTCATAGGGTACACAAAACTATAGTGCTATTTCACAAACTCACAGAATTGGAAGTGATCTTGGAGACCATCTGGTCCATCGTCCTCCTGAATAAAGCTTCCCTCAAACTGTCATGAGGTCAGCCAGACTTTGCTTGACCGCCTCCAAGGAGGAAGAGCCAGCCCATTCCACTTCTGGCCAGCTCTAATGGTTAGGAAGCTTTCACTCACACAAAACTAAAATTTGCCCTTTGTAACATCTCCTCCTGCTCCCATATGGTACAGCAAGTGAGATCTGAGATCAGTAAGAAACTACCCTTGCAAACATCCTAAAATAAACCAAATATCGTATTTTTATTTAATGTATATACTAAAAAGGATAAATATAGTGGGACCACTTCATAATGCAATGGCCAGAGAATAAATAACATGCTTTTATTACAGTCTACATTCTCTCAGGCTACTACCATAAAACAATATGATTGGAGATAGCAACAAAAATGTGATTTGATTCACGGCATATTGGAAATATACTGTAATGAAAAGGACACTAGAAACAAGAGCCCAGGCTTCTAATCCCAACTTGTCACTAACTGGTGTGTAACTTTACACAAACCACTTCCTTTCTCTAGGGCAGGTATGGGGAACTTGCGGCCTCAAGGTCGCATGTGGCCTTCTAGGTCCTTGGGTGCCACCTTTGACTAAATCTGAGTTTTATACAACAAATCCCTTTATTGAGGGGATTTGTCCTGTGAAGTTTGGGCTCAGTCAAAGAGTCATACATGAGAACCTAGAGGACCACATGTGGCCTCGAGGCCTGAGTGAGTTCATTTCAAGTTTCAAGATTCTATGAATGTATAAGTGACACTAAGCTAGATGAGAAATGGAAGGGTACAAAGTCAAGTTAAAAGAGATAGGAACAAATTTTAAAAATCAATAACATTCAACAAATTGATGAAATATCCTCTTTATACAAAACCCTGAGCTAGGTACTGGAATAGATTCAAAGATCAATAAGGCATAGGCCCTGCCCTCCTGGAGCTTGGTGTCTAATAGGGGAGAAGATACACACAAAAAATAAATCTGATATAAAACAGAAAAAGGCCAAGTACTTGAGAAAGGTACAAAGGCACAAAAAACTTTTTTTTTTTTTGCAAAAAAACAACTGTCTCATTTTATTCTCATAGCAACGTGTCCAAGGTCATAGGACTGGTAAATGTTTGAGGCAAGATTTGTATCCAGGTCTTCCTAATTCCCAGTTAAGCATGGTATTCAGTATATCATGTTTGCTCTCCGTACAAAACACAAACTCACTTTCCCAGGAAACACAGTCCAGGATACTCAGGGATTTGCCACATAAGGTATTTTCCCAAGAAGAGAAAGAGTGGGTTTCATTTTCATATTTATTTTTAAATTTCATTATTAAGGGGTCTAACTATATTTTCATATTTATTCTTTAAATTTCATTATGAAGTACTTCATGTGTATGTATATTATATATGTATGTGTGTGTATGTGTGTATATACACATATACATATATCCATTTTGGTGTATGCATTAAATAAATGTTAAATCTGTTTTAGGACACATGAAAGGAAGGTGCTATTAGTATTCCCATATTACAGAGGAGAAAACTGAGGCAGGCAGAGGTTAAGTGACTTGCCCAGGGTCCCACAGCTAGTAGAATCTGAGGCAGTACAATGCAATGGGAAGAGCACTGGCTCCAGAGTCAGAGGACTTGGGCTCAAATACATTCTCCAGTGCTTACTTCCTGTGTGACTTTGGTCAAGTCACTTAACTTCAGTTTTTTTCATCTGCCAAATGAAGAGATTAGACTGAATGACTTCTAAATTCCCTTCCAGCCCTACATCTCTGATTTTATGAACAGTGAGTAGAAAGAATGGCAAGAGAGATGAAAGCAGAAAAGGGTCTTAGGAGTCCATGAACTATTTATACCTCAAGTTCCTCCCTTGTCCTAACATCAGGGCTATTAATCTCTCCTGCAAATTTCTCTTTAATTATGCACATGTGCACAAGTCAGCTGAAAGACTCCATGCAAAAAGCTTATTTATTTATTAAGCCAATAGCCTGCTCATCCAAATTTGCTTTCAATTTCATTGTTTTAAAAAACTCATCCATTACTGTCACCTCAGTTCATTAAGAGCACTGGAGTAATTGAATAACTATAAGGCAGAAATCCAGCAGTACTAGGGTGGGGGAGGGGAAGCATTTTATCATAACCACAAGGTAAGGCTAGAGATAGTACCATCTCCAACTACACTGGACAAACTGAAACCCACTCCCTCTGTTCTTGGCAAGATTCCCAACATGGCAATCCCTGGGGGTCCTGGGCTGTGTTTTCCTGGGAAAGTGAGCCTGTGCTCTGTAAAGAGAGTGACCATAGTATAGGGATACCATGCTGACCTGGAAATCAGGAAGACCGGGATACAAATCTTATCTCAAACACTAACTAATTCAATGACCTTGGACAAGTCCCTTGACTTTCCGAGCCTCAGCTTCCTCATCGGTAAAATGGGAGGTAATAATAGCACCTACCTCACAGGGTTGTTGTAAGGCTCAAAGGAAATAAGGTATGTAAAGCATTTTGCAAACCTTAATGTGTTATATTAATGTAAGCTAATATTATTGTTATTTTTGTCATTATCATATTATCACTCTTAGTTCTAAGGGAAATAATGAGACTTAGGTTCATCTCCCAGGACTGGGGTGAATTAGGAAGCACATTCTATGCCAGTTATTGCTTCCCTTTTTGTCTAATACTTCAAGAGTAAAGCTGCCAGTTAAAACCCCAGGAACTGAAGGGAGGGCTGCTTCCTGAGCCTGGGCTCCCTGCCCTGAAATTATGACTCTGGCTCTTCCCCAGAAGATAATCCCCCCACAAAGCAACTGACCTCCAAATGTTCCAGGGACTGCATACAAATCCCTTGGGTACCTCCTTTGGACAGGCCGATGTCTCTCTGTCAAATTTTACCTGAAAATTTGTGAAATGGTACATAAATCACTGCTTAACATAATTGCCCCCAATTGGTTTGACTCTGTCAGGGGAGAGTTCAAGGGAAAAGAGATTCAGTTCAACCTGGTGATGAAGACTGGGAGTATGGGTAGGAAAACTCCAAGAAGGTTTTCTAAACTGCTTACAAATTTTTGCACATTGGGTTCTGGGATACTCACAATCACATTTTAGGTGCTTTGCTATCTTTTCTCCCCTGTTAGGATGACAAGTTTACAGCTGGAAGGGGGTCATCTATGTTGATGCCTCATTGAGAAAAAAAGTCCAAAGATGTTATGAGTTCCTTAATATCACACAATAAGTAGCAGAGCTAGAATCAAACCCAGGCCTCAGGCTCTAGAGAAATGAATTAAAAATGAACAAGTAAAAAGACATGGAAGATAGGAGAGAATAGAATGGAAATGTTAAGTCACTATGAAGTACCAAAGTTTGCAAAAATGAGGGAGGTGTAAGCATTTGTACTCAAGAAGGAGCAAGAAGAGACAGATGAAATGTGAAACTGGATGACATAGTTGAAAAAGCCCTGGGTTCTAGTCTTAGCTTTGCTATAGTTGTCTCATCTGTAAAATGAGGGGATTTAACTACATGACCTCTAAGGTCCTCTCCATCCCTAAAGCTATGGCATCATGGTTTTATTATAATATTAATAAATATTTATTTATGATCAGTTATTTGGCCTTGAACAAATTTTTTAGCTTCTCTCAGCCTTCATCCTTATTTTTAAAATGAAAAATCCAGACAAGATGGTCTCTGCTTCCTTTAATATTCTCTGACTGTCACCATCCTATAGAATCTCCAAGTTGAAAGGGCTTGATCAGTCCATACACAATATCACAAACAGCCTATGCTTAAAGATCTTAAGGGATGAGAATCTCACTCCCTCCCCTAAAGTAGCCCACTGGGCTTTGGGACAGCTCTGTTAGGAAGCTTTTCTGGACATTGAATCTAGATCTGCTTATCTGTAACTTTCACTGTTGTTTCTAATTCTGTCCATGGAGGCCAAGCAAAATAAGGCTAGTTTTGCTTCCAAATGAGAGACCTTCAAAAGCTTAAAGATAGTTACATGCTCCTCTCCCAAGTCTGCTCTAGGACAAACATCCACACTTCTTTTGCTCAGTCCTCATACTGCATTTTGAAGTTCTCATCCTATTCACCCTTTGCTGAATGTTCTTTAGTCAATCAATGTTGCTACTAAAAATATTACAACTAGAACAGAAAACAATTCTCCTGCTGTGATCTGACCAAGACAGAGTACAGAGAAACTATTACTTTTCTTCCTTAGTACCTCTCCTAATGCGGTCTAAGATATTAATAACTACCATTTCTATAGTGTCTTAAGATTTGTTAAGTGCTTTGCAAAAGTGCTTTTGTCATCACAATAACCCTGCTGGGTAGGTGCTATTTTTATTCCCATTTTATAGATGAGAAAACTGAGAGAGATGACTTGCTCAGGGTCAAAGTTGCCTCAACTGAACTCAAAAGTTCTCCACAAACCATGCCCCAGAATCTACTCACCGTTCAGGACAGTATCAACTCTTGTCTCAAATTTCTATACGGACAATTCAATATAATGAAGAAAACACTAGACTTGGAGTCAGAGGCATTGCCACTCAACAGATCATGCTCAAATCATGTAATCTCTATAAGCTTAGTTTCCTCCTCTGAAAAATAAATACAGAGTAGCTAGGTAGCACAGTGGATAGAGCACTGACCATGCAGTCAGGAGGACCTGAATTCAAATCTGGTCTAAGACACTTACTAGCTGTGTGACCCTGGGCAAGTCACTTAACCCTGATTGCTAGAAGAAGAAAGCAGGAAGAAGAAGAAGAAGAAGAAGAAGAAGAAGAAGAAGAAGAAGAAGATTGAATGGAGTAATGTATAGGAATGTGGTTGAAGGATCTGTAGAAGATGGGGAAGGGGGAACAGAGAACAAGATCACTTCCTTCAATTATCTCAAAAATATCTCAAAGTACGTCATAGGGAAGAGAGGTTAGACTTGTTTTCCTTTGGTCTAGAGGGTAGAATTTGGAGGAAGTAGAGGAAGTTGACTAGGAGGTAATTTCAGCTCAACAAAAAGAAAAAACTTTCAAACATTAAGGTGAAACAGACTGACTCTGGAAGGAGAGAGATCAGTATTACTAGACATGTTGAGATGGAGGCTGGATGAGTATTTTTGGAGGGTCTGCAACTGGACCTGTATTGAGAATTCTCAGTAAGGAAGGTCACTAGCAATGCATATCAGCAGCCACTCTGCAACTTTAATCAACTTAAAAGAGTTGCCAGGGCCACTGGAGGCTAAATGGGTTGTCCAGAATTAACTAACCAGCATAAGACAGAAACAGAACTCAAACCCAAGTCTTCCTGATTGAGAGGTCAGCTCTCTATCCTCCTAGCTATATTGCCTCCCTGGATGAGTACTCAATGGCAATATTCAAGATGGGATTCACAATCTTCCTTTTTTTTCTAGTTATATATTTCTTTGATTATAATCTTTTTTTCTGCTATGATTTTATTCTCATAGGAAACTCCCAAGGAAAAAATTCCCTCTACCAAACTAGATTGGTGACTGTTCAGCAGAAACAGTCTTAAGAAGTTGCCTGAGACACTGAGAGATCAATTGATTTGTCCAAGGTCATACAACCAAAGTGTCAAGGGTAGGATTTGAACCCAAGTCTTCCTGTCTCTGAGGTTAGCTTTTCAACCTTCACACCACACTGCCTCTCTACCAGAAGAATTTGTTGTTGTTCATTTGTGTCCAACTCTTTGTGACCCTACTTGGGGTTTTCTTGGCAAAGATACTGGAGGGGTTTGCTGATTCCTTCTCCAGCTCATTTTATAGATGGGGAACCTGAGGCAACTAGGGTTAAGTGACTTGCCCAGGGTCGCACAGCTAGTAAGTGTCTGATGCTGGATTTGAACTCAGGTCTTTCTGTCTCCAAACCCAAGCAAGCTCTCCACTGCACCACTTAGCTGTTCCATCAGAAGAATATTTGTGTTGTAAAAAATGGAGATTAATGTTTCAGGGAAAATCTTAGGGCTGTTGAAAGGACTGTTCAGTTTCCCAAATTCAATCCTGTCCACTTTCTTCTTCCTGGTCATTGTGGGGCAGAGACCTATTATTCACTTACAATTGTCTGTCCAAGATATATGTGTTGAAGGGCCAGCTTTATGAGCTCTCCATCCAACTGAATATGGGAGTCTGGGCAAAAGGCATTCTTCGTTTCCTCTATGTAATTATTTAATCTTAACTCCTTTGAGTGATTATATATTACATTTAGGAGGTTCTTCAATGTTCCTCAGTTTGATAGGCAGACAAGCAGGCAGGAAAGAAGGAAGGCAGGAAGGGAGGGAGGGAGGAAAGAGCCAAGCATTTAAATGCCTCTATGTGCCAGGTACTATGCTAAATGCTTTACAAATATAATCTCATTAACCTTCCGAGCTAAGTGCTATTATTATCCCCATTTTACAGTTTATAAAATTGATGCTGACAGAGTTTAGATGATTTACCCAAGGTCATAGAACTTGTAAGTGTCTGAGGCCATATTTGAACTTGGGTCTTCCTGATTCCAAACCACTCTATACACTGCACCATCTAGCAGCCTCAGCTGATAGAGTCATCACAAAGTCATCTGCAAATAAGTGTCTCTCTAGACTAGAGGTCCTTAACCATCCATGGGGAATCACTCTTCTTTTTTTTGGTTTGTTTGTTTGTTTTTTGTTTTGTTTTGTTTTTGTTTGTTTGTTTTTTAGGCAATCGGGGTTTGTCAAGTGTTTGGTCTGAGGCTGGATTTGAACTCAAGTCCTCCTGACTTCAGGGCCAGTGCTCTATTCACTGCACCACCTAGCTGTCCAGGGAATCACTTCTTTTTCGGCAATACACTAGACATCCTCTGTGACAGTAGAAATCACCTTTGGTGAGCATGCATAGACTGGTTTTATGCCTCACTTAATATCAACATTCAGAGGGCCATAGAATAAAGTTATCTCTGTTGTGCTTGTCAAGGAATCTTTTATGATGCTAATATACGCAGGGAAAACACCTTGTTGGAACAGAGCCTTTAAGGCTGTATTTTGCCCTGCTGAGTCAAATGCTTTTTTGTAATCATCAGACAATAAAAACAATGGGATCCCATATTCTCTGCTCCTTTCAGCCAATCACATGACATAAATATATGCTGTGCTATAGAATATTATTTGCAAAAGCCTTTCTATTCCCATTTCACATTTTTATCAAGGATGTCCTTGATAGAAGAGAATAATTCTCATAAAGATTTTCTTGAAAGCAAGCTAAGCATGGTATATCCAATCACTTGCAAATCTTGAGAAACTCCGCAAAATATCTTAATCCATCCCCTTAATGGACTCAGCCATTTTAGCCGAGTGGTGGAGATAGTAGCCATGTCTCAAACAGTGAAGAGGTCAACAGGTGTAGAGGAAGAATCAGTAAAGGTAGGCTATTCTTTCTAGAAGTTTGTGAGTGAAAATAAATAGGTCAGTGAAATGATAGCTTGAGGGAGAAGTAAGGTGAAGTGAATTTTTTTTTCTTTTTAGGATATGAGATCTTGAGCAAGTTTGTACTTTGGGGGAAAAGATACAACAAGGAGGGAAAGGCAGAATGTAAATGACACAGGGGAGCAACGGATAATAGAGCAAGGACACAGAGGAGATGAGAGAGAATGGGATAAAAGGTATGAGTATAGGGCTTAATGTTGAAATAAGGGTCCTCTCATCCTCTTGTACTATAGAAGATAATGTGCTGGATTTGGAGTCAGAAAGACTTGGGTCCAAATACTGTTTCAGAAGCTAATTAGTTGTATGACTTGGGGCAGATCCCTTACCCTCTTTGTGCCTTAGTTTACTCATCTGTATAATTAGGAGGCTAAATCCGACAACCTCTACGATCCTTCCAGCTCTAAATCTAAGGTCCTATGAAGGGAAGGTAGAGAATATGAATGAGAACATGAAGTTTGGGAAAAATTAAGGAGAGGAATTGAAAGATCTCATATCATATGGTCTTAGTCTCCTCAGTAGAGATGGAGACAAGGTTATCTCCTGAGAGCAGGGGGGAAGGAACCTAGAGGAGGAAAGATTTGGAATCACTATTACAGGGAATGGATAGGAAATCAAGCAGATGTCTGGCACCGACTATGTTCCAGACACTGTGCTAAGCACTTTACAAAATATTATCTCATTTGATTCTCACAACAACCCTGGGAGCTAGGTACTATCATTATCCTCATTTTACAATTGAGGAAACTGAGGTAAGCAGAGGTTAAATGACTTGCCCAAGGTCACACAGCTAGTAAGTGTCTGAAGGTGGATTTGGACTTGGATCTCCATGACTGTAGGTCCAGCATTCTTTCCACTCTACCACCTAGCTGCCTATATGAATAAATAAGAAGACTGCCATATAACAGTGAGTGCACAGTTGATATTAGGTAATAAATTTTCAGTGGATACCATCACACAATGACCATAATAATGTAAATGTTAAGAACAACAAGAAAACAAAAACTGAACAGAGATTATGATAACCATGCTTGGTTCTGGAGAATAGCTAAGAAAATATATTTCCCTTCCTTCTTCAGAGAGGTGGGGGTCTAAGGAAGTAGAACAGTGTATATGCTTCCAGTCTCCTTTGACACATTGGTAAGTTTTGCTGCACTATTTTCCTTGCTTTTGTTGTTGTTAACATTATCGTCGTCATTGCCATCGTCATCATCATCGTTGTCATCCTCATCTAGTTACAAAAGATAGATCACTTGAAATGGGTAGGGACAGGGATGTATTCAGAAATTAGGGTAATGTAAGAGCAAATCATATCTTTTTCTTTCTTCCTTTCTTTTTTTGTTAAATAAGAGTGAGCTGAAATGGCAGCCTATAAGGTCAAACTTATAGAGTAACAAAACTGAGGCCAGCTCGAGGCTGACAGCCTAGGCAAACTGGGAAAAATAGAAGGATAGCAGCAGCATAATTAAGATGGGTCCCTCGGGGGCTTTTCCCAAGGCATCCGAATTTAGAGGGCACTAACAGTTCTCTTACTATTTTAATCAACAGTATCAATTGTGCCACTAGTTAAAACAGAAAGCTTTAAGACTAGGAGCTTCATATACCCCAAATCCTTCCCCCACCCCCAAATGGCCAAACCCAAGCAAGCTCTCCTAAAGTCCACCCTAACCCCTCCCTAGATAGTAACCCCTCCAGCAGTGGTCTTTACTGTGTCCTTGAGTCTCTCTCTCTCTCTCTCTCTCTCTCTCTCTCTCTCTCTCTCTCTCTCTCTCTCTCTTTCTCTCCCTCTCTGTCTCCAAGATTAGGTAGTATCCCAGGGTCTCCCCCTGGTGAGGTCCTGTGTCTTACGGTCTAACAATCTGAAATCTCTCTCCATCATCCCCTGATCAACTGAATTTTCTTTTAAAAAGGTGCTTTAATAATATCTTTCATGCTGCTTTTCCAAGGCACATTTTTTGTGCCCCTGGAGCTAGGATTACCATGTACCACCCAGAGAGGTATACTTTGTCTCAATGAGGTAAGGAACAGATATGAGAGGAGCAAAGGAGTATGAGAATTGAGAGTCAGAAGGATAGGAGATTGTAGTCACAGAGGGGAGATTCAGAGTTCAAGAGTTTGAGGGTGAAATAGTTTTGAGTGACAATGAAGCCTCAGATGTTACCACCCTGGGAGCCTGAGGTGACCAGATCACACCAAGGCAATGGCTATCCTGTGATAACCGTTCTTAGGGTAACATGACATGCCAAATAGCTGCAAATAAAATATATAGACAGTTACGTGAATTACTGATTGTGGAATTTACTGTAATTCCTGCTTCATTGGTCAACTATGGCATCTCATGACCTCTCAGGAACCAAGCCTATTCTAGTCAGAATACTATTCAATTTTCCATCCAGGCTACAATGCCTGTTACACCACAGGTACCTATCAGAGTAAACAGAAGAGATAGTGAATCACTCCAGCCTGCACAGGCCAAACCCTAATGCTTAATAAAACAGGCAACAGTTGCCCTGGGGGAAGAGCCTCCCCCCTACCTCTGCTATGTTTTATTCTTAAACCTGAGAGGAACTCTTTTTCAAATCAAGCTTTATGAGCACTTGGAGGATTTGAGTAAAATTCTGCATTGTCGGCTGTTCTCCTTTCATCAAATGCTCCCATTTGTATCTGCTCAGAAGAGTTTAATTCCATAAGTAAGGATGTCTTTGGGGCTGCACAATCATGTTTATAGGATTGATGTCCCTGTCAGGATCTTCCCTCCTTCAGCCCTAACTATAAACATCTGGTAGAGGAAAAAGTTGAGTGTTTATTACAAATTGTTCAAACTCTGGAGGGTCATTTCCTGATTACTTCCCACTGCATCTGCCTTTCTTATTTATTCATCTGTCTACCCTTTGTCCCTATCAAAGAGACAGGTTTAAGAGCTTTAGACAGTGTCAAAAATCACACAGGAGTGTGCCAACCCCTTCTTCAGTTATCATTTCAGTAGATCAAAGAAAACAGTATAGAGAAGGTTTCCATGCCAGAAACAATGAACCCAAGATTTTCCTCATGTATAGGACCAATGCTTTGCAAAATTATCAAGTGAAGTAGCAGTAGAAGGAAGAGAAGAATGCAGAGGAGGAAGAAGAGGAAAAGGAAGAGGCGTGCCAATATCACCTATCTATTTAGTGGCTGGAGTGACCCTCAAGATCAAAAATCTGACCCCTTCCTACCTTTCTAGTCATCTTATACTTTTCTCCCCTCCATGAACTCTGGTCAGTGACACTGGCCAACTTGTTGTTCCTAGAACAAGACACTCCATTTCCTGATTCCAAGCATATTGTTTCCATCTACCTGGAACTCTCTCCCTCTTCCTCTCCACCTCCTGGCTTCTCCAGCTTCCTTCAAGTCCCAATTAAAGTCCCACATTTTGTGGGCAGTCTTTACTAGTCCCTCTTCACGCTGGTGCCTTCCCTTTGTTGAGTATCTCCAATTTATCCTGTATATATCTTGTTCGTAAATAGTAGTTTGTATATTAGACTGTGAGCTTATTGAAAGTATAGATGATATTTCGCCCTTCTTTGTATCACCAGCATTTAATATAGTGCCTGGGATACAGTAAGTCCTGCTGATTTGTTGACTCGAAGTAGCTAGAGTTATTATTGTTATTGTTGTTGCCCATATTTCTATAGTACTCTAACATTTACAAAGAGCTTCCTTCCCATAACTCTGTGAGATAGATAGGATGAGCGTTATTATGCCCATTTTATAAATAAGGAAACTGAGACTTAGGTAGGTTATTACTACTTCAAAATTTCAATGGGCTCATGACATCACCAATGGGAGTGCATTTTCTACCACCACAGATTATAACCCATTCACTATGTCTTATTCTGTGCATTTCCTGTCCATGTCCTCTCAAAAATCTTTCATAAAGAACCCATCCCCTGGGCTGGCGGTCTTGTCCTTGATCAGAGATTCTTGACTGTTTTTTGTATGCCACGGACCCCTTTGTAAGTCTGATTTAGAGTCCTTTTGGCTCCCTTCTAAGGCCTGGAGCACAGTTTCCTAGAGTCCAGGCAATACTTTAAGGCTTTAAGTTACAGAGAAGGCACCTACCTATAATGGTAGAGGGTTTTTTCTCAACTGGGTTTCTTATACTGAAGAAATCACTGGTCCATTCCCTATCCTTAGTAACTAGAACAATGCCTTGCCTGTAGTAGATACTTAATTAATATTTTCTGGATTAGAACTCTTTATGTCTCTGGTCTCATTTATAGAAAAAATAGCAATATTGATTTTACTAAATTTCTCCAGCAATATTCCAATTCATTTATCACTGGGACAAAGATGTCATATTTAAAACACCAAATTAGGATAGGACCAATTTCCCTGAAACATGGATTAGTTTTCCCTAAAAGGCAATAAAATTGTTCCTGGGACTTGATTGACCCCTGCCTCCTTTGTCAGCTTCCTGGTCAGCTAAGGGCATAAAAAGTTCTACCCACGTGAATTTGGGGCCCTTAGACTTGGTAGATTTCTGAAGACTCATGTGAGTTGCCATACCCTGGCCTGCTGACCAGGTGATTTTCCCTATGAAGATGAGAGGGACAAGTATCCTTCTTGCATATTCTCGCTGTGTTAGGACAAAGTAAACCTTATTTTGTTAACTATTCAGTGATTTTTGAGGACCTCATTTCACCCCAACCTCAAATCTGAACTAACAAGTTGTTAGCATTAGGCCCACCCCTAATACAACTATTAAATTTGTGTTGGTATACTGTTGTTCTTAGCACCAATGACCCCCTTTTCCACCACCCTGCAGTGATCATTAAAGAAATACAAGAGTGTAGTCACATAGGCTGAAAGTCATTCAAAA
Organism: Vombatus ursinus; assembly: GCF_900497805.2. Classification (NCBI taxonomy): domain Eukaryota; kingdom Metazoa; phylum Chordata; class Mammalia; order Diprotodontia; family Vombatidae; genus Vombatus; species Vombatus ursinus. Next base: position 27,500,157 of record NW_020954564.1, read on the forward strand.
AATCTGTTTCATGGCTCACCACAGCCCAGGATTTTATCATCTGGCTGACAATCTATTGGTGATGAGGTTCTCCTAACTTAGCAAGTTAATAGGCACAATCTGTCTCTGAGACTATACGTGCAATCTTTTCACTTTGTTAGAAGTTTCCAGAGCTTGTATTCACCTGGCAAAGCCTTCTAAAACCCAGTGATCCCTCCATACTTCAATGAGACATCAAAGCAAGAGGTTTGTGAAGAAGAAGTTATCACCAATAGTACATTAGCATGTTGTCTTAAGATTCACAAAGCAATCTCTTCACAGCAACCTTGTGAGGTAGGTAGTACCAATATTATCCCCATTTTACAGATGAAGAAATTCATGGCCAAAGTATCACATCTAGTAAGTGGAAGAACCAAGACTTAAACCCAGGTCTTCTGACTCTGAAGCTAGTATTCTTTCTATCCATCATGAGTTCTTCTCCAAGTAATCTGATCCTCCCTTTCCTGGGTCTCTTTCCTCCCTTTTGATGTCTCCTTCATTCCCACTCAGGTCCCAATGACCTCTTCTCTCTCTTCCTTCATAAAATTACTCTCAGGAAATGACCTGCTCTCCACCACTTATTCACAAATCACTCCATCCCTTTGCCTACAGGCTGTGACTCCCGCAGATCCACTGATTCATAGAATGCTAGAGCTAGCACTGACCAACAGAGTTCATCTGGTACCGGTAAGCCTCCCTCTCCTGCTCCCCCATCATATAGGTGAGGAAACTGAGTCCACAAGAGGAAAAGTGACTTCTCCTGGTCACATGCAGAGTTAGGCCAGCGAACTCTTCACTGTAATGCCCTGACTCCCTTGTTATGGGCAAGGAGGGTAAGAATTAAGGACTAAAAGGTCCCTTAGATCTCAGTCCTTCTGTGTGTTAAGTCCTTCTTGCAGAAAATACTTTTCAAGCATGTCTAAAAGGCAGCAGTGGCCAATACAGGTATTATACGACATTTGGCATTGTGATGCTCATTTGAGTAACGCTGCTTTTCCTGTGGTTTCAATCTAGAGGATAAATTGCCCAGGACTCCAGAAAATAAAGCCACTTTTGGATTATCTCCTGCCCTATCTACATGCCAGAAGCTTATACAGCCCAATGACCTGAGATGACCAAGTGGCAACAGGACCTTCTTAATCCACTATCCCTCCTTTTGTCATTCCATTGAAGCTGTTTCCTGGAATAGGTGGGCAGGGAGTGGAGGATGAAGGGAAAGAGGCAGAATATTCTATTTGTTGCTTAATCTCTTGCATTTTCTGCCAAAATACATCACTGTGTCACAGGTAACATTCCAAAAGCCAATCCAATTCATCAAATATTGTCTTCTGTGTGCAAGACCCCATGCTGGGTATAAGAATACACAAATGGAATAAAACAGTGCCTGTCCTCAAGGAGCTTAAAATCTAGTACAGAGTATAAGACAGGTAACTATACATAAATAATTGTGACACAACGTAGTAAGTTGTTAACCCAGAGTTTGACCCAGAGTTAACCAAGAGGCGACAACTAAAGCATAGAAAAGTGAAATGACTTACCCAAAGTTCCACAGCTAGTTAGAGGCTCAGTCTTTGACTAGGACCTCCGTCTCCTGGCCTCCTACCCAGTCCTCTTTCAACTTATACCATAACGACAAAATCTGTATTTGAGACCCTGCTCCTCTATCCCTGCAAGGTGCCATGGATATTCCCACCTTACTTAGATGCCAACGCTACTTATGGTAGTATTTTCTGCAAGAATGGCTTAACACACAGAAGGACTGAGATCTAAGGGACCTTTAAAGTGCTTAATTCATGACAAGAGCACTTGAAATTAGAAGCATTGGGTTCAAGTCCCAGCTCTGATACAATATAATCATATGTTTAGAATTAGAAGAGACCAAAAAAGATCACTCTGTCATTACATCATAATCCTCTCATTTTACAGATGAAGAAACTGAGGGTAATTGCAGTGAATTGATTAGACCATGGTCACACATCTAGTGTCAGAGGCGAGATTTGAACCCAAGTCTTCCTGATTCCAGTCTAGCATTTTATACACCATACTACATTGCCTATCTGTGTTTTTTGAGCAAATCACTGCCAATGCCTGGACCTCAGTTTCCTAATCTGTAAAATGGAAAGAAAAGGTAATAGAGGATCTCTTTGGTCCTTTCTACCTTTGTTAGCTCATGATCCTATGATTCTGTGCTTTGAGAACACAAAAGTACAAAAAAATTTAGGCCATGTTGGATAACTTTAACATTCTGTAAAACATCTATCCCTGCTTCCCATGCTTCTCTTGTTGTCTTTAAAATTCTCCTCATGCCAGCTTTAGCTGCCTTGGTCCCTCTCTAGTCATGTCTTATAAAGATATTTATTACGATCAGTGGGCAGCTAGGTGGCACAGTGGATAGGGCAATGGGCTCGGAATCAGGAAGACTCATCTTCATGAGTTCAAACCTGGCCTCAGACACTCACTAGCTGTGTGACCCTGGGCAAGTCCCTTAACCCTTTTCCCCTCAGTTCTTCATCTATAAAATGAACTGGAGAAGGAAATGGCAAAGCACTCCAGTATCTCTGTCAAAAAAAAAAATCCCAGATGGGGTCACAGAGAATTGGACACAACTGAAAAGGTTCAACAACAAAGCCAACATCATAACCAGCTCCCTCAAGAAAGTGCGTTTTCATCACTCTTCTTGCCAGTTCACATACCGAGAGTGGTGAACATTGCCAGCAGTTTTCTTAGGGAGATCAGTGACTGTGCTGTAGGAAAAAGCATGGTAAATATCGAACCATATTTTCAGTGAAAAGAATAAGGCAAGAATTGGCCCTGTTCTACCTATTGGAATTTTGAGGTATAGATAGAGATCTGTGTATGTACACACACATACACATGTATGTGTACATATGTGTATATGAGTATGTATATGTATATATAAAATTTTTTATTCTACTTCCCAACTAGGTTGTTAGAAGGAAAGAGCTCTTTAAACCTTTAGCTGGTATTAAAATGTTCATTAATGTGACCTTTAGAGATGGAATAAGTACGCAGACTTCTGAGGGGACTACTTTGAAGACAAAACACTTATTTGGATATATTCTATCGTAGTATGTTTGCTTAAAAAGCCAATCTTGTTCCTTTGATAGTCATACGTCAATAAGCCACAGCAACACATCAAGACATCTTCATCCAGATTGGTTGAGAGAACATAGGTTTTTCAGATACTGAGGTTAGCAAGCTGGATTGCTTTCATGGGCAGGAATGGTATGAGAAGACTATGTGTGTGTGTGTGTGTGTGTGTGTGTGTGTATTACATACATACATATAAATGTATATATATATATATATATATATAAATATATATATATGAAATCTCCATTCAATGCATCTGTCCTGGCCTAAAGCCCATGCCATCTCCTAAATCACTTAATGCAAAGCCCAAAGCAAGCATCTCGTTGTGAGCCCAGAAGGAGAGAATATGGTCATCAGAGCTCTAGACGTCAACTTAGGAAGAGATAGGATCCAATCCTGCCTCGTATACTTAATACTCATATGACCCTGAACAAGACATTTAAACCTCATTATGCCTCATTTTCTTTATCTGTAAAAGGAGAGAGTTGGACTCAGTAGTCTCTAAGGTTTCTTCTACCTCTTAATCTATGATCTTATGATCCTATGCTGAAGTACCAAAAGATGAAGCACACATTAGTTAATATTGTAGACGGCTAAGTCCCACTCAGGGCTTCAAGGAAAGAACTTACATCTCTTGACCACGCAACTGACTTTTTTTGTTTTCTTTTGTAACTTGTATTTTAACAACAATCTCAACAACAAAAAAAAGGTAAGAGAAAAGACTCTAAATAAAACCCTTTATAAGCATAAGGTGAGAACTACGACAAGTAGTATATTGCCTATTTCCTTGTATGAGAAGGGGATGGAGCCTCCTGCTGGAGGCTCCTTTCCCCTTTCCACTGTACAAGTCAGGGAATAAGCCCAAAGTCCACATGTGGAGGTGGGGAAGGACTTGCTGCCGAGTAAGACAGCATCCCCCCCAAGGATGTGTAGCTCTCGGAGTCAATGGGTCTGAAGACCACACGACAGACCAACCTGAGGAGTGGGTTTCAGCCTACAAAGACAACAGTACTGCAGATCCTGGACAGCAATGGCAGCAGCATGAGCGGGAGGAGGTATTGACCGCATTTAAGGAGAAGCAGGGAATTTACCAGGAGATGCTTCCCTTTCCATAACCCCATCTTCTCCTGAAAACCTTTCCCAATCCCTCTTAACTCTAGGGCTTTCGGCTGATTCTTTATCCTGCATATAGTTTGTCTGCAGCTTGTCTCTCCCATTAGATTGTGAGTTCCTAGAGGGCAGAGACTGCCTTTCTTTGTATTCCTAGCACTTATTACAATGCCTAGCACATGGTAAGTGCTTAATAAATGTTTATTGACTGACTAACTAACCCTAAGATCTTTGAACCCACTAGGGAGAAGTGGAATTGTTATGTGGACTGTGGATTGTTGTTTTTTGTCCCTCATTTTAGAAAAGAACCAATGATATCACTGGGTGATGTCTGGACTCAGGAGTGAATTGGATTGACATGAGCAGAGTGGCACAAAGCCATCAATCAACCTCACTCTCTCTTCCAGAGTCATCCAAGTTCAGTGGCAAAATAGAAGTCAAGACAACTGGCAATGGCCTGGAATGCAATGGATGACCTTGGTGTCTTCAATGTCTAACCAAGCTCTAAGTACTCCACAACACCTGCTTCAGCTGCCTTCATGGCCATTGGAACAAATTGTCATCATCCACCCCTTCTGCAGGGGAGAAGTCATCACATGCTTGGGGTAGACATCCCTCTAACTCGCTGATGGGTCTGAGGCCTATTGGCTACCCTCAACCTGGTTTAGAGATGGTTTATCAGAATGTGGCTATTGCACATGCTGCAGCTTCTAAAAGTCACAGGGGAGAGTTGGGTGGCAGGTATATGCCAAGAGTGGATGAGAAGTCCTGAAAAGGTCTTGGCACACCAGAGGTGCTGGTCTTCCCTGAACACATCATGTGAATTACAAGTACAGCAATGGACCTTGGGAGAAAGAGACCTGAGGGGTCCTTTTACTGTTATTACTATTCTTTTCAAACATTTTGTTAGCCTCTTTGCTTGAAGGGGGTTAGTGAATACAGGAACAAAACAGGATTCTCAAAGGGATACATGCCAAATCAGATGTTCCCAGGTACTGAATCTTGGATTGGGAGAAAAAAAATTATTCTTTGAGAATAACCCCAGAGATTAAACTCTGCTTACATGTGCTCAGAGCTGAGAATCCAATGTATGGTTTACAGACATTTATCTTTTTTAAAAAATATACTTTAATAAACTAATAACAACTTATTTACTTTATGTTTTCTTCTGACTTCTTCCCTGACTGCTTACATATAATTTTTGTTGATAGTATAGTTTTAATTTCCATATAGGCTGTTCTAGTTCTGCTTTCTTTATTTTGCTTTATTTCCTATGCCTTTCTATATTTCTTATATTGCTTAGATTTGTCATTTTAATAGTGACATAATATTCCCTTCCAATAATATGCCACCATGTGCTTGGTCATTTCTAATGCTCTTCCACTGGACCTATTATAGATTTGCAAATAGGGCCAGAAAAAGCTACAGCACCCCAATATATTAGTAAATGCCACTAACAAAGGAAGACAAATGTATTCCAAAGACCTAAGTGTTCAATGCCTGGATTTATTATTTTCATGTGGCCCTAACTTTAAAATTTCATTTTCCTTTTTTAAAACAAAACAGAGAGAGGCAAGGCAGTTAGTGGGTAGAGAGCTGGCCCTAGGAGTCAGGAAGACCTGGGTTCAAGACCTGCCTCTGATACATATTGGTTTTGTGATACTGAGCAAATCACTTAACCTCTTAGTGCCCTAGACCAGTAGTCTCCAAAGTAGAGGCTATAGCCCCTGGGGGCTCCAACCAAGTGAAGGATGATTTCCTTCCCACCCTTCCTTCAATAGACAATTGTGAGACTCCTCTCTTATGTAATAACACCTATCCTTATTATCCAACACTCTCAGCTCCACCCCCTCTTACAGGCTCCCAACCTCCCTGGTCTTTAAACCCTCCCTAGCATAAACCCTTCAGAACAGTTATAACCTAACTGTTTACCCAAACACATTCAGCAACAGTTTCAGAAGAGCCAACAGGAAAGTTCCACCCCTTCCCAGCATACCCAATCCTGGCTCCCCAGATCATCTCCTTAGTGAAATAGCTCTCATCTCTAGGAAGGCAGGCTTTCTGTTCCAGGTGTAAGTGACCAGGAGTAAGAACTCAACTTCCTCCTTGTCATAGATAAGTAGGTGTGGATGGGTGGTAATTTTCAACAAAGATCCCATTACATTACCTTTCTCCTCAATCCCACCAGTCTTCCAAAATTCCCTATTATTAAGTGCACCCTGTACCTTCCAGTCACCTGGGTTCACAATTTTACACCATCTTTGATCCCCTCACTCCCTTCAACCAATCGGTTGCCAAATTTTGTCATTTGTCCTTCCACCACATCTTTGCTAACTGACCCTTTCCATTTACTCACATTGTCCTTGTTGTTATTGTTAAGTTGTTTCAGTCAAGACTGACTCTTGGTGATCCCATTAGGGATTTTCTTGGCAAAGATACTGGAGTAGTTTGCTGTTTCCTTCTCCAGCCCATTTTATAGATAAGGAAATTGAGACAAACAGGGCTAAGTGACTTGTTCAGGGTCACACAGCCAGTAAATGTCTGAGGTTGGATTTAAACTCAGGTTCTCCCAACTCCAGGGCCAACACTCTATCCACTGTGCCACCTAGCTGCCCTAAGATTAAACTAGATGATTTTTGAAATCTCTTCCTTGCCTAACATCCTGTGATTCTGTGTTTCTATGACTTCTGGTTGTTCATATTATGGATGGTGAAAAATAACTAACAAAATCTTCCTCTGCTCATTTACCTTCAGGGACAGTCAGGAGGGCAAAGATCTTTTAACTTTGGTTCCAAATGAAGGAAATGATTATTCTTTCTTTTAAGAAATCAATGAGTTAAAGAAAGCATTTAAAACTATGTGGTTTAAGTATTTTTATATGTTAAATGTGACAGGAAGAGGCTAAAAAACTCACCTTTTTTGGACCCAAATGGCCAGCAATGAATTTTGTAATCAAGTAACAACCAGGGGAGCCAACCCTGCACTGCTGTTCTCCATAATTAATCTGGTAACCATAGCAACCTATATACACTTCACCTAGACTTCATCTTAAAGGGTATTTGAATAAACTCAAAAAGAAGTAATTATGCAATTCAATTTAAGACCAAGAAACAAACAAGCCATGGCTACAATTAAACAAACAAGCCCTTTCTGAGATTGTCCAAGGCAGTGTTTATGTAATTGCCCGCTAAGGGGCAGGCTGAACCACCACCACCACCCTGGGCACCCTGGCTTCTAGGTATGGAAGCCTGGTTGATTGCAGAACCTGGAGTGCCTCCCAAAAGCATTTTAAAAGATGAATAGTTTTCAGTAGATGCCTGGTGAACCCAAAGAGCCAAACTAAAGAGAAGAAGCTAAAATAGCTTAAGTAGAACTTACAGGGAGGCATCTTTTAAGCTGAACAAAAGGAAATGACAACAATCCAACAGCGGATAGGGTTGCATCTAAAGGCAGTGAGTTCCCCATCACTGGAGGTCTATAAGCAGAGGATACCTGACCACTTTTCAGGGATATTAATGAAGAAGTTCCTGCTCAGATAGGGGTTAAACTGGACACTTGTGAGGCACCTTTCAGCCCTGAGATTCCACTTAGCAACACCCCACCCCCTAAGAACCCATGGGTGTCCTGGCACTTCCCATCTGTACCTCCTCTTTGGGCAAACATTCCACCACCAAAGGAAAGGAAAATCTGGAGGGATACATCTGGTGTCTCCAGAGTATTCATTTCCTAAGGAAAAATCCTCATTCCCCACCCTCCATTCCCCTCCCACCCCCGCTCCACTGCTGCAAAGACAAAGGGGTTTGTTGTTTCAGCTAGAATGGATTCCATAAAAGTTTTATGTTTCTGACTGGGCTAATGGAGTCAGAGTGGCATCAGCTCTGTCTGCCGGTAAAAATAAGGCAGCGCGACTGCCATGATCATTTAGTTGGAGTCCAAGCAGTGCGCTGGAGATCCCCGAGGGCTGCCTGCCGCGGCCGCTTGCCACGCCAAGGCTGGAAATAAATGTTTCTTCCCCTTTGTTTGCTATGCGAAGGCAAGATAATGCAGCACATTCGGTTAACATTTGTCACTGAAACACATTCCCCTTCAGGAATAATATGTGGGAGTTGCGGAGACCTAGTGTTTCCAATTAATCAGGGCTAGGATTAATCATGCAAGAAATGAAAGTGGAAATTTAATATTTGAAAATAAGAGTGAAAGCGGTAGCCAAGTCTAATTAAAATATACTTTCTTCTTTTAATGTACACAACAAGCTCTATTTTATTAGCTGCCTTAATTCGTTTTGTCTCGCGTACCCGATGCTAGCTAGGATAAAGGCCATCTTCTAAAAGCTGCAGCCGATCAATTTCCCAAGTCTCCTTGGGTGCATCCAGACGCTTCCCCGATATGGTTGCGTGCCTCGGAGGGGTTCCCACCCCCTTTTCGCTTCCATTCAGTCCCAAAGTAGACATCTCTTCCATTCCTTAAGAATATTCCATGCTTCACCTACAGAAATTGTTCTCTTCTCAGCTGAATGCAGTCCCCGGACCCTTTGGAATAGCCCCTGCCAAGACTGCAGAGTATAGTGCCTGTAAAACTTCAAAGTCATCTTCGGCTTAACAGCTGCTCATTTCAGCTACCCCAGAGCTCCCTCTATTCCTCTGTGGCTCACACTGAGCCAGAAGCTGCAACCCTCTGGCACTCGGGATTAAAGCCCCGGGCTAAACCAAGAGCCAAGAGCTTCCCACCAAATAGCAAACTAATATACAGTATGTCGGCCTGAGCAAACTAAGCAGAGCCTGGATTTGTTGAGCCTAATTAGTTTTATTACTTCATAAAATAGAATTCCAGGTCCCTGGTTTTCAGGAAAATAATTTCAATTTCAAATGAGAGAATGTTACTTACTGAAGGAGTTCTCCGAATTAAAGGTAAAGGCAAACAGTTCCAATGTTTTCAGGACCAGAGAGAGAGAACTCAGGAAGCCCAATGTGCCTATAAAGGGTTAAGGCCCTTCCTTGTTTCCAAAGTGAGAATCCCCAGCTCCCTTCACCGGAGGCACCTGCCTGATCCTAACTTCAAAGAAGGCTTCAGTCACTGCCCTATTCTTTCTGTAACACAGTTCTCAGGGAGCCAGATATTTTATATAGTTCTGTGCTAGATGATATTTGACATTAGCCACTGCAATCAAAGCATCGATGCTAGAATGAATATCGTTAAAAACCAATAGTCCCATAGGTGAATTGTGACCATTCAGGGTGTTTTCCTTTTTTAATTCTCAGGAAGGACTGTCCATCGGGATATCTCCGTCTCTCCCCAAATCTATTTCCAATGAAAATCAGTTTCCACCAGAGAGTAAAGGGACCCTTACCCATCATGCTCTTTTGACATTTTTGAACATTTAGAAACTGGTAAAAAGAAAAGAGAGGAGGAAGCTCTTCTAGGTGACTTGGATTCAGGAGATGAGGCCCTGCCTCTCTTGGTTGCCCACTTGGGTTAGTCAAGGTCAAAAGTAAATTTAAAGAAAATTAAGAGGGCAGCTAGGTGGCGCAGTAGATAGGGCTCCGGCCTTGGAATCAGGAGGACCTGAGTTCAAATTGGACTTCAGACTTTAGGATTTGACACTCGCTGTGTGACCTCTGGGAAAATCACTTAATTCCAACTGCATCACCAAAAAAAATAAAATAAAAAAAATTATGGCCTATCTTGCTGTGATCATCTGAAAGTTATCATCGTTGTTATTGTTGTTGTTAAAAGGACAAAGGGGTCAGAGGAGGGTGATATGGTACCTGATACACTGACCTGGGAGTCTAGAAGCCAGGTGCTCTAGTCCTAACTCAGCTAATGACTAGCTGTGTGATAGAGCAGCTAGATGGCACAGTGGATGAAGTGCCAGATCTGAATTCAGGAAGACTCTTCTTCCCAAGTTCAAATCTGGCCTCAGACACTTATTAGCTGTGTGACCCTACACAAGTCACTTAACTCTGCCTCATTTTCCTCATCTGTAAAATGGGCTGGAGAAGGAAAAAGGCAAACCACTCCAGTATCTTTGCCAAAAAAATAAATGGAGTCATGAAGAGTCAGACATGATTGAAGGAAAGACTCAGGAACAGTAACAGTTGTGTTACACTGACCAAGTCACAACTTCTCTTTCTCTCAGTTTCCCATGCTTTAAAACAAGAGGATTGGACTAGAAGATACTTTCCAGTCCAAACATTCTATTAAGCTAATAGTAGAAAGAGTGCCAGGTTGAGAATGAGAAAACCTAGGTTTAAATCCTGGCTCTTCTACCTGATACCTGCATGACCTTAGGCAAATCAACTTCTCTGGGCCTCAGTTCCTTCGTCTATAAAATGACAGAATTGGACTAGATTTCCCTTCTCATAGCTATTTTTACCTCTTTGCCTTTCTCCCAAAACAAGAAAACCCCCCTCCCCTGTTTAGAGTTTTGACTGAAGTGGGGGAAAGTAAATTCATTCCAACAAAGATTGGGATTAAAAAACATCATGAAGTCCAAGAACTAATAGATACAAAGGGAAAAATAACGAAACTGCCCTTACTCTCGAGACTTCATTTTATTGGAGGAGAATCACATATACTTGGAAAAGGAAATGCAAATACATAAAAAGAAATGGGGAGGAAAGAGAATAAGCATTTATTAAGCACCTACAATGTGCCAGACGCTGTGATAAATGCTTTACAAATATTATCTCATTTTATCCTCACAACAACAACCCTGCTGGGTAGGTGATATTATCATCACCATTTTACAGATGAGGAAATTGAAGCAGACAGAGGTTAAGTGACTTGCCCAGGGTCATAAAGCTAGTGTCTGAGATGGGATTTGAACTTAGGTCCCCCTGACTCCAGGGCTGGTGCTCTATCCACTGCACCACCAAGGTGCCCCCTAAACTGAGTTTTGAAGGAAGCTAAGGATTCAGTGAAGCAGGGTCTTCTAATGATGCAATTATCCCATCTCTCTTTTCTCCCGAACTTCTAGAGAAAGCTTCCCATATTCTCCTTGCCTCCTCTTCCTCTCCTCCCAGTTACTTTATCCTCCTAGCAGTCTGGCTTTCAACCTTCCCATTCAACTGAAACTATTCTTTCAAAGGTTACTATCAATCTCTTTTAAAAAATCATTGATACCTTTTGTTTTAATAGTAGTCATTTCTAAATATACCTCTCACCCACCCCACCCCAACCCCCAGTCACAAACCAGTCTGTCTTTTCAGGTAACAAAGTAAAAAGAGAAATTAAGCAAAACCAACTAACCAACCAGCATATTATCTAACTGCATCTGATAAGGGATGCAATATTCCACATAAAACAACCCCACCTATCAAAGCTAAGGAAGGAGGTGAATTTCCTCATGTCTTCTCCGTGGTCAAGACTGGTCATTACAACTATATAGAGTTCAGTTTCCTTTTCTTGTTTCTTTCCATTAAATTGTAGTGGTCATTATGCATATTGTATTCCAACAATATCTGGAATTTTTTCTGTCTTGATCCTTCTTGACCTTTCTTCAGCATTTAATACTCTTGGCCAGCTCCTCCTCCAGGATATTCCCATCACTCCAGACTTGGAGGACATGTCTTTCTCCTTGTTCTCTTCCGTATCTGTCTGTGCACTCTTTCTTAGTCTACTTTTAGGTATCCATGTACCATCCTCCAACCATGGCTGTCCCCCAAGTCTCTGTCTCAGGTCCTTCTCTTTTCTCTCTCTCCCTTCCTCTCCCCCTCCCCTCTCTCCCTCTCTCTCCCTCTCTCTCTCTCCCCTTCCCCCCTATCCCCCCTTTCTCTGTGAACTCATTAGCACCTATGGATTCAATTATTTCACCTATGCAAATGATTCCCAGATTAGACTTCTTGAAGGTAGGAGCTATTTCATTTTTATCATCAGATCCCCAGCACATAACACAGTGCCTGGGACATAGTAGGGGCTTAATAAATTTTTGTTTAATTCAAATGAATTTCTGAAAAAAAATGAATTTAACTAATTCTTCTAAGTGATGCAATGGATAGAGTGCTGGACTTCAGGTCAGGGAGTCTGGAATTCAAATTCCATCTCGGACACTTCTTAACAGTATGACCCTGGGCAAGTCATTTAACCTGTTTGCCTCAGTTTCCTTATTTGTAAAATAGGGATAATAATTGTACCTACCCGTCAGGGTTGTTTGTTAGGATCAAATGAGATAATATTTGTAAAGTGCTTGTCAAACCTTAAAGCACTATGTAAATTCTATTATCATCATCATCGTCATCGTCATCATTATTACATTTAGAGCTGGAAGAGATTTTAGAGGTCCTCTAGTCTAATCCAAAAACCTCATTTTGTAGATGAATGACTTCCTTAGTATGGTCACACAGGTACTAAGTGGCAGAACTGAGAATTTGAACTCAAGTCCTAACTTGAGTTAGGTGTTCAGTGACCTGAGTTTCAGTGTTCTCTTCACTGTTCCAAGTTGTCTCCTATGTCCCTGAGGCCAGCAGAAAGAGGATATCACACCTTTAAACTGACTCTTTATAAAGGGGGTAGGGGGAATGTACAGGTTGGCTCTAAGCATCCTCATGAAAGTAGGAGGGTGAAAGATTCAAAGACTCTTTTCCTTCCATTGCTTTGCTAGAAGTAAATCCCACCTCCTCCTCTCCCCCCACCCCCCGCCAGCCTTCCATGGTACCTCATGGCCCTTTGCTGTTTAACTATACTTCCTCTCATGCATGCTTACTTAAGCTGTCTGTCTCCATCATCTAGTGCCTAATAACACACTTTCCCCAAAGGCAGGAGATTAATGGTCCCTTGTCCTGCCATGTTCCCTGCACTCCTGCCTACCTTCTGCTCCCTTCCTGGCAGCACAGCCTCTGTTGGCTTCTTTTTCCAATCCTGCTGGAAAGTCAGATGTCTCCTCTGTCCTTCAACTACATCCAGAGTCTACTCCAAGGGGTGGGGGGTACACAACAATTGATTTTCAGAGCTCAGAAGTTGATAGGGGCTTCAAAATGCAATCATTGACAGACAACTCCTCACATACTGATGTCATGTCACAAACACCCCCAAGTACCAGGATAAGATGTAGATATTGAGAATGTAGGCACAAGGATCATGAGATTTCTTTGGAACAAGCTATTTACCTGAAAGTATCTTTAGCACATTTGTCAAAAACCACTTAAGAGGAAAAATGTATTCATGACATCTTTCCCACCCTTATTTGCCCAGTTCAAGAGCTGTTCCCTATGCTCATAAGACGTACAATTGGAAAAGACCTCAGAGATCATTTAATCTGACCACTTCATTTTACAAATGAATGGGGCCCAGAGAGGGCAAGTGTCTTGCTCATGGTCATATAGTTAGTAAGTGACAGAGCTGGGATGTCGTCTCCTCTGGTCCTCCTCACCCCTATCTGAATGTGATCTATTGTCCTTCATCTGATTTCATAGGTCTTGTATGTTTTGTATGTTTCTTATGTATCTATATTTTCTTTTTTTGAAATTGTATTTATTTAATTTTTAATTTATGAAATAAAATGAGCATTTCCATAACATAGTAGAATTTTAAAAAAAAACAAATATGATTACACATGAAGCTGCAAAACTATTATGTACATCTTGCTATTATTACTTTTAATTATATAACAAAGTTATCATGTAACTTTCTTTTTTTCCCTTTTTTTCTCCAGCCCCCCACCCTAGAGATAGCTATCATTAGACACAAATATGTATATGTGTGTGTGTGTGTGTATGTAAAATCATTCTATACATACTTCTATTTCTCAGTTCTTTCTCTGGATGCAGATAGCAATGCCTATACCACAAATTATGGTATATGATCATGATGGAATACGACTGTGCTATAAGAAATGAGGAGTTTGTTGGTTTTAGAAAAACATGGATAGACTTACATTTTCATCATATGTATCTGTGAACATACATATTAGACTGTTAGTTCCTTATGGGGAGGTTTTCATACCTCATTTTTCTTTGTATGTTTTCCAATACCTAACAGCAGGCATTGCACATAAGAGATGCCAGTCAGTCAATCAGTCAATAAACATTGATCAAATACCTACTGTGTGTCAGTCACTAAATTAAGTGCTGAGGCTACAAAGAAAGGCAAAAGACAGTCCCTGCTCTCAAGGAGTTCACAGTCTAATGGGGGAGACAGCATGCAAATAACTATGTACAAATGAATACTATCCAGGAAAAATTAGAGGCAATCAATAGAGGGAAGGCACTAGCATTAATGGGCATTAGGAAGGATCCCTGTAGAATGTGGAATTTTAGCTGGCAGTTAAAGGAAGCCAGGGAAGCCTGGAGGCAGAGATAATGAAGGAGAATATTCCAACCATTGGAGAAAGACAAAGAACATTCCTGAGGGACATGCCTCTTGGGGATGAGGGTCCCCTACTCTACTCATAAGGCATGAGCACCTCCCATACTTAAAGATCAGAGCTGCTTTCTGCCTTCTCAAAACTTCACTGATAATGATGGGATTCTAGTTGAGACTTGAAGGAAGCTAGGATGTTTAATAAATGTTTGTTGAGTTAATAAACAACTGAATAACAGTTATAATTCATGTTTCTAGTATTTTCTTTACATCAGCCACATGAAGGAAGTAGCAAACTTTATGATCCCCATTTTATATAGAGATGAGGGCACTTTTTACATAGATGAGAAATATATAGATACGTAGATGAGTTCAGAGACTTCCCCAACATCATAAAGGTAATAAATAGAAGTAAAGGTTTAAACCTGGGTTTTCTGGGTCCAAGAATAGAGTTGTTTCTACTATAACAACATGAACAAACAAATGAAGGCAAATAGAAAGTTATAGACATAGAAATAATTGTAAAATTGTGTCATATCATTGTAAGAATAAGCATAACATAGAGTCTCTTCCTCAGACTCAAAGAAGAGCTGAGTTCAAGTCCTGACTGTGATATATACTGTGTGCCTAGGGACAAGTAACTTAACCTCTTAGTGCCCAAGACAGTTTTCTAAGATGGAAAACGACAGATAAGTAACCAATTGGAGTCAATGATAGGACTTTTCACACTGGGAGTAAATCAATCACAGGTCCAAAATATAAAATCAAAAAACAGTCAGCTTCATATACCATATATCCCAGTCATCTTCTTGTCATACTCTGACCTTCCCCTCACTTCCCACCTCTTCTTCCAGGCAATCAATTCTGCTATGGCTCCCCTCCCCATCCCTGTGACTTCCTAGCCTGGACTAAAAGATCTTTCTAAGACCACAAGTCCCCTCTATGTCTTGTCTCTCCCTCTTAGACTGTAAGCTCCTTGAGGGCAGAGCAGGTCTTGCTTTTGCATTTGTATGACCACCATTTGTCACAGTACTTAGTACATAAACACTTAAATAAATGCTTTTCATTCATTCACTCTACATTACTAGAAAACTAACAAGCAAGACTGAAAAACAGGACAGAATGAAATAACAACAGTTAACACTGGAACTGTCCACCAGAACTGCTAGTTTTATTTTTCTTAGCCTGTAATTTGATTTCTAATTCTTGGGTGGGATTTTAGAAGCTTGCTTGATTCTGAGTACATTTTCCCCCTGGCAGTGGTGCTGGCTAGCAGATCAAGCCCTATAACTACCCTGATCATGCATTTCACCAAGCTAACATCCCTTGATTTTTATAGGAATGTCTTACCCGGCAGCCTCTCATCTATCCATGTCAAATAGAGGTGACGTAGCTCTCCTTCCACAGTGAATCTTGTGCCACAAACCATTTCTTTCTTAACACTCCCTGAATAAGACAATTTGAATTCATTTCAATAGCTCCCGCTTCCTGGGCCCTGCCTGCTGCCTCTAAATCAGCGTTCCATACAGCAGAGAGAGAGCCTCTCTGAAAGCCAGACAGATTTCATCTACTGTTTCACTTTTGTTTACACATTTAATAATGCACTCTAGGACCTCACTGTTCAGGGTATGCTTTTGGCATTCATCATCAGCCATTGTGCTGGAAGCACCCATCATATTTCAAAACAAATGATCGTGTCTTATCTTTTCAAGGTTCCCACTGTCTTAATCCATACATGGCCCATAAATGGGAGGCTTGGGGAGGGGTAGGGGGAGAGGGGGCAAGAGGGAGGAAGGATTTACCTGGGCCTTCCTGGTCCCTTTTTAAAGCACTGGACTAGAAGCCGGAAGACTTTTTAAGAGCTCAGCCCTATCACTCACTACCGTGTGACCTTGAGCAAGACATAGGCTCTCAAAGCCTGAATTTTCTCATCTTTAAAATGGGGACAATTCTATTTGCATTGCCTATTTCACAAGGCTCTTGTGAGGAAAGTGCTTTTTGAATTGCAATTTTAAGAGCCCCAACATTCCAATGAATCTGTAGTCATCTGTGTGGGGACTACACCGATGATGCTGATTGCAATCTATCCATGCATGTCCATCTATATAATTGTCTTTGCCATAATAGGGTGTTCAGGAAATAACTGAATAAATGAAATGTCTGTTGACGTGCCAACTCTCCTCTTGTGGCTGATGTCATATACATTAAGTCCAGACTCAATTGATGCCAGATAGTAACAGTTAGTATCTAGAGGCAGTGTTGCATATTGGACAGAGAAGGCTGGCTTTGGATCCTTGAGAAGAACTAGGTTCAAGTCCCACCTCTAATGCATATTAACAGCATGACAGTGGGCAAGTCATTTATCCTTCCAACTCTCTCAGGCAATTCTCTGAGACTAGATGTTGCTGCACAGATGCCCATCTGCAGTGGTAGAAGAGTGTCTCCTTAGGAACTGCCTACTATGAAATCTCAGTTCTGGTTTAAAATAAAAATGACACTTCCCCCTTGTGTTAGGAAAGTGACATAAGAATCAGAATTGTAGAGAGGAGACGTTATTTATTGATCTTGGAGTCAGGCAACCAGAGCTCAAATTGTGGCTCCTACCCCTACTATCTACTCTGGAAAAGCTACTCACTTTTTCTACAAGAGAGACAAATATTGTTGACTTATCTTTGTGTGTTGCTAGGGTCTCCTACAATGTTTGGCACACAATAAGAGCTTAGTAAATGTTTGGTGACTAGGATGGGAGGAAAGGGAATAAGCATTTATTTAGCTCCTACTGTGTGCCAAATAATCAGCTAGGTAGCACAGAGGATAGAGTGCTGGCCCGGAGTCAGGAAGACTTATCTTCATGAGTTTAAACCTGGCCTCAGACACTTACTAACTGTGTGATCCTGGGCAAGTCATTTAACCCTGTCTACCTCAGTTTCTTCATCTATAAAATGGGCTGGAGAAGGAAATTGCACATCACTCCAGTATTTTTTCCAAGAAAACCCCAAATGGGGTCACAAAGAGTCAGACATAACTGAAACAACTCAACAACATCATGTACTCGGTATGTGCTAAGCACTTTTCACAAATATTATCTCACTTAATCCTTGTAACAACCATAGAGGGTAGGTACTATTATTGTCCCCATTTACAGTTGAGAAAATTGAAGGAGACAGAAGTTAAGGGATGTGCCCATCATTGCGTAGATAGTAAGTGTCTAAAGCTAAATTTGAACTCAGGTCTTCCTTATTCCAGGTTCAGCATATTATTCACTACATCACCAGCTTCTGGCTGAATAACTGAATTATTATTTTTAAGGAAATGCATACATATTTCTTTTTCATTTCCTTTTTTCTCAAAGAAAACTTTTTCTTTAGAATAGAAGACTATTCAAATATAATTTGAATGTTTGTGTAATTAGTGATTTCCAGCTCTGGATTTTGCAACATTTCTAACTTGTCTCCAGTTATGTTGAAGTGTGAATAACTAAAATCTCCAAACAAATTAATTTAAATTTACTTCAATTCTTTTAAAAATACACACTAACTTTGGAAAGGAGGATGGAATGTCATAAAATAAAACAAAACTAGGAAATTGCTTTTCAAAAACCATATCCCTCCCCCCCAAAATTTAAAAAAGCATTCACCCATATATCAAATGCAGAATTCCACTTAATTTAGATAAGGTACTTTCAATGCAACATAGAGAACATTAATGAGCCTTGTGTGGAAACTGTTTTTGGCATGTAGAATATGCATGGACTTTGTCAACTTTTTGTTTCTTGACCAACCTAGACTACACTAGATATCCTTTTCTGAGAATCCTTCTTTATTAATTTCATTATTTTTATTTATATTAATTTATTATTTATATATTTGCAGCATGAGAAAAAGCTTAGTATAGTAGGAAATAGTGCTGGCCTTGGTGCCAGAGGACCTAGGTTCAAGCCCTGCCTCGGACATTTATGACCTATGTAATCTTGGACAAGTCACTGCACCTCAGTTTCTTCATCTGTAAAATGAGAGATTTGAAGTAGATGGTTTCTGGGGTCCTACCAGCTCTATATATGTGATAGTACGATATATTAACTGAGGTAGTTCTCAAAGAAAAATGTTATAGAAGGCGGTAAAGCCTAAAACCAAGTTTTTTTTTCTTTTCAAAAACAGAAAAAAAAATCAATATCTAATTTAAGTAGAGAATTTCCTCCTCTCTGTGATGAAAGGATTGGGTTTGATAATCTCTATGGTGCTTTCTGGCTCTAAACCTTCCTTCTTCCTCACTCCCACACTTGATCTCAGGTTTTTCAATGTACTGCTATCATCCAGTTTTCTTCTCCTATGAATCTGTTCTGGAATGTGCATAGAATTGTTCAGTGAAGAAGAGCAAGAAATAGAAGGAAGCTTTACAGGGTATCTTGGCCAAACTAAAGAATCAACTAACTTTTATTTTCCTGCTGCCGAGTACAGAGCTGCCCTCCTTCATTGCATCACAAGATCAAACACATCCATATTAATTCCCTAAGAAGATGTATATTCACCTAGGGAATGTGACTTTTTCTACTTATCCACTTTAAAAGAAGTCATTTATTCTTTTAACTCTCCACAATCTGATCTGACACCAGTTTTCAACTCCTTTCCTATGCATGTAACTGAAAGTCTTTGCACTTACCCTGGTTTCTTTCCTCTTAAAATTTATTTCATCTTCTTCATGCATAATTTATATTGTTTTACTTACATGCCTTCTAAGTCACCTCTTCTCCTGCTGCCTCCAATCTGGCTGCTTTTTGTTCTTCAACTATTTAAAAAAAAAGGAAAAAGAATGAAAACTATTTTCAATTCAAGAGAGTAGAAATAAAATATGATGACTTTTTCACTCCCTGGTCCTTGCTTAAAATGACTGTCTGGATGCTGTACAAGGGAGATGGATTTCTGCCTTTCTCATATCTTTCATCCGTGTCTTTTGTTTACCCCCCATTTGTAGTGAAGTAGAGGCTGAGTGGTATTTTTTATTAGTTTTTTGTTACAAAACAGAGGGGAGAGGCTATTTTTTTATTCCAGTAAATTGTAAGTGCTGTGAAGGCAGGGATAGTTATTTTGTATACCCAGCTCCTAGGAGAGTGAATTACAAAGAGTAAAATCCTTAACAAATGTTTGTTCTTGAACTAAGATCTTCAGATGAAGAGGTGATATGCCAGATGACCTGGGATATAATCTTAGGGAAGCCATTTCCTTCTCCAGGTTTCTCTTCTACTTTGTGAAATGAAAGGGACAGATTTGATGACCCCTCCAACCCCCTTCCAGCTCTCAATTATGGTCCGGTATTCTCTCTTCCAAATGTTTGGAGATTTTAAGGTGTTTGTGAATTTGGATGGGAAAGGGGTACATCTTTTTTCAATATAAGTGGTTTGTTTTGTATTCCTATGTGTTTTATTTGTATTTTAAAACATTCTGAGAAGGGGCAACTAGGTGGCACAGTAGATAGGGTGACAGGCCTGGAGTCAGGAAGATTCATCTTCCTGAGTTCAAATCTAGCCTTAGACACTTACTAGCTGTGAGACTCTGGACAAGTCACTTAACCCTGTTTGCCTCAGTTTCCTCATCTGTAAAATGAGCTGGAGAAGGAAATGGCAAACCACTCCAGTATATTTGTCAAGAAAACCCCAAATGGGGTCACAGAGAGTCAGAAAATGACTGAAATGATTTGAACAACAAATTCTGAGAAGGGGTCCATAGATTTCCCCAGACTACCAAAGTGGTTCCTGAAGAAATGACAATAACAAATTAATCAAACAAACAAAAAGATGAATAATTCCTGTTAGATGATCTCTAAGATCCCTTTCAGCTCTAAAACATATGACACCCCCCTCCCCAGCGAAACATAATGGACCACCATATGTCTAGTCCCAGTGATTCAGGTAACAAAAGTATGAGAAATGACTGACATGCTGGGGTTTGCTGTCCAGAAAGAGGTCCCTCTCGGTCCTGGGAGTGACTTTGGAATGTTGTGATCTTTAAACTGGAAGGCAGACTCAAGTCACTCCTGGGAGTCTTAAAAAGAAACAGTCTGAAAGAGAGTAGACAGAGTAAGGAGGGGAGACACTAGGAGCTTGAACAATAGCATTTGGTGCATTTGCCCAAGGCATTCCCCGCTACCTGGAATACCTGCTTGTCTCCACTTGTCAAAAATTTTATCTTCTATCAAGGCTCAGATCAAGTGGAACCTTATCAATCAAGCAAGAATTTATCAAGCACTATGTGCCAGGTATTGTGTCATGGGAAGAAGGAAGGAAGGAAGGAAAGTCCTTGCGTTCTAGGAGGTCTATCAAGGGAAAGGAAGGGAATAAGCATTTAAGTACCTACTATGTGCCAAGCGCTATACTAAGTGTTTTATATTACCTTATTTGATACCCATAACAACCCTGTGAAGTAGGTATTATCATTATCATCATTTTACAGTTGAGGAAACTGAGACAGACAGAGGTTAGGTAATTTGCTCAGGGACACGTAGCTGATTGTCTGAAGCAATATTGGAATTCAGATTTTCCTAACCCCAGACCCAGCACTCTATCCACTGAGCCACCTAGCTGCCTCTAAGAGACACAACTTGTCTCTGTGTGTGTGTATACAAACAACAAAATTCATGATTTCTCCCAAACTCCTACCTCTCTTCCAAACTTCTTCATTCCTGTCAAAAGTCACCTCTATCTTTACCATCACTTAAGTTCACAGTCACAGAATAATCCTCAATACCTCACTCTCATTCGCTTCACATAGCCTGAGAGTTGTCAAGCCTTGTTGTTTCCATATACACAACATCTTTCACAACATTTTTTCCTCTTTTCAAACAGCCAGCACCCTAGGCCTTCATCACCTTTCACATGGACCATTGCAAATGTTTTCTAATTGCTTTCCCTACCTCTAGTCTCTCCCTTTTCCAAGACACCTTCTACACAGCTACCAAAGTGGTTTTTAGCAGAAGTCTTGTCATGTCACTATCACCAACACCCTCCATTCAATAAAACTAGTGGTTTCTGATTATCTCTAGGATAGATTCCTCTTTTAGCATTCAAATTTCTTCACAAGCTTCCTTTCTATCCTTTTGACCTATTATTTCCTCCCATGCACTCTTTGGTCTAGCCAAACTTTCCTTCTTGCTGTTCTCACATACATGAAACTCCATCCCCTCATCTCTGTGGCCACCCCATAACCTATGCCATGCTATCCCTCCTCGCTTCTGGTTCCCAGAGTCCCTTGTTCCCTTCGAGATTAAATTTAAGAACCCCTGGGCCTCAGTTTTCTCTGCAAAATGGGAGGGCTGTACTAAATGTCCTCAATGATCTCTTCCAGTTCTAAACCTATAATCTTAGGAGTCTGTGAACACTCTAAGTGTGCCTTTCTTTGCACTTACCAAGTCTGCCTTGTACTGTAGTCACTTGTGTGTATATCTTGTCCTATTAGACTACAAACCCTATCAGGGCAGAGATGGTGTCTTCTTTGTCTTTACATCCCCCTCCCCACCCAATGTAGAACACAGGACCTCACACACAGTAAGCATTCAATAAGTGTTTGTTTGCTGAATGTATAAAAGCATAAAATATATGGATCAACAGTTTTGACTAGTCTGCATATATCAATGGTTCCAGATGTTTGTAGAGTTGTAACATTGTCATCATTTGACTTTGTAAAGTTTCTTCTTCTCTCAATTAGATTTTTCTTTGGTCTAGGCAATGGAGTTAAGTGACTTACCCAGGGTCACATAGCTAGTAAGTGTTATGTGTCTGAGGCCAGATTTGAAATCAGGTCCTCCTGACTCCAGGGCCAATGCTCTATCCACTGCGCCACCTGGCTGTCCCTCAATTAGATTTTTTTTAATCAAAATTTATTGTTGTTATTCAGTTATTTCAGTCACATCTGGCTCTTCATAAACCCATTTAGAGTTTTCTTGGCAAAGACACTAAATTGATTCGCCATTTCCTCCTCCAGCTCATTTTACAGATGAAGAACTGAGGCAAACTGGGTTAAGTGACTTGCCCAGGGTCACACAGCTAGTAAGTGTCAAGTGTCTGAGGCCGAATTTGAGTTCAGTTTCTCCTGACTCCAAGGCCAGAGCTCTAGCCACTGCACCACCAAGCTGCCCCTCCACTATTCTTTTTTGATAACAGATAAGAGCAAGTACAAAGGAAGAGTGTTGAGAAGTTGAGTTTACATATATTTATATATATATATTTAGTTTATGTATTTATATTATCTATATTTAAATAATTTATATTTATTTAGTTTATTTATATATTGAGTTTATTTATATTTTAGTGTATACACACACACACACACACACACACACATTCATGTTGTTTCCCTGGATAGAATGTAAACTCCATGAAGGCAAGAATAGGGCTGGGCACAAAGTAGACACTATGCTTGTTAATTGATTGTCTTTCAGTTTGCTGCATCTCTCCTCTAGGGGAGTTGAAGAAGATTTACTAACATCACAGTCAAACCAACCAACATTTATGAGGCATGGTGATGGGATGCTAGCTCCCAGGGGAAATACGAAAATTAGATAAGATAATTTTGCTTGTGGAGCTTATAGCTTAGGAAGCAGATAAGACACCAAAAATAATTTCTCTGATACATATTATTGCAAGATATATGAATAAGCAAGCTACAAAACAAAATGCTCTATGAGGTCTGAAAGGGAAGGTCATTACCAACTAAAAGGAACAAGAATGACCACCTGGAGGAGGCAGCTCTGGATTGAGACTTTAAAGAATGAGTAGGAGTTCAAGAAGAAAAGATGGGGGAAGGGGCATTCTAGACATATGAAACAGCTAAACCAAAGGCACATCTTCCGATTATGTCTTTAAAACTCTCCATTGTGCACAGGCAGAGCTCAGTGAAGGAGCTTCTCACAAATCATGTGGCACAAGGTTGATCCAGCCATGGATTCATGGACTCAGTGATCAGAGTCAACTTAGAATGAGAATTCTTAATCTTTCTTGTGACATAGACAGCCTTGACAGTATATTGACTCCTTCTCAAAATAATGTTTCGTAATAAAACTATTATTATTAGATATATATACAACCAAAACCAAACATATTGAAATACAGTTACTAGAATATTAAAAAACAAATTTGTAATGTAGTCATATATATGTCTCTTTACCGACATGCTAAATAATCTGACACTATGTTTAAAATATAGGTAACTTAAAATTAAACTTTTGGTGTTTAAGACATCGATGTGAAGGCTATTGTTACTTAGCTTGAATAAGAACATTAAACTGTGGGGATATCTTTGACAAGATAACATACAAGTCAGGTTGGAAATTCAATCAGTTTTTAACTGAAATGGGATATGAAAATACCTATGATTTTTATTGGTGTCAAAGTCACGGGTATTGCCAAGACTACTGGGTTTTGTTGCCTAGACTGATGGTTGAAGGAAATGCTCAGTTTCATTTCCCACACAGTCTCTGTTCCCCACCCACCCTCTGAAATTCATGAAGTCTGTGGACCCCAAATTTAGAAACCCTGCCTTAAAATAATGCTATTATATGGGATAAATTGGGGCAGAGTAGACGAGGAGTCTTTGTAAGTCGGAGGGTCTTCAATGTATGGCTTTGTTAATCTTTCAGGAGGACTGAATTTCAACTGGCAGCTTCATCACTTCAATCCATCATTCCCTACTGTAGAATTCACTTCTTCAATGTACTTCTGACAAACAAACATGAGGCAGTAGAACCAAAAGTGTTCAATTAGATTGTAAGTCTGCTGGACTGAATAGGCCTCATTTTCCTCTGCAAAATAAGAGAGTTGGACTGAATGATTGCTAAGCTCTCTTGCTGTCATCTCTGACACTGCATGACCCTATGGTTCAAGTCGACCTTTCTGCTTTTTGGGCCATGTTGTAGGTGGTAGTGGTGGTCCAAGGGTGCCTTTTGAATTCTGTAATCTTTGCAAGGAAAGAGACACTTTCCTGACCTTTCCCCAGAACTCCACTGTCAGCCTCAGTGAGATGGGTGGATTAAGTGGCAGTATTATTCTAAAGGGAAAACTGCCTAATATTTGTATTTGGTGTGTACCATTAACTGGGAACATGACATTAAATAGATAGATAGAAAGAAAGATAGGTAGATTAATAGATAGATATAGATATAGATTCAGAGGCTCCCAAACTTATTTGGCCTATTGCCCCATTTTCAAAAAAATTGCTCAGTGCCCCCTGGGATTAGGTTAGGTTAACACTTATTTTTACTCAATTCCCCCCAATTGCACCAGAGGCTACTACTATGCTCCACAATCATTCCAGCACTCCCCAGGGGTGGTATTGCCCGCTTTGGGAACCTATGTAAGATAGATGGGTGTACATATATATCTGTATATGTATATATATACATACATATATATGCATATATATACATACATATATGCATATATACATACATATACACAAACACATATATATATAAAGCCTTACATATAAAGGGCTATAAAGGACACTGAAGCTCTTATTTGGGTTACTAGTTAAACACTTAAAAGATAGTCTTTCCTGGTAATGACAAAAGCATTTCTACACCTCCATTCTGTTTAACAAGGTAAACAGCGATGGCCTCCTAGCTCTAGGAAGATGTACTTTTCATTTCTGTGCTTGGAAACAGAAGCCTGAACACGTAGTTGTGTACTAAGCAGGCCGAGGTAACAGAGACATCTAGTGGCTGAGCGAGTCAATACATGCGTTTCACCATCACTCTCTGCACATCGTCAGCTACACCGAGGTCAAACGGGATCAGTAACTCGGAGAATGTGAAGGAACTGACGCGATTAAACTCCAGAACACACGGTGGCATTTGTTTTAGGCAAAAGAATTTTAGAATGTGAATTATCCAACTCATTTCAAGTCTCCACTTACTCTTACAGGTTCAGGCTAATTCCCCAGGTGTTCGAAATCTCTCCCCTCCCATTCATTCCATCAATAACCCTTCAGTGACAACAGCTATATGCCCAGGTACACGCTGAGTGCTGCACAGAAAATAGGGGAGTCAGGCTCCACCCCACTCTTCTGGACCTATCTGAGAGGCAGCATGGTGCATCTGGAAAGACTTTGGATTTAGAATTAGAAAAACTTGTTACTAATCACAGACCTGCTGCCTGCTACCTGTGTGGCCCGGGACACAAGTCACTTAATTTCTCTTAGCTTTAGTTTCCTTATATGTAAAATGAGAAAAAATAGATTAGGCTATATGACCTCTCAAGTCCCTGCCAGCTCTAAATCTATGGTTTTATATCTAGTAATATATGTCAGGTTTCAACAAACTTGTTACTGGTAGAATTAAGGCAAAGTGTGAATTATCTGAAGTTGGGAGGTCAAGAGTACCCCGTGCCTTTAAATAACCCAGGATTTAAGACTTGGCACTATTTCTATGGTAGCATTCATGACAGAAGAAGCCAAGCTAGTGACAACCACCTCCCATGGTTGGTATGAGAAGCAATGTCGTATAACGCATATAAAGCCTGATTTGGAATTGGGAACATCTGGATTAGGCTTCCATTACAGGCATATTCTAATTCCGTGAACCTGGGCAAATCACTTAAACTTTCTAAGCCTCAGTTTCCTCAGCCGTAAAGTGAGACTAAAGTAACATCTATCTCACAGTGCTGTTGTAAGGATCAAAGCAGATAATATATATAAAGTGCCCTCAGCCTCTTGAAAGAACAATCAAATAAGTGACTAAAAAAAAAAATAAAATCTTCCAGGAGTCTCCACTTCTAGTCAACAGGACAAACTACCACTCATACCACTCCAAAGTTAGCTTCTTGTCTATGAAGGCCCCATGGGCACATGAACACTCAAAATGACATTCTTCTATGCAAAGCAGAAGCATTTGCAAATTCTTGGTGGTTGTCAGAGATCCTGCAAGTTTTAGCACATTTGCCGGATTGAATACCCCCAATTTCCTGGAATCAAGGCACTCTATGAGAAATGGGTTTTTGTTTTTTGTTCTGTTTTGTTTTGTTTTGTTTTCCTCCTGTTCATCTTGAGATTCAGCCCGCAGGTGTGATTGCTTCCACTTGGGTATCCACCAATAGATAGCCACTTAAATACAATCAAAATATACAGCCCAGTTGCCAGAGCTGAAATGTTTTGTTTTGTTTTGTTTTTGAGGAGGCAGGAAGGGTTCTCTAGAAAAACTAAAACTAAGTCACTATTGATGCTGAAATTATAGGTCCTTTCACATAAAAATAGCTTCAGCAGGTCCAATTGCAAGTGACATTTGCTAAAGAGCTCTGAGTTGCCTCCCCAATTGGAGTGCCACTGTCTTAAACAACAAGCTTGTGCTCCCAAGTTATCCTGTAAAAACCCTCCCTCAAGCATGCCTTCAAGCCTCTGGCCACTGCTTAGGGTCATCATGTTGGAGTGTCTGCCCTCTCAGACACTCCAAAGTCATGATGCTCCTATACTGGAACAAACAGCAGCCCTGTGAGACTCTCTGAAAGCCCTCAGATCTCAGCAGATGAGGCTTTGCTGGGCTTCAGGTAGTGAAGCAACAACAGAGCTGTTTGCTATTCCAGGAACAGGAAAACTGGATGGTAGAAATGGCTATTTGACTGAGGTAAAGGGAGTGGAGAGTTAGGTTACTAATAATATCTTGCTTTTTTCTTTAAGAAATATGGGCCAATAAGCATAAGTGCTCACTCTATGCCAGGATACAGACACAAAAAATGAAATAATTCCTACTCTCAAGGAGCTTCCATTCTCTCAGAGGATAGTACTATGTGTGTATAGACATACATGTATACACATATATATGCATATACATACTATCTGTGTATATACAGAATAAATACAACGTAGTTAAATATGGACAGATAAGGGCGGCGGGGGAAGAATCAACAAAGTCTTTATGCAGAGGGTGGTGCTGAAACTGTGTATCAAAGGAAGAAAGGGATTCTATTAGGCAAAAGTTAAGAAGGAATATATTCTGGGCATCAGGGATGACCAGCACAATATTAATCATGATCATAGCAGCTAACATTTATATAGTGCTTACTATACGTCAGGCACTGTGCTAAGTGCTTTGCAGTTATTATCTCATTTGATCCTCACAAAAACCCTCGGAGATAGGTGCTCCTATTATCCCCATTTTACAGATGAGAAAACTGAGGCAAACAGACGTTAAGCTACTGTCTGAGCCCAAATGTGAATTCAGGTTTTTTCTGATTCCAGGCCCAAAGCTATATCCACCGCACCACCTAGATGCCCTAGTACGAGGGCACAGAAATGCCAAATGGAGTGGCACACATGAGAAACAGAAAAGGTGGTTATTATCCCTTTTTCACAGGTGAGGAAGCTAAGGCTCAGAGAGCAAAATGACTGGGCCAGGATCATCCCTGGGCAGACCTGGGACCAGAATCCATGATTACTGGCTTCCAGCCCAGGTCTCTCTCCTCTAATCCATGTTTACCCCTATAGTATCAAAAGGCCTAACACTGTTACCTTCAAGATTTTTAAGGTCAAGATGAATTTATCCCTTATCAGAAATACCAGTAAAAGCACCATATTTTTTTCTTCTTTTTGCTAGTATGGCAACAGTATTGAGATAAAGCATGGGTGAAATGTATTGACAAGTCAGTTTCTTCCTAATGCACCTCTTGTAATGATACGTGCTCAGTAATACTTAACTCACAGATTTCATGAACTCACTGGAAAAATAAGAGGATTAGCAGGAGATTAGTTTAGACATCTTGAATCTCTATAGGAAAAAAAAATAAGTCATTCTTTAAGCTCCCAAAGATTCAACACCTGGCTAGGGAGACAGAAGTCAGAGATCTGTTCTACACTTTGTTTCCCTCTTCCTTTTTCAACTTCAGACTATCTAGGAAAATAATTTCATAAACCCTGAAACAATTGCTGGCTTGTGTTGAACTCTATAGGGCAAATTGAGGGGTGGAGGGGAAACCGCAGAACATATCATAGAGTATTATCCATAGCAGTCCTTCTCCCAATTCATAGTAGAATGTCCGCAGATGAGAATAGCATTAATAAGACCTTATTATATTTTTATTATATGCCTCCTATTTTTTCAAAGCACTCTTATCATGACTGATCTTCACAATTCTGTGAGGCAGTCAGGGCAGGTACCATAATCTCTGTTTTTCAAATAAGGAAACTGAGGCTTAGATGACTCAAGAGACTTGACCAAGGACACACAGGGAGCTGGCAGGATTTTGCTAATCTCCCTAGAACTTTCTGTCTCACCCCTCCTAATATTATCTTGTATTTATTCCAAATGTATTTTTATTTACTTTTCTGCATATATAGTTGTTTTACCCTACAAGAACATTAACTCCTCGCAGTGGATAGAGCACCGGCCCTTAAGTCAGGAGGACCTGAGTTCAAATTCGGCTTCAGACCAAACATTTGACACTTACTAGCTGTGTGACCCTGGGCAAGTCACTTAACCCCAATTACCTAAAAAAAATATATATATATATAATATATATATAATATATATTATATATATATATATATATGTATATATGCTCCTTGAGAGCAGTGTTGTACCTAACAAAATGCCTGGGTCAGAGTTCCAGGCACCAAGGGTGTAGTAAGGCTCAAATGAGATAATGAATATAAAGTACTTTATAAAGGTAAAACAATATAAATGTCAGTTATTATTATTATTATCATCATTATTAATGTTATTATTAGCCTACAGTCACCAGGACTCTGGTCTGGTGATGATTTCATTCCCTGAGCATCTGCTGAGTTCAAACAATGTTTATAGAGCAACAACAGTGGTGTGCTGATAAATGTTTAACAACCAGGCTCTGGGGGGCAGGAAGAGGATGGCATGTAAGTCCATATAACTTTAAATTAAATCTGCATTATTAACATTTTCTTAAGTATAGACAATCAGCAAAACAAAAAAATCAAGCCCTGACTTACAGCTAGTGTCAATTTCTATAATATAAATGCTCACAGTGAAAATTTAACAATCAGCTTAGTTAGAGCTGGCTCCAGAACACCCTTGGCAGTCACTCAATAAATACTTGGTGAATTCAACTCATGGCTCAATGAGGACTAGGGATCGTATCTCCTGATCCCTGGTCCGGTACTATTTCTACCATGACACACTCCCCTTTGGTGAAAGGTCTTCCACATTGCAACACTTAAAGTGCTGTGTAAATAAGAAATATTGGTATTATGATCACTTTGATTATTACCTCTAGGATTATTATTATTATTATCATCCTTTCTATACTTCAATTCCTCACTAGATTCAGGATCTCTCTAATGGGGGTGTTTCTTCCCAGGGTACAGATGACAACCCATCCAGCCTGAGTGGCTCTTGTCCATGTGCTCCATTTGTCAGACTACATGGAGTATAAACCAATATGAATTTATGAAAAGCATTTAAAAGAAACTTAAAAGACCAACTGATAGCCACGATAAACATGGCCATAAAAAGGACAAGTAAAGTCATCTGTCAGCTGATTGACTCCATCTTTTTTCCTATATCACAATTTTTTTCTTTCTTCACAACTTTTCTCAGCAATCAGTTGTCCTCTCCCTGTGTTTTCCTACTTCTAGTAGTAGCCAAAGTAGTGAATCTGAGACTTTGCCTGGGATCTCTATATAGCTGGGATGATTTTAAAAAAGCAAAAAACAAAACAAAACAAAATTTTAAATTGTTGTTCTAAAAAAAATTAAGATGTCTGATTATTATCCAAATATTCCCCCTCCTTTGCACCTTGGAGAATTTAGGCTCAGTTTTCAACATCAGCTACCAATGAGTAGGGGAGTAGGAGAAATATGAACTGGGAGGCTGACAATATCCAGAAAAACCACAGCTGCAAAAGATGCAGGAAACTACATGTCTCTCCTACCTCCTGCAGACAGCAGAAGAGATAGTAGCTAAGAACAAACAAGCCTGGTCTGAGGTGAAGGGACTAGGGACCAGTTGATTATGTAAAAGGGAGGAAAAAAATTAGATTGGCAGATTGACTGGTTGGGGAAGGACACAAGAGGCATAAGAAGAGCAGTCAAACCTCAGACTCCTTTGACCAACAACAATACCAAAATTTGGGTAAAAGAGTTTCAGTTGCCCATCTTCTTCCCTGTTAGCTCCCTGGGATAGGAAGTAGTGGAAGGAGAACAGGGAGTCAAGAAATGGTAATATGACATTTATCAGCAAAAGAGAGACTCAGCTCAATCTTCTGGCAGCTTCTCTGTTAGTTGCTTACAAAGACAAAATCATCAAATAAACCAAGATGAGCACAAGGTTGTCCTTCCCCCGAGTGTTACAGGTGAAAGGCCTAATTTAAACAACCTTCTCTCCAATCCCTCAAGTGGTCTCTATTTGGGCAAAATAAGGCACAAAATTAAGGGGAAATTAGAATTAAAACAAGTACCACGAGGTAAAGAGCTAGCCTCCAACTTGGGTGTGGTTCCAACCCACTGACTTACAGTTGAGTATGGGTAGTTGCTTTTTTCCCCCCCAAATTTAAACTGGAACCATTGGAGGGCATATTCTCACCCAATTCCATATTTAATTAAGCTTTTAGGATATACATTTCTCTTATAAGTTTGATTAACGGCAATACACTGGAGGCTCATTCTTCTATGGAGCAAAATATGGGATATAATTCTTTATGGTTACAGCATCTGTGATTAAGGGGAGTCTGGGTAAGGAACATATGCATTTTCAGTGTTCCAAGGATGCTCCTTGAAGCATTCTGTAGGCCCAGCGATCACATAAATCACTATTCAGTAGTGACTTTCTGAATTTAGAGTTAGTCGAAAAATACTAGAAAATTGCCTTAGTAATGTACAGGAAAATGGAAGGAGATCTTCAGCAGAATGATTCCATTAAAAGCCATCAGGTGCCCAACTTGGAAAGTTCATCCATCATTGTAAGGTTTGTCAACCCAAGCAGCCTCTTTTCTGTTCCCCACGTTGTACACCTGGCACTGTCTTGCCTTCTTTTGTGTCTCTGAGCATCTGAATGTCTTTATTTACATCTACCATAATTGTTTCATTTTCATATAAATAATTGCAAAATACATTTAATTTAGTTAGTTAAATTAGTTAAATTCAATAAACTTTGTATGCATCTGAACATGTCACTTCCCTGCTCAAGAATCTTCATTGGTCCTCTGTTGCTTGTAAAATAAAATAAAAACTCAGATTGTGGTTAAAGTCCTTTGCAGGCTAGCTCTATCCTACCTTATTTCACATTACTCCCTTTTATGCATCTATGTTTCATGAAGTTGCTTTTCCCCACACTCAACAGTTCCTTTCCCACCTCCATACCTTTGCTCAGGCATGTTCTGGATTCATACAATACAATATTCCTACCTCATAGCCACATGGCAGAACTTAGCTTACTTCAAGGCTCAACTCTGAAGCCATCTCCTAAAGGAAGCCTTTACTGATTTCCCTGGCTGGTAGTACTGTCTCCCTCTTCAAATTATCTAAACTGAGTGACTTGATAAGTCTGGTTCGCTATGTGCCAATCAGAGCACAAGAACATACCAAGCAGGTTGATTTTAGAAAAACCTGTAAAAATGTGCATGAAATAATGAAAAGCTAAATGAGCAGAACCAAGAGAACATTGTACACAGTAACAGCAATATTGTTCAAAGAATAACTGTGAACAATTAAGTTATTCTGAGTATTGTACTCAAATCAACTACAAAGGATTTATGAAGGAAGATATCTGCCTCTAGAGAAAGAACTAATACACAGAAGTTGCACAGTATAGTTTTATATATATATGTATGTATGTATGTATGTGTGTATGTATATACATATATATGGGGTATGTGTGTGCATGTGTATATATATGTATATATACACATATATACATATGCATATATAATACCTACACGTGTGTGCATGTGTGTGTGTGTCTGTGTGTGTGTGTGTGTGTGAAAAGGTGACCTTCTCTAGTGTGCAGTGGGGAGGAGAAAACACAGTTTGGAACTTAAAATCTAACCAAAAAGTTAATTTAATTTAATTTTAAAGGAGAAATCAGCAAACTACAACAACAAAAACAAAAACACAAGAACATACCAGGATATTGTGAAGCCATCCTAAATGGGTAGCATTGTTCTGGGTTTAGGTGATAGTCAGGCTGGGGATTTTAAGATAAAACCACATCCAACTTCAGTGGACTAAAGGGTTTGTTGAGAGTCTACAAGTGAATTCAAACTTTTTTTTTCACTTAGAAGTGTGGGTACTCCTTTTAAATATATAATGACGTTACCACATAAATTTCTTTTTCTTTCTTTCTTTTCTTTAAAATAAAACAAACAAAAAAGGAGTGTGGGTACCAGACTGATATACTCCACTCCCTTATTGCCATACCAGGTTGCTATTTGGTCCTGATTCAAGGAAGTGAAGCCACATCAATATATAAATGGAATCTAGTTCAGCAATTGCCCACAAATTTTATGGGCCATGTGGTTTTACTCTGAGGTAGACAAAAAGAACCAGAAGCTCTAGATGATAGTAAATACATCCAAACCACCTTTGTATGCTCCAATCCAATTTGACAAATATTTATTAAATTTCTACTACATGCAAGGCATGGTGCTAGCTCCCAGGGACTGAAAGAAGAAAAAAAAAATAGTCCCTAGCCTCAGGGACTTAGATTCTACTTCAGAGATACAGTAGCTATGCAGATAAGCAGGCATATAACCTGAGATGGAAGAAAATATTAATAACTATAGGTGTTATGAAAGGCTTCTCACAGGAGGTGACAGGAGTTATTTTTGAAGAAGGAGGTGACAATGAATGCGTTGTAGATGTGAGGACAGCCTGTGAAAAACCACAGATATGGGAGGGCAATGCCAAATTCAGGGTAATAGCAAGGAGAATGGTGTGGCTAGAAAGTAGAATATAAGAAAATGAGCTGGAAAAATCAGCCTGGAGCCAGATTTTGAAGAGGTTTAAGTGGCAAGTGAAGGAATTTGTTTTTCATCCTTAAGGGAATAGGGAGCCAGCAAAGGTGCTTAAGCTGGAGAATAACACAGTCATATTTTGTACTTTACAAAGCTTATTTTGGAAGCTTTATGGAAGATAAGTTGGAGAAGGAAGAAAATGGAAGACTGTAATCCAATTAGGAAGTTATTTTAACAGACCAGCTACGAAGTGATAAGGGCCCAAACTAGGGCAATGTCAAGTGAGTAGAGAGAAGAAAATAAACGAGAGTTTGGGGGAATAGGATTGACAAGATTTGGCAACTGATAAGACAGTGGAGTGAAAGAGAAAACCAAAGATGACTCTGAGGTTGTAAATTTGGGAAGATAGTACACTCCTTAGAAACAAGGATATTTGGATGAGGGGTGGGTTTAGGGCAGAAAGAGAGTGATTTTTGTTTTGGCTATGTTGAGTTGGAAATATCTATGTGATATTCAGGTGAAGACAAAGAATAGGTGCCTAATGATTCAGGACTTGGGCTGCAGAGAAAGACTAACAATAGACAGAGAGATGATAACTGAATATATGAAAGATCACTGAGAAAAACATATACAGTATAGAGAAAAAGAGAAGGTACAGGAAAGAGTCTTGTGGGACACCTGTTTTTAAGGAGCAGGATATTGATAACAATCCAGCAAAGGAGACCAACGAGGGGTGGTCAGACAGGAAGGAAAAAAAAAAGCCAAAACTTGTAGGGGGCAATGTCACGAAAACTGAGGGCAGGAAGAATAACCAGGAAGATAGGGAGGACAATAATGTCAAATCCTAGAAAAAGATCGGGAAGAATGGGGACTGAACAAAAGGCCTATAGATCTAGCAATAATGAGATTCTTGGAAGTCTTGGAGAAAAATCTCGAATGAGTAGTAAGGTCCAAAACAATTCAATGGTGGGTTGGGAGGAAATAAAGAATGAATATAGAGAGCTTTTTCTAGAAGTTTGACTGTGAATGGAGGAGAAATGCAGGGTGGTTGGTTGAAGGGATATGAGTGTCCAGTGTGGTGTCCTTAAGGATAAGGGACATCTGGACATGTTTATGGACAGCAGGCAAGGAGCCAGTGGAAAGAAACACTGACAATTAGAGATAGGAGGGTGGGTGATTAAAGGGGAAAGTTGCCAGAGGAAGACAGGAAGGGATAGAAGACAGGAAGACAAGAAGGCACAAATAGAGGCACTGAACTTAGAGAAAAAGGAAGACTACCTCTTCCTCAGAAACTAAAGCAAAGAAAGAGATAGCAAGGGATGACTTTGAGGGATTATAAGATGTAGAATATGGAAGAAGAGGAAGCTCACAGTAAAAGTGGCCTTTCTTTTCTCAGTAAAGTCTAAAGCAAGCTCCTCTGGTAAGATGGAGGGAGAAGAGGTGCTCCGAGAGGTGTGTTAAGAGAAGAGAAGGTCTAGAACAACTTCAGTGGGGTAATGTGATAGAGAATCAATTACAGAAGAATAAAATTACTACCTCACAGCTGAAAGGGTACAGTTGATAACGGATAACATAAATTTGTTGCTAAGTCAGCACAATTGTGCAACTTTCTCCAGGGCAATTTAACAGCACATAAATGGGAGTAGAGAAGGCATGAGAGGGTAACCAAGGGCCCAGGTTATAAAACCAGGGTGACAGGTTAAAGAGCTGAAAACAAAATCCAGTTGAAATGGTCAAGACTGGAAATGGAAGCCCAGTGGTGGTGATGGCCTAGGAAAGCACTGAGAAGTAGAGTGATTAGAGTTCATGGTGATGACAAAAAATAAATAGGTTTAGGTAGGAGAAACAGAGAGAAACAGAAGGATAGAAGGTTATAGTCAAATGGGAATTTTAGAGTTTTCAATAGTGGAGGTGAAATACTTATGGCTGATGGTCTGACCAAAGGCATGACTATTCTTGTGTTCAGCTGAAGTCAAAGAGTAAGGGTAGAGGCCACAGACTTGAAAGAATGGTGAACTGGAAAGCTCGGTCCTTTGAAGGGATGAACAAAGAAGCTGACAGAATTCCTTTGGAATAAGGGGATGTAGTGGTTGATTTTCATCACCCACTATTTTTTTTTTTGCTTTTTAGTGAGGCAGTTGAGGTTAAGTGACTTGCCCAGGGTCACACAGCTAGTAAGTGCCATGTGTCTGAGGCTGGATTTGAACTCAGGTCCTCCTGACTCCAAGGCCAGAGCTCTATCTACTACACCACCTAGTGTAGTAGACCTAGCTGACCTTCATCACCCACTATTGCCATTGCTATGTGCATGTTGCCCTTTCTCTTGGTGAAATGGGTTTGGTCTAACTGGGCTGCACCTGTTTCCTCTGACAATTTGAAACCTGGGAATGGAGATTAGAGATGGTGGTTACTACAGTGAGGAAAAGGACTGTTGGAGTCCTATATTGTTTCTTTCTTTTTTTTTTTTACATTTTAAGACCTTGACTAAAAAGAACTCCCAATTTACCAAGATTCCCCCTCCCCAAACCTGGCATTCCATTTTAAGGGAAAATAGGCAAATGAAAATCAACAAGTTAATGTCAGGGATTTGGTTTGGGGAAAAAAGTCCTCCATGTTATATCCTAAGCTAATTTCAGATTCATCTCAGTCTCCAACACTTGCTATATCTAAGTTTGTAGGACTCTCTATGATAGTCACTGAAGTCTCTACTCACATTTAGCCATTTCTCCATTCACACCCTCCTCCTCCACACATACACACATACTTGTATTACCTTGAAGAGTCAGGGAATGAGCTGTTCCATTTGCTTAAGGGATATTTAAGAATGAGCTATCCCATTTGCTTAAGGGATATTTAAGAATTCAATAAAGGTCTCTTTAAGGAAACACTAAACTCAATTCTGCTTTACCAAGACTGGAATATAGACTTGGAGAATTCAAAAGGATGTTCCACTAGAGCTCAGATGGGAAGGGGACTCCTCTGTAGGCTGCCCTCCAGACTCTCCAGGCTTTCTTTAGAATGCCACAGAAACCTCTTTCACCCTGGAAGTTGACTCTGCTTTTTGACTTTTCACATTGGAAGTAGCCTATAATCCTGTAGATTTTATCTCTGGTTGGCTGGTTCCTATCAGAATCTCCATTTTAAGGAGGATGCACAGAGTGGCCATGTCTTCATTTCTCTCTAAGCTATCCCCCAAACCTTCCCGATTTTCTTAACCTTAATCTCAATTGGATAACCTCTACCCCTCATTCCCTTCCCCTATTTTTTAACTTCCTTACATGTGTTTTCTTACCCCATCAGAATGTGAATCCCTTGGGTACAGGGACAATGTTTCTTTCTACCCATATTTATATTCCCAGAATTTAGCACAGTGCCTGGTACAGAACAAGTGCTTAATAAATCCTTATTGACTTGACTTCTTTGTGTGTACATATGTACATGTGTGCACATGCATGTGTGTGGCATGCACATGTATTTGGAGGTTAGGGATGTGAATGGACAGATGGTTAGATACTGGTGGAGAATCTACCACACCACATGCTCCTGGGGGTATTGTTAGAGAGATGCTGCCCATTAAGAATTATCCAGGGCTTACTTTCATGCAAGCTAGAGGCTCCAAAGCCCAATGAATGTGACTTCTAGAAGACCTGCTATTGACCTAGGTTGCTTTCTTTGCCTCCCTTTATTTTTTATGTTAAGTAATCCAATTGTGCATGTCATCCCTGGCCAAATAGGAAGCATTCCTCTGGACTCCCAGCTTTTCCTGAGAAACCCATACCATAAAAAAGACCGAGAAGAACGAAAAAAAAAAAAAACTCTCACCCAAGCAAATACTAGGTTCGCTTTCCTTTCAGTTGTAAGTCTTCTAAAATCCCTGACTGGATCCCAAAGATTTTGCATATGTGTACATGCCCACACATGCATACATGTGTCTGTTAATGGGGGTGCTTTCCTTTTTTATATTAAGGAGGGAGAAGAGAAACACACTCCTGAAGTTTCCCAGAATCCTTGGTGCTCTCATCACATGCACTATGCTAATGGAAACCTGTTCTATGGATGAAAAGCTATTCAATAGAAGTTTCAAAACCAATCAGACATGTTGCCATAATGAGCAGAAGGTGGAAAAAGCAAAGACAATTATCCTGCAATGCTTTTTTCATGCAGGGAGATGCTTCTCTCTCTTTGCCTCTTGACACCTGACACTTGCTTCAGTGGATGATTATCAGATTAAACACTCTCCCCTCTAGAAGAGAAGGAGAAGTCACAATGTGAGGCTCAGATGACTTTTTTCCCCTCTTGCCAAGACACTCAGAAGAGCATCATAAACCTTACAGCAAGTCAGTCCTCCACCTCCTGTCAATATTTTAAATAACTTCTCATCTAATGAAACTGGAGGTCAACTGTCCACAGGCACCAAGGCAGCCTAAGTTAGTGCCTGGAACTCACAGCTCCACACTCGCTAATATAAATATCTCTTGACTTTTTCATTGTTTAAATAAATGACTACAAGGCAAGGGCTCCTGAAAGGTTGCTGATTAAAGTGCCCTTTATTGTTAAAAACATAATTAAATAATACTTGGATTTATTGCTCTCTTCAGGGAGACTGGGCACCTGAAAGAAATTAGAATCTCAAATGACAGAGCAAGAAAGTCACCCAGTTAATAATACTTTTTAATTATCGCAGCTAGCCGGCACAGCATCCACGTCTACAAGGTTTCATTTTATTTAAAGAAATTAAACTGCAAATCAAGTTGAGATGCTTGCCCCTCTTATGAGTTGTCCAAAGACTATTAAACAAAATAGAATTTAAAAAACAGCATGGAGTTATAAATAGCCCGCTGTTTGGAATGGCCTGTCAATCTGTTACCAATTATATATTTTTGCTAACAGCTCTCTAATTAGCACTCACTTTTGATACTACTGCTTCTAAAATGTTTACATTGGAAGTTACAAATTACTGTCTAATTATACCAGCTACTTTGTTTTGCATAAAATATAAATAAAATCCCATTCAAGCTATAAAAGAAAAAAGTATGCTGTCATCACTTTTTTGCTATAGGATGACTAATAAAATTTACTGGTTTTACCCTGGATCTCAGCAATAAGCGACTTTAATTAAATTTGTCAGTGTAAGGATTCCCAACTTTACTTCTCCCAGAAGAGAATCTCTAACAATGGAGAAGTTTGCATAAATATGATCAAGAAAGATAATTGCTGTGGAATGGCCAACTCAGAGTCCCACTGTTATGCTCCGAGATAAAGTTCCTCCCTTCCAAAAATTGACAACTTCCAGCCCATGCTATACATTCAGTGGAAACTGGAAAAGAGCTGGAGACCTCCTGCCTTTATTCTCCACAAAGTGTCTCAAAACATTTGAATGGAATCATAAACTGAAAGAAGTAATTTGGCATCAAAAAATAGCTTTGGCAGTACAATTCATCTTGCTATTTACGATAAAAGATCATAGTAAATATAAGGATTCTCTATTGCTTAATAAGCATACAAATACCTAAGATTAGTTGTTGAAATACAAGAAAAAGTCACCTACTCTTGTCATGTTGTGTTGTGTCTGCAGTTCATCTTAATTCGATATGATAAAATTCAAAAGGAATAAATGTATTTGGGTTCAAAAAATCAATTTCACAAGTTCAAAATGGAGGAAGAATGTTTAGATTGGTAGTTTGTCAAAAAGCGATCTGAGGGTTGTAGTAGACTGCAAGTTTAATGAGTCAGCAGTAATGTAGTAACCAAAAAAAGGGCAATTTTGGGTTTCATTGATAAACAGAGCTAATGTACTCTATCATTGTCATCTAGAGTGTTATGTTCAACTCTGGGCACTACAGTGTAGGAAAGCCATTGATAAGCTCAATAGGGTCTAGAAAAGGGTGATAAGAATGGTAAAAAGCCATGTAAAGTATATGGCATATGTGGATTGGTTAAAGGAACTGGAGATGTTTAGGCTAGAGAAGAAAGGGGGGGCAGGGGGATAATAATTGTGTTCAAGTATTTGAAAGGCTGTCATATAGAAGACAAGATAAGGAAGTACTTGTTCTGTTTGGGGGGGGGGGAACAAATTTCCTGCTAATTAAGAGATATCCCAAAGTAGAATGGGCTAAGGAGGTAGTGGGTTCCCCCCTCATTTTTTTAAAAAAGTAAGTAGATGAGCATTTATCATCAGGCACGCGGTAGTAAGAATACTTTTTCAGATTTGGACTAGACTAAGTGGACATTGAACTTCCTTCAAACTCAACAATTCTAAGATGCATTCCCTATCAATCAACAATCATTTATTAGGTGTCTCACACAGGCCAAGCACTGTGCTAGGTTCTGGAAGTACAAAGAATTAGACAGTCCTGCCCTCAAGGGGCTAACATTCTAACAGGTAGGATATGTATGCTTATAGGTACATATGGATACAAAACAGATTTGGGAGGAAGATATCTGAGGGGATCAGGAAAGACTTCATATAGACATTTAAATTGAGCCTGAAGGGAAACTAGGGATTCTGAGAGGTAAAGGGAAGGAGGAAGTGAATTCCAGTTATGAAGGAGGCGTAGGTGAAAACAGAAGATGGAGTATTATGTATGAGGAACAGTAAGAAAGTCAATTTAGCTGGACTATAATACATATGAAGAGTAGTAATATGTAATAAGTCTGGAATTAAAGGTTGTGTAGGATTTTAAATGCCAAACAGGAGATTTTACATTTGATCCATGATGAAGGGTCTAGAATTCCCTGCTTCTCACAGATTGATAAGTTCATTAAATGTCCTATACTCTCTTTCCTGCCTACTAATAATTGCTGAATGGAGTTCCCCATTTTCTTTTGCATTCTGGAGGCTAGAAAGTCAGTTTTTCTATTCCAATGAAGTGATGGAAATTCTAGTCAGTGCTAGTAGCCCTAAAACCAACCCAATAGGCCATCTCCCAAGGTCTAGAGTTTACACACACACACACACACACACACACCTAAAGTCCTTCCCGTTGCTCAAAGCTCAACTCAGCTGCCATTTTTAATTCAATTCAACAACAAGCACTTATTATGCACCTACTATGTGCCAGGCACTGTGCTAAACACTAGGACTACAAAAACAAAAATGAAAATGGTCCCTGTCCTCAAAGGGCTTACATTCTGATCTCTGCCCCTCCTAGGTCAAAAGTCTGAGAAATTCTTCATCAAAATTCTCATGGCACTTTGTCCAGTCCCCTCTACTGCCCTGGCATTATTTTTCTCCTATATTGGGGTTGATTGGATATTTCTGTACATCTTTCCCATTTATTCAATAGTAAACTTCTTGACATCAGCACCGTCAGAGGATTCTTTGGAATCCCTTTTAGAGCTAGAAGGGACCTTAGTGGTCATCTAGTCTAACCTTCTTATTTGAAAGGGGAAGAAATTGAAGACTAGAGATGTGAAATGACTTGCCCAGGTCACATAGGTAGCGTGACAAAAATGGGAATCAAGCCCAAGTCTTCTGCCTATAAATCTAATAAGTTTTTTACTACATCATGAATATCTTTGTTTCCCCAGTGCCTAACATAGTACTTTGGACAAGTTATGCTTAACAAATGTTTTCTGAGTGAACATTATAAATAAATAAATGAATAACAAAACTCAATCCTTCTAACATGCGATATATCAGAAATATGTGATTTTGTTGGTATGGGACCTCTCTCCACTGACACAGACGACAAACTATAATTTAGTATATAGTAATATAGGGAAGCCAAAGGGAATTTTCAGAGGTTCAGAGAGGAAAAGTCACTTATCCAGGGTCACAAAATGGGTACATTTTAGAGGCAAACTTTGAACCCAGGTCTCCTTGATTCCCCAGCCAATGTTCTATCCACTATGTCATAGTACCTCCCTGGCACGCTCAATAAATCTCTTTAATGACCAGGGTCTACATGTTAGATTCAACCCGTCTGCACAGCAAGGGGAATAGAGCTATTTGTATTTCTATAACAACAGAATATGAACATGGGAGCAGGACCCCACAGCACTGGCATCCACAAAAATGGTGTTGGTTTTGTGAGTATATAAAATATTAATACCTCTCATAAAAATCTCAAGTTGTACTGTCACCAGCAACATTCATTAAATTTTACATATTGTGGAGATAATTATCTTTGGTTCCTAACTTGCAAGCATCTCAATTTGCTTACACAAAGTTTTGTTGGAAGATTAAATTTCAGCACCAACACTCTCCTATGCCCTTAAGAAAGGCAGCACAATCTCTAGCTAAGACCAAAGCATAAACTCTAGCTATAATCCCAAAGGCCCTGACCAGAGCCAAGCATTTATTGAAACTAAAGCTAAAATGGCCTTGTTCATTGTTTTCCACCATGACAATTCCCAAATGCTAACAAAGATGAGACACACCTGCTCCTTGTAGGCTTTATATAACAGAACGGGGGCTGTGTATAAAGCTACTCTACTATATCCTCCCAAACCACCATCAATATTTTATAGAAGAGGGAATACTTCTTCATTTTTCATCCAAAACCCTGTGGAATTTTACTTTCGTTACATTCCCCTTTATAAAACAATGTGGCTGGCAGCTTCCCCCCACCTACATACCAAGGCAAGGCCACTTGGAGAATTAGTTTCACAATGTGGACACAAAGACCAAATGGCACTTTTTGAAGGAAACAACCTTCCATGAAAGCCCAACTAATGCTGAATTTGCAGCCTCACACTTTAAACTTGATTTACCCTCACACTAATCAGGATGTTCAAAGCCCACGAGCAAGTTGGCTCCAAAAGAAATGGTCGAGCAGATTGCAATGCCCTTGAGGAAGTGACTAATTAGAGGTACTCAGTTACAGACTGTCTCCTGCAGCTTCTGCAATACCAGGCTTCATAATTTGTTCTTTAGGCTTTGGAGGATTGATGTTTTTGTTTGTGTGTTTGTTTTTTCAGATGATGAGAGCCTATTGGATTGAAAAGAATACTGGATTTGGTACCCTGGAACCTCAGTTTAGATCCCAGGTCTGCTAATCACTACCTGTGTGACCTTGGGCAAGTCACTTCTCTGTCAGACTCAGTTTTTTAACATGTAAAAAGAGGTCACTAGATGACTTTTGTGGTCCCTTCCAGTTCTCAATTTATAATCCAATAACTCAGAGGAAACAGAAATGCAAAGGCTCAGAGAAGCTCTAGAAGAGCAAGCTTCTGTTAGGATAGTTACCCCCAAGAAGGGGCAGGAATGTTACTGGTCAGTCCTAGGTGTCAGACAAAGGAAAGCACAGACCATTTTTCTGCCTCTGTCCCCAACCATGGAAGGGACTTCTCCACAGGGATCTCTAGATATGAATCAATTTGGGAAAGTATAGTCATAGTCCTAGTGCCAGCTAAGCAAATGCAGGAGAATGGCGGAAGTCAGTGAACTGTGTTTTAGTTTTATTGTTCAATAACATCTCTTTATGGCCTCCCCTGAAACATTCATGAGTTATTGCTCTGAAACTTTATTTCCTGACAAAGACAAAAGGCGGCAAAGCTTTGCAGAAAGGTCTCCTGAGGAAGCAGGTAGAATTATCTCGTGCAGATAAATCAGACGGGAAAATCCAGGGCTTACTCAAGATTGCTTTCGAGAAGGGAAATGAGACAAGGAAAGGGCCATATAAATGTCCACTCCTCTACTGTCCTACATAAGGGTTAAGATTTCCAGCTGGGAAATGTCCAAGCTGCTGAAACTCAGCGCTATCCAGTAAGCATTGATGGTACCATCCCAATTCTATTCTGGAGAACCAGGAGCCATCTAAAACATCCATATTTCTCCACTTTAAGTGACAAAGAGACCATCCCATTTCTTTCTTTTTCATCCTTCAGGCACTTTTACTACCTACCCTACCCTAATAGCAAACCACAACAGCCACTCAAAAGTAATAATAATTATTTCATGATCCTTTACCATATAGTATGGTGTAGTGGCAAGAGCCCAAGATCTGTGGTGAGAAAAACTAAGCTTCAAAGCCGTTTGTATTGTTTTTCTTTTAGCTCTATGACCTTGGACAAGTCACTTAATTGGTCTGGGCATCAGTAGCCTGCTCTGCAAAGAAAGAACAGATGATCTCTAGGGTTTATTTCAGCTCTGAGTCTTATATGCACCAAACCCCCTATTGGACATTATATTCAGAAGTATGAGATATGGCCCTTGCCCATAGAGAGTTTATAATTTAATCAAGGAGAAAAGAATCACACACACAAAAATGTCAAAGAATGATAAAAAGCATAGGGTATATAACCTAGCACCAAGTTGTCTGAGATGGCTAAGGAAGGTCAGATGATGGGGGGAAAACAAGGTGGGTTAGAGGAGTTGGGAAAAATCTTCATGGAGGAAGTGGCCCTTGAGCTGGGTTTTGAACTGGATTTGTTAAGGCAGAAAGGAATGCAGAGAGAGCATTCCACGC
This sequence comes from Vombatus ursinus, assembly GCF_900497805.2. Taxonomy (NCBI): domain Eukaryota; kingdom Metazoa; phylum Chordata; class Mammalia; order Diprotodontia; family Vombatidae; genus Vombatus; species Vombatus ursinus. The sequence continues at coordinate 27,544,005 of NW_020954564.1, forward strand.
AGGAAGGAGCTGAATCTCAAAAGGCACAAAGACAGAATAGTTTGTGTCCAAGAAAGTGAGGAGGGCAACAGGGAGCCAAAGGTAAATCCTTATGGTAGGGGCTTTGAAATAACAATGCCTCAATAGACATGGGACAATTTGGAAATATCTATATTTGATTTTTTTGTCTGATTCCTATGCAGTACCGCACTATGCAGGAGATGCATCCATTGAAAGGCTGTTGTCATTCCCTCCTACCTACTTAACTTGACTCTTCTTTGCTCATAGGATCACAAATTTAAAGGTGGAAGGGGGGAAGATCATAATTCCTCCCCCTCATTTTGTAGATGAGGAAACTGAGGTCCAGAGAGGTTGAGTGTACTGTTCATGATCTCACAAGTAAAAAGAATCAGAATTAGGATTTGAACCCAGTCTTCTGAACCATCAGAATGTCTCTGATGCAGAGCCCTCCACAATTCTCAGTGCTATATGGCATTTATATAAAATGTACAATCATCATGGTAAAGTCCTCAGGTTCAGAGAGCTGATCTCATAGAAGAGATCGTGACAGCATGAACTCAGTCATTAAAAGTACTGAGCATTTTTCTTTATTTCCATTTAGATCCCTTTCTATTTTTATTTTGTCAAGCTCAGGGCCCAGATAGTACAGGGAATTATTATTCATATCAAAAAAAACTCAAGCTAGTCAACATCCTGGCAAAAATGTTTTTGGAATGTCCAATTGCCTTTCAGAGACAATATAATACAGCAAAAAGAATGTTAGTTGAGGGTGGAGTTCAAATTCTGACTTTAACACAGGCTAGCTCTGTGTGACTATTCAAACACTAACTTCTCTTAGTCTCAGTTTCCTCATGTATAAAATGGAGATATCAATGGTTTCATTATTTAGCTTGCAGGGCTTTAATGGGAAAGTATTTTGTAAACCCTGAAGTCCTATAAAAATGTTATCATCATCATCACCATTTTCAGACTTCATGGAACTTAGAGACAACACAAATAGTCAATAGTCAACAAATATGTATTAAGTATCTACTATTCCAGGCACTGTGCTAAGCACTAGGATATAAATATGAAAAAGAAAAGACGGTCTTTGCCCTCAAAGAGCTTACACTCTAAACATTACAGATCAAGGTCATAATAATAATATTTAATTAATGATTATAAATAACATAATTATATATAATATAAATAGCATAACTAATATAAAAAGCAATTACATAGTACCTTAGAATTTGTAAAAATATGTATATATGCACGCATATGTATATGCATATGTATGTGTGTATGTATATACAAACACATATATTCTTAATTCAGGGCAGCTAGGTGTCACAGTGGGTAGAGTGCTGGGCCTGGAATCAGGAAGACTCATCTTCCTGTGTTCAAATCTGACCTCAGACACTTATTAGCTGTGTGATACTGGGCAAGTCACTTAACCCTGTTTGACTCAGTTTCCTCATCTGTAAAATGATCTGGAGTAGGAAATGGCAAACCACTACAGTATCTTTGCCAAGAAAATCCCAAATTGGATCAGAAAAATTGGACATGACTGAAAAACAACAATTTTAATTGAGACTCACAATAATCCTGTGACTTGTAGATACTATAAGCATTGTATCTCCATTTTACAAATAATGATCAGAGAGGTTAGGTACCTTGCCCATGGTTACACAGCTACCAAGTGTCAGAATAGGACTTCAAAGTCAGGTCTTCTGGACTCCAGGTCTAGTGCCCTGTCCACAGTGCTTCTTATTTTTAAAATGTCCTGTTGCTAGATACCACCAGGAGAGAAATTAGAGTTCAGGTCAGGGCATCAGAAAAGCCTCAGGAGCTAAGTTCTTCTGGCTTTGATACGTACATTCTCCTTTGAAGAATCAGAGTTAGCCAGAATAATTTTGCATTCAGCTGGGAGAATTCATTTTACGACTGCTGGGGAGGCGAACCATAGAATAGGAATGGACTTCCTAAGCCATGAACAGCATAAATAGATATAGCAAATGCAAACTAGAAGTGCAGGATTCTACTTTTCATTCTCTTGGTAGGAAGGATTTTTTAAAAGGAAGATTATTTTTGCCACCATAGCATGAGAGCAATGCAGTTGGCTTCCACACTTTGAGTAAATCCTTTTGTCATACATGCTAGAGCTCTCCCCGCCTCCCTGCTCAATCACTCAACAATCTCTGTTCTATCCTATGACATAAGAAGACTGTGCTCTGTACTTCAGAAACCCTTTCACTGTAGAGAACAAATCCCCCATTTACAGAAAGTCAACCCACAGGAAGATACAAGAAAATCCTCACAGACAGAATCATGAAAGTTCAGAGCTAGAAAGGACTTCAGAAATGATCTAGAGTAGACCAGCCCTTCAGTGTACAGGTGGGAAAACTGAGCTCCAGAAAGGGGAAGTGATTTAACCACAATTTTTTTGAATGAGACCTGTAATTTTTATTGATATAGGCAACTTCATCTACAGATCAGTGCTGATTGGCACATTCTTTACAATATAAAGTCTGAGAGTTACCTGGAATGTTGAGAAGCTAAATGACTTGCCCAGGGTCACACAAACAATATGTGTCAAAGTCAGGACTTCCTGTTTCTGAGGCCATCCTTTTGCCTACTGCACAACACTGCCTGCTCAAATTAATATTACTCAGTAGAGGGAGAGCTAGGACCAGAACCTGAGACTCCTGGGTCCCACTCCAGGAATCTCTCTGCTCAACTACACTACATCTGTTATAGTTTGATCTGAATACTTGTACCTTAGGAACCCCTGCTCTGGATGATAGAATTAACTACCTTTTACTTTCATCAATGAGATAAAGGTAGATTATAATAAATCATTGAAAAACTCCCATCTGCTTTTAAGACATCGGTACTATCATGATTGAAAATATGAATTTAATTTCAGAGAGAGTTCAGTTGTTCAGGAGATATTGGTTGACTGATTTTTATTTTGAAATATGAGGCAGTATGGTACAATGGGAAAGAAGGCTGCATTTAGAATCTGTGCACCTGGGTTTGGACCCTAGCTGTGCCAATAGTAAGTACTATTTGTAGACAAGTCCTTCAGCTCTCTAAGCCTCAGTTTCCTCATCTATAATGTGGAGGGGTTGAACTAGATGTCCCCAAAGGCCCTTAGCTCTAAATCTATGGCCTTTAGTCAGGCATTAAAGAAATGGATTAGATTTCTTTTTTTGGCATAAACAAAATCATAGAACTTTAGCTATTGTTGGTGCTGGCCATCTCTGTAGTACATACATCTAATTTACTCTTTATTGCTGCCTATCCTTGCTTAGTCAATTAAAAAAAACTTCATAATGTTCTATTTTATATTACATCAAATCATCCAGTTTGGAGGAATATTCCCAAACTGCAAGAATATCCCCAACCTGAAACCTGTTAAAGTATCACAAGACTGCTATGACCAGAGAGTGAATTTATTTCACTATGAAACTTAATATTCCATTTGATTTTAGTTCATCAACTGTACAATGTTTTGGATGAGTAATGAATCAAGTATTTGTATCGCTGGTAGTTAATCTAACAGCTACATTAAAATCTGATGCATACTTTGTCAGGAAAAGTCATGACCAGGTCATGAAATCAGAAACATTTTTTTTAATTTTATCTCAAGATTTGTCAAATATTTTGTTTGCCTGTTGAAAGGCTTATAAGGTTGTTGTCCTTTTAAAGTCCTCATTCCCCAACAAAATCTAAGCAATGATAAAAGGGAAAGTTTAATGTGCTCTCTGGAACTTCAACTCTCTTATTTTTTTTTAAATGAGGTAGAAGTGTGGTATGGTATAGTGAAAAGAGCATTGGGCCTGGATAGATACAAGTTTGAATTATGCTCCCTAGACTTACCAGCTGTTTGACTGTCACAGAAGCAGTATATTAACTCCTCACCCCCACGTATGTTGAAGGATGTTAAAACATTCTTCAGGACTTGGCTGGTTCAGGGGACTAACAATCTCAAACTATTGGTGTCACTTTCTCATTACCTGAATTCGGAGAAGTCGCAAGAAGCTGGAGAGACTCACAGATGTCTGGGTGTGAACTTCACTCAGTTGAATCAACTCAAAGATTCTCAATGCCTGCTCCTTGTTGAATATCTTTCTCCTGCAATGGTTAAGTAAATCTCCCTTTGTTAACTGTTGAATGACCCACAAGTGTTTAATTTTATTCCATTATTGAACCTAAAGTACCAGGGGACTAGCTTGAGTCAGGCCCAAACCCAGAACCTTCACCATGGACAAGTTTCTCGACTTCTCTGAATCCCTGTTGCCTTCTTTGGTGGCATCTACTTCACAGGGTTGTTTTAAGACTCAAATGAGACAATGTGTATAAAGTGTTTTTCAAACCTTAATCCACTACAGAAATATTTAGCTCTTTAGTTCTCTAGTCCCCAAATCCATTACCAGTATATGTTATACAAGCACTCAATACGAGAGTCTATCCTGTGACACAAGAAGACTATATTTTATGCATCAAAAGCCCTTCCATTTTAGAAAAGAAATCCCCCCTTTACAGAAAGTCAGTGCATAGGAAGATACGGGGGGTCCCCACAGACAGAATCAAGGAAGATTAGAGAGGAAAAGGATTTTAAAAATGATCTAGACTAATTCATTGATGGAAGCTATCTATTAGGCAAACCCTTTGGAAGAGGGAAGGGCGATCCTGACTTGGGGCCAAGGAGGAGGGATCTGGACGGGAAGGAGAGCAAACAAGAACTGAAAACCTGGGTTGAGTTGCTATGGAGAGGCTTATGATGCACTAAGATGCAAGGGCTGAGATGAATGAAGGTTCAGAGCCAGGGGATCTGCATGACAGTAGAAAGCTAAAATACATAGAATACCAGGTAGTTGACCATGGATCTGACTCCACTTAAATCTTCAAAAACTTTGGTCTATTTATTACTGCAGCTTGCGTTCCACCAATCAAAACATAATCCTCTGCTGGTATAGCCATGGGCAGGACCTCCCAAGACTCTGTTTCAGCTGCCCTTATAGTGGTATATGCATATGTAGACACTCACCTGTGTCTCATACCCTTCGAATAATTTTATGTACTCTACATAAGACATGTGTTTCCTCCTTCTCTATGAGTCTCCCCATTGGACCTCATTCAGTGCCTTGTACACATGGAATCAGAGAATCTTGGCATTAAAAGAGCCCTTTGAAGTAGAGGGCCCTCCCTAATGCATAAATCTCTCACATCACTTCTATATACACAATTCCGGATTATTCAGAATCTCTTCCAACACAAGAGACACTCAACTAATATCTATCAAATGAGATGATCATTTTCACTGTATGGTAGATTGGCTCAGTCAAATTGAGAGATGTCTGGCTATAATCTTATCTACCCTTGATGAAATCTATAGTTTTACTGACAATCAGGCATGTGAAGGTTTCTCCACTCTGTTCACTGCTTAAATGAGAAAAAAAGATATAGGATACCCCCAAAATAACACTAAGTACTAAGCACAATAAATTGTTCACCAGACCTCTATATTTAGGAAATAGAAACACAACATCTCAAATGTGGCAGCCACCTTAGAAATCATCTAGCTCTAGTCTAACCCCACTTTTCTGAAAATGAGACAACTACAGCCCACAGGGGTGGGGAACTTGCCCAGGGTCACACAGCTAGTAAATGTTATGTGTCTGAGGCTGGATTTGAACTCAGGTCCTCCTGAATCCAGGGCTGGTGCTCTATCCACTGTGCCACCTAGCCACCCCCTCTGATATTCTATAAATCCATGAAAATCCTTCTGGAAGCACAAAGCATGATAAACATGCATGGTATTATTTTTATTACTATTATCTTACAAATGTTTGACATATATTTCAATGCATCTATGACCTTGTTGATGTGGGTACTCTATTCAATGGTTTAGAAACTAATTCTTGTCTTGTCATTCCGTATGATTCCTGTCTACTCCTCCCATAAATCTTCCACAAGGAGCCCATCCAACATGTTGGTGTTCTCCCTCCATATCTCTTGATGGTATGTAGATCCCAATAGGATATACTTGACTCCAAAGCCAGCTCTCAACTCCAATGCCATGTGCACTACTGCTTCTCATATTTGTCATGCTCATACTAGTAGATCATTTTTTAAAATGGGGGTTCCTAACAAATTTTGCCAACTTTTGCACAGCAAGAGTGTCACGCCTTCCCCCCAGCTCCATCTATTCAATTTTTTCCTCCTTATCTAAACAAGGCCGGAGAATGTATGTGCCTACAGCCTGCTACATATGGCATTTCCCCACAGAAGACTTTTCATGCAACTCCAACCCAGACAAAAGCAGACCTAACTACTTTCTTTGAGTGTCTTAACATGATTTCTTGTGATACTCATCACATACCAATTTGCAGAGCTGATTTCCATGAAATAGAGGCTTTCTGTATTTCATGTATAATAATTAAAACATGACTGGGAAACGAGGAACATCTTGTAGAAACACTGGACATGGTTAACATAGTTAAGTACAGAATTAGTGAACAGCCTTCCTCATAGTCCAAATCTTCTAAAATTTTAAAGAAAAGCATTATTTAGTCTTTGGTTAGAACAACTCCAAAATTGTCAGCTCTGTGATAGTTCCTTAACCAGACTTTGAAAAGCATAGAGACTCAGGGAAAGAATTTGAAATTAAAGCCAATTTGACAAGGCAGTCCTGTAATTGAGGGTGAGGGCAGGAGAGTCTGAAGATATTGTTTGTGGCATGAATGACAAGCATATCACCACCAGAAAAGGGAACAGCAGAGACCATGTGTCACTTCACCTTACTCCCTATGCAGAGATTTAGTGAAATATTCTTGGGATTAGGCCACATCAAAGGCCTCCATTATCCCATGACTGACACTGATTTATTGCTTAAAGAGATGTCATCAACTCCAATAGACTTCAAATATCACCTCAAAGCAGGTTATTTCTGCAACAAGGAAAGCCAACAGTCCCCCAGGGCACCATCTAATGTCCAGTCTTCTAACAGAATTCCCTGTGTATTCTTCCATCTATCTAGCCACAATCAGGAGCCTGCTGAACAATATCATGTTTAGTGTAGTGTATGATAGAAAGAATGCCCAATTTGGAGTCAGGAAACCTGGGTTTAAATTCCAAAACTGATACTTTTTAGCTGTGAGACTTTACAGAAAATTGCATTATCTCTCTGAGTCTCCATTTCTTCATCTATAAAATCAGGTGGTTGATGCTAGGCGGACCTGCCTACCTGGCAGCCAGGTGGCCTAGTAGGTAGAGTGCTGGACTTAAGAGTAAGGAAGAACTGAGCTCAAGTGTTGACACTTCCTGTGTGACTTTGAACAAGTCATCATACTTCTCTGTGCCTTCATTTTCTCATCTCTAAAATGGAGATAACAATAGTACCTGCCTCACAGGATTGTTACAAGGATCAAATGAGATAATATTTGTAAAGATGCTTCACAAACCCTAAAGTGCCATATAAATGGTAGCTATTATTAGTTGACGAGGTTGTTGTGAGGAAAGTATGTTGTACAATTCGAAGTACTATATAACTGTGAATTATTACAGTATTTTGATAAATGTTTCTGTTGATCCATGAGAAATGTGAATTGATGCATCCTTCAGCTTTACCTCTTTTAGAAATTGGGTTGCTAAAACCTTAATGTGCAAAATCCAAAGCAGGAGAAAGTCCTAAATAAATGGTCTTTGAGGTCTTCCTGTCCATGGGCCCTCATCCAACCTCAGCATTACTGGCCCATTGTGGGGAGGCAGTGCAGAGAACTTAGTCTTTCAACACTGTCCACTAAAGTCTGGCCTGTTGACAACATGAAATGGCAATAAGGGAAGGAAATGATCCAGGCATAATGAGAGTCATTGTTTTATCACTCAGCCTTAAGTTTTAGGAAGCGTTTGTGAATAGTAAGTATGATTTGGTTTTAAAACTGACTGCCTAATGGACCCTAATGGCATGGTCGCCAGGATAAGTTACAGCACATGAGGATGTGATTAGTATCAGGTTAAACCCTGCCTGGCAGAAGGACCCATGGGTTCTAAGAGACCCTCTCCAATCCCATCAGATGGAGACATACTTACCCTGCAGCTGTCTCCACTGGAGTCTTCTGACCGCACGCTGGGACGCCCAACCCAAAATGGCTCCTAAGTGCAAATCAATTCCAAACCTCAGAGGACTCTGGGTCTCTGGCTCATGCACCCCAGCTTGCGACAGCAGCCAAGTCTGGGCCTGCATTTCTCTCCCTGCTCTAACAGGAGGATGGCACAGGTGCTGTCTCTAGCACTCCCTGAAATGGCAGAAGCCCAGGGCACTACCAGATGGAACCAGGAGCCAAAGAAAGAAGAACTCACCCGGTATTCACGTGGAAAGCAGTGCCCACATAGTACCTCACCCTCACAGACATTGCTGTTTTATTAACATGCATTATAATATAATGGATGGTGGCTTACGTCACAAACTTTTCTTGTGGGGATGTTTTAAAAAACAGCTACTTTTTCCAACCTTGGATATTCTCGTGAATTTCAACAACCAGGAGAATGCACACAGATACTACTGTGACCAGATACTCTGCACAGTGATTCTGGGAGAAAAGAGCACGATAATCAGGGTCAGAAGACCAGGATTGAATCCTGTGGCCTCTGCACTTACTAGCTGCATGACCTTGAGCAAGTCACCCCTCTTCTTTGAGTCTCAGTTTCCTCCTTTGCAAAATGGACTAGAGCAAGGGGGGAGAACCCGCCACCTCAAGGTCACATGTGGCCTTCTAGGTCCTTGGATGCAGCCTTTTGACTGAGTCCCAGTTTTATAGAACAAATCCTTTTATTAAGCTGATTTATTCTGTGAAGTTTGGATTCAGTCAAAGGGCTGCACTTAAAGACCTAGAGGGACACATGCGACCTCAAGGATGCAGGTTCCCCACCCCTGGCTCGAAGATCTAGTACCACTCAGACGTACCTTTAGTTCCTTACATGTCATCCAAGTACCTGGCAGGCTCTGCTACCTCAATCTAGCAATCAATCGACAAGTATTTATTGAGCACTTGTTATATACCAGACACTCCTGTACAGCTACTAGAGATACAAATGCAAAGAATGAAACTGTTCCTATTCAAGAGGAATTTACATTCTAATGGGGAAGACAATCAGGATATATAAGCAGACATAGAATAGATAAAAGAGAAAAAATACAAATAAATACTAAGTAATTAAATGCCAAGTGCCATGGGAGTAGAGAGAGAGGGAATGGCCAGGGTGAGAAGATGGAGGGAGAATCAAGAAAGGCTGTCATAACACAAGTTGGTACTTGAGCTTTGACTTGAGAGAAGAGGGAGATGGTACATGCTTTGCATTTCCATTCCTTGACAGTTTCTAATACTTGGCCCAAGTCTTCTGGTTCTAGAAATCTAGAGAATCTATAAGTCTAGAGAAAGATGTTACTCTAGAGAAAGATGCTGTTTTCCAGCAGCAAATTCACCTTATCTGCTGGGTGACTCCTCACAGTCAACCTTAGTCTACCAGGATGACTTCTCCTCCACCACCCTCATCCAAAGTTCTCAAAGCTGCATTTATGGTATCCTCTACCATATTAAAACCTAGTCCTAAACACTTGCCTATCATTCAGAAAATTAGCTGTCATACATAATTAGGTTAACTTAGCATAATATCCATTTGAAATGTGAACATGTTATTAACAATGAAAGCAAACATATGGAGCAGGTGACCTTGCTGCAGCAGAGGAAGGATGGATGAGTCTTTAAACATCGAAGAGGGAAGGCACATACATGCAGTCCCTCCTTACTCTCCCTTCTACAGGGAAAAAATGGAAGTGATTCAGAAATCTCAAGAGTTGGGAAATTCTAAACTCAGAATTTACTGCTGAGATCTCTGATCCGGCAGTATAGCTATCTCTGATACCCAGAGTCAACACTGATCCCCTGGAATGTGCCACTGGTTTTAGTTCAGTTTTTTCCCTCTAGCAAAATCAACTTCCCTTCTTGTACTCCCCCACCCCTTATCTTCTCTAGTATTGCTGGTGTGGATGAAGACAACTAGGCTCTGAGAGAAATATTAATCAGAGGTGTCTAAACATGAAACAGGCAGAATATCTCACAAAAATGGCAAACTGTTATCTAAGGTAAGATAATGAGGACAAATGATTGAGCTACTCTTTAGATAAAACCAACCAGTCTTATAGTACTTCTACTTAAGGCATTGTCATTCCAGGATAGGGACTGGTATCAGTACTTTTTCTAGAAGCTTCTTGTCTCTTTGCCCATGTGTTGTGGGCACTTTATTCTGGGCACACAAGCAGAATGTCCTTCAGATATTGAGTGGATTCTAAACCAACTCATCTGGATGCCCAATCACAGATCACAGCAGTTCATTTTATGTGGCAGTAAACATGAGGTTTTTTTTAATAGTATAAATAAGAGGTTAAACCATGTCATGCTTGCTCAAGCTCAGCTGATTAATTTGGTCCTGCCATATGAATTAACAAATTAAAATAACCCCCTCTTTTTTTTTTTAGGTCAGTGGTCTTTCTGTGAAAATAGAAGAACATCTTTACACAGAATAACCATGTATACCATAAATCAAGTCTTCCCTTAATTTCTTTTGTGGAATTTCTCATCAAGAAAGCCTATCTAATTGCATTTAGCCAATCAGAACCAGGTACGAAATGGAGACTCCATTCATAAGGCAGCAGCATACCAGTGATGCTTGAAAAGTCAAGGGTAGATGAAGCAAAATTTAACAGGTCATGAGGCTTTGGAAGTGCTCAAATCTGAGCTGTCCATTCTTTACTTACTATCTATGTAACCTTGGGAAAATCAAATAACCTTCCTGGGCTTCATTTTCCTTATCTGTAAGAAAGAGGGTGGGCTAGGTGGCCTCTGAAGCCCCTCCCAGCTCTGAATCTATGATGCTGTGGTTCTTTTCTGGCGATCAGGGCTTCTTTCCCAGGGCCAATCATCCTACGGACTGGAGAGGCACAAAGAGTTCCCTCTATCTCAAATAAAGGTACACCTCACTTTACATTACAAACTGGAAAACTGTATATCAATCCATTTCTGTAAATTAATTCTATTTTAAGTGCACCTTGAAGCTAGCTATTTACATTTTTTTGTAAGGCAAGAAAAGATTTTGGAATGCAATCATCATTCTCTAACTAACCTACTTTTTTCTCTGGATATTGTCACATATTGTAAAATTTTCATTAATTTATCCTTTGCTATTTCAGAATTTTTAACAACTCAGACCTGGGGAGGACTACAATTCAGCATTTCTCAGTCTATGAAAAAGGGTTGTTAGATCTGAAGTAGCTATATGACATAATGGATACAGCCCTGGACTTGCAGTCAAAAGATCTAAATTCAAACCCTTTCTCAGCCACTTCAGCTGGCTGAATCACTTAACTTCTCTCATTCTCAGTTTTTTTATCTGTAAAATGGGGATAATAATAGTACCTACCTCAGAGTTGTAGTAAGTATCAAATGAGATACACATGTAAAGGGTTTTACAATCTTTAAAGTACTAGGTAAACATCAGCTATTGTTATTATTAGGTACATTAATGATATTCATTGAGAATGCCATTTTTATCCAAAAAACATGAATAACTAAAAATGAGTTTTATCTATTCATCAAATCAGTTTATTATAGTGTTGAAATTAATAAAACTGCATTTCATTTTTTTAAATGTAGATTTGCCAGTAATTTGGACTTGCTCTCCCTGCAATTAGTGAAATTTGAGAAGACTAATAAAATAGTATAGATAAGAAATCACTGGACTGGAAGTCAGGGGGCCAAGATTCTAGTCCAGCCACTATCACCAAGCTAGCTACCTGACTTGGTCCAATAACTTGTCAATTTCCCCATTTTTGTACTAAGGAAGGGTCAGATAAATAATTTTTGGCATTTCTTCCTGCATTCCCATTCTATGATAACATGACAACATTCTACAATTAAAAGTGGCAGTCGCCCACTTAATTCTCCTGGCCTCAGTTTCCTTCTGACTAATAGAATAGGGTTGAACTAAAAGGTCCCTTCCAGCTCTGACCCCTATGATTCCTATGAGATCCAGATGCATAAATAGCTGAGTCCTGCTTATGACTTCATTGGCTCATACACACACGCTTACAGCTCCAATTATCTCTGTTGACCTCACTGTTACTTTCCAAACAAATGTTTTATTTCCCCAGGCAGCCAAGCAACCTTGTCTTTTACCAGTCCTAAGCTTAAGCTCCATAAATAAAAATGATGGATGCATGAACACTGTTACCATTTGGCACATCTCTAAGCACCATATGCAAGGGAAGGTGGATGCTTAATCATTAGCAACCATGAAGCTGAAAATGAGAGGCCGATGTTACTAAATGTAATGGGGGAGGGGGGATTGGGGAGAGGAGGAGAGAGAAGAATAGAGCATTTTATTTCCAAAGGGGCAAATCCATATGTTTAACAAGTTATTTATAGACTATCTATAGAGGGAGTGTGGCTTAGTGGAAGGTCTAATATCCACTTGGGATCTAGTGCTTACTTTGCCACTAACTGTGTGTGATCTTCTATTCACTGGGCCTCAGTTACCTCACCTGTACAATGAAAGGGGTGGGTCAAATGATCTCTCAAGTCCCTTCTAGCTCTGATAGTCTGTGATCTAAGGTCTTTTCCAGCTTTTTTAATCAATCAATCAATCAACATTTATTAAGTGCTTACTGAGTGCCAGAAACTGCGCTAAGCACTTGCTTATGTCTGTTTCAGTAACATTAACCTCACTATGTCCCAACTCTTGATCCAATGGGCGGGTTGTGTCACCAAGCCCATGTTCTACGGCCTCTTCTCAAGGCATTCATCAAGGAGGACTGGAGCATGGTGGTGAGAATATGCAATGTTGGCTAAGTCCCTAATTGTCCCTGAGCCTCAATTTTCTCATCTATAAAATAATATGAAGGTGCTTTTTTTTTAAATAGTTTCCTGTTTGAGCAGCTTTGATGCCAAGAGTCTGAGGCATCAGGGCCTCTTCTCCTCATCCCTCTCTTGATTCTGTCGTCTTTGGGGCAGATCATCTACTTATTCTCTTGCCCCGCCTAAGAGGTGAGTGAAAGGAGCATATTCTCCAAGGGAAATCTAGAGGGCTGTTGTTGTTCAGTTACGTCTGACTTTTTGTGACCCTGGGGGACCATAGCACACCAATATTGTCTATAAAGTTTTCTTGATAAAGATACTGCATTGGTTTGCCATATCCTTCTCCAGTGGATTAAGGCAATCAAAGGTTAAGTGACATGCCCAGGTTAAGGCAGCATTTGAACTCAGGTCTTCTTGACTCCAGGCCCAGTGCTCTATGCACTGAGCAATCTGGTTGCCTCAATCTAGAGAGTACTTGGAGAGAAATAAGTACTAATCTCCAAGGAAAGTTTCCTGGGTACCCTCTAAAACATGGAAATCAGAGCTGGTTTCAAGATTCTCTCCCTCTGAACCCCAAATACTTACTCTGCACCTTTAAACCTACATCCCTCATTCAGCACTTAATCACCCCCTCCCTACATCATATTTTGAATATATGTTGTTACTTAACTCTTAGGTTTTCACTTAATTTTGTACATGTGTATGCCTTGTCTCCCCAACTAGACAGTAAGTTCCCTCATTAAGGGCCAGAACTTTGTCTTTTACTTCCCTTGACTAAAAGTTGGTATTTAAATAGTACTCTAAGGTTTATACAGTGGTTTACAATTATCTCAGTTAATCCTTACAACAACTGTGGGAGGTAGGTGGTGTCATCCCCATTTTAAAGATGGGGAAACTCAGACAGAGACTGATGACTTGTCCAAGGTCACACAGCTAATACTTGTGGAAGACTGGATTTGAATTCAAGTCTTCCTGATTCTGGATCCAGTGTCTTATGTGTCTTTTCAAACTGTCTCCTCAAAATCCTATGATTCCTATCAAACTTACCTCTATACCTCACTATTGAATCAACAATCCTGAGTCATAGCCACTAGCTTAGGGCTGTATACCAAGTAGATGGTCAGTAAATACCCAAATGAACGATGAAAGAATAATGTTACTTCAAGAAGCGAAGGCATTCCAATAAAATCTGCCTTGCACATTATCCCCAAACTGGACTGTGGTCCTTAATCTAAGGGTAGCTATAGTGCTCATCATCCATCCCACTCATAATTTGGTGTTTGGGAATCTTAGAACTAGAAGGGACTTTGGAATCCTCTCAATTTACAGATAGAGGAACTGAAGTCCAAAAAGGTTCAGTAACTGCCCTAAGAGTATTCCACGAGTTAATGATTGATCCCGGGTCTCCTAATTCCCAGATCATTGTTCTTTTCCCTAGATTAGGAGTTCTTAACCCAAATCCAGGACTTGTTCTTTAAAAATATTTTGATAACCACATTTCAATGGAATTTATTTCCTTTATGATCTATATTTTATTTTATGCCTTTAAAAGCATTAAACTGAGAAGAGACCCATAGGTTTCACCTAAAGGAGTTCATGACACAAAAAAATATTAAGAATCCTTGTCTTGGACCACGTTGCAATTTCACATTCTCTAATATGATTTGCTTTCACACATATTGTATTTACTTTCACAACTAACTTGTGAACTCCACAAAGTCAGGATGATGTTTCCTTCTTGATCTGTCCCCACCCCTAGGCTTGGAGCATGCACTCAGTAAATATTTCTTTCTTGATTGATGCTAAGGGAGGCAAGCAAAAGCAAGAGGGTCTGTCCTTGGCATCTGAAGCCTCAAAGTTTGTTTCTTTCAGCCCTGGTACTATCATTAACAGCCAGACCTTTGCCATGTGATGGAACCATTTCCTTACTGCCAAAGGGCTCTGCATGGCTTGTTAAGAGCTCTCTTTAGCTGCCAAGACTCATCATCCAGCCATACTTGACAAATTTTAATTTTAGTAAAAGTAATTGGCCTAATATTAATCAGATCGACTGCCAGCTCTTTCAGAATGGCCTCAAATTGTCCCTGATACCCATGCTACTTAAGGAATTCAAGAGGACATCTCCAAAGACAATTACAGGATGTAAGAAACTAATAACCTGGGCTAATTGAAAGTCCTGCTTTGAACATATTTCCTGCATTAGAGAAAGGGGAGTAGAGTTCAGGAGAGAAGTTATTGGCTGCCTGAAGGGGTAAAAGCCCTTTATCATGTAGGATACTATTCAACAATTGAATCAATTCACCCAGCCTCGGCAAGAGTACCTACTATGTGCCCAGCCCAGATTAGGCACGAAGGAGTTTGAGTATGTAGTCTTTTACTTAGGGGAGCTTACGTTCAAACTGAGGAGATAGATCTAACAAAATAGATTTCAGGAGAAAGGTGCATGTGACTAAGCACCAAAGCAAATGCTTAATATTCAATTTAGTTCAATTCAACAAGCTCTTATGAAGAAGCTGCTCTGTGCAGAATGAGAGGCAGCATGACATAGTAGAGAACTGGCCTTGGCACCAGGAAGACCTGGGTTCAAGTCTAACCTCATTCACATACTAGTGTGTGACCCTAGGCAAGTTGCTTAATCTCCCAGTGTTCTAGACAACTCTCTCAGGCTATAAATTCTGGGAATGTACTCACATGCATCAATGAAGGGAATTTTCTCATTCAGGAATTCAGGAATTCATTATACCAGTGCAATCTCAGGTCTGTCCTCTATGTGTAAAACATAATGCTAGGCATTGGGTATACAAAGACAAAACTGACAAACAGCCCCTCCTTCCAGAAGCTTACATTCTACTGAATAGCATGCAAGGTTTTTACAGACCATAATAATGCCATTAGTCAGTCAATAAGTACTTATTAAGCACCATAGGTGCTTGGTGAATGTGGAGGAAGCTTCTTTGACTTGGAGTGCACCAAAGACAAGCTCTTACAAGAATCAGGAAGGACAAAATACAAATTCTAAGCCTAGCATTTAATATCCTAAACAAAGTACTGCTAATGTACCTTTCTAGCCTTATTTCACACTGGGTTCCAGTAAAACCGGAGAAGTAGCTATACCCTGATCTCTTCCTGTACTGTTCCACCTTCATGCATCCCTGCAAACAGATGCTCATGCCTGGAATAAACTGGAGTCAGGGGTCATCTGGTCCAATCTATACCTACACAGCTAGCCTCTGTACTGTATCTCCTACAAGAGATCATACACCCTCTACTTGAAGACCTCTAGGAAGGAGAAACCCAATACCCTTCAAGACAGTCAGACAAACAGCTTCAGTTGTTGGAAATTGTTTTTTCTTACATTGTGCTAAAGTCAGACTCCTACTAGTGACTCCTAGAGATGGAATGTGTGAGCCTAAAGAATATGTGTTTCTGAATGAGGAGACTAGAAACCACGTGGACTAGTGAAAGATACTTGGGATTTTTAGCCTAGAGAAGAGAAGACTAAGGGAAAATAAAGTTCTTTTTAAGTATTTGAAGGTGGCACAGTGGATAGTGTACTAGGCCTGAAGTCAGGAAGACTTATCTTCCTGAGTTCAAATCTGGGTTCTGAAATTTATTAGCTGTATGACCTTGGACAAGTCACTTAACCGTTGTTCGCCTCAGTTTCCTCATCTGTAAAATGAGCTGGAGAAGGAAATGGCAAACCACTCCAGTATCTTTGCTGAGAAAACCCAAATAAGTTCACAAAGAGCAGGACATGACTGAAAACAACTGGACAATATGTAAAAGAAGCATTAGGATTATTCTGCTCGTCCCCAGGTGATAGAACAGCTAAGAGGTCAAAGCTTCGGTAGCGGGTTTGGGCTTGATTTAAGGAAAAACTTTCTAATAAAGCCATCCAAAAGGACAGCTGTCTCAGGAATTGGGAAGCTCCCCAACAATGAGGTTATACAAGTGAACTGTGAATATTTATTATAAGAGTTTTGTTTTTTTTTTTCTCTTCCCCGTGGATGAAGAGTATGGAGAGGGACAAGTGGAAGAGAGAAAAATAAATGCCTGTTAACTGAAAAAAATTAATTTAAAGAAAAGAAAAACAAAAGATTATATGATTACTTGTAGCAGGTATTCCTGCCTAGCTATCAGTTGGACTAGATATTAACAATAAGAGTAGTCAACATTAAACCTTTAAGGTTTACTAATCTTTTTACATCCATTATCTCAATTGATCCTTACAATAATCCTAAGACATATGTGCTACAGGTATTATTATCCTCATTTTCTAGAAACAGAAAATGAGTTCTGGAGAAGTTAAATGAATTCATATGGTATTACACTGCTAGTTAAGTATAAGCAGGATTTGAACCCAAATTTCTCCTAACCCTAAGCCTAGAACTTTTGTCACTATACCACATTGCCTTGGAGAACCTTTCCAAGTCAGATTCTGTGATATTATACTTTTTGTGATACGATACTATAATTTTTAAGTGCTGCAATTTCAGGTACTGATACATTCTAATGGAGAAGAAAAGGTATGTTTTCTGTTACTGCTCTGCCTAGCTCAGCAGAGCAGTGGTGGACTATGGGTGTAAAATGAGACATGCATTTTGAAGCCTGATCAATGTGTTAACTTGTTCTACTTTAGTATACTTATTTGATCCAAAGGAAGATTCTAATGGGGAGAGAGTTAATCAGAAGGAATAGTAATGTAAAAACTAGCAATAATAATTTTTTTTATTAAATAACAGAGGCTGCTTTCCTCTGCCTTTGCATGCTGATTGAATGTGAATTTTACTCTGTTGATTTCAAGCATCAACTCTGATTAGAAGGGGAAAAAAAAAATTTCCAAAGGCTCTCTGGGAGGGGTGAATAGGAAGAATACTGGGAGACATTTAGGTGATGTAACAACCAAAGATATCAATGAGCACTTATTTCAAAAGGAAAAGAAAAGAAAAATCTCCCAGGCTTTCTTCTACGATCCCTTCTATTTCCCAAAGGCAGCAACTAAACCTGGCAAGTGAGATTCTTTGTAATATGAAGGCTCCATGACTGCAGAAATTTAGGCAGGGAAGATGTAGCCTTATTTGGCTTTCGGTAAGAGCTGGGCTGCAAAGCCTTTAATGTCCCATCCCTGGAGTCAAAGGTTTCGATCTCTGCCTGCTGGAGTTTTGGCAACTTTTCCGTTCCTTTGAGAAATGGGGGCTTCAGATTCTTACATTCAATCATTTCCTAATGACCTTCTGCATGTTGTGAAAATCCCATTAGGCATTTCTCAATCATTCCCAACCTGGCCAGAAATGCCAAGCAGCAGATCCCCTTTCCTGCTGACTACTGGTTAATGCTTTATGATGTTTACCAGGCACCGACTGCACACAAAAGGGTTTTAAACACAAAATCTCTACTGCCCCTTCAGTCAACATCAGGCCTTCATCCCTTCCATCCTCTACCAAGAATATCTTCTTTGCCAACCAAGTACACATCCAATGTCCATTGAAGACTTTCTCAAAGTGGGAGAGCCTAAAGAGGATGGTGGCTAATCAATCAGCCATGAACTTCAACCCCCTGTAGTCTCGTTGCCAAAATCACCCACCCTCCAATTTAGAGCAATAACAGCTACACCATTAGCATTCCACTCCCTTCATCCCCTTCACTTGGACTGGAGCTGGCATCATAAGGCAAGTTATGAATCAATGATTTGGTCCATAAATTTTTTTATTTCCTTCTTGCTCTGCACTTGGAACTGTCAAATACTCCTCCCCTCTCCTCTTCTCCCTTCCTCCCCCTTATCCAGCCCCTAACTTAGCATGTGGCAGGTCCCTATGACTAAAAATAGATTGTGACCAAGGCAGATTCTAAAAATATAGGGGGACATGGCAAGAAATGGAAAGAGAAGTGATGATTCTGCTCTCAGTGCTGGTGGGAAGAATGCATCTTGGTACAATGTGAATTGGGATGCTGGGAGGAAGAAGGAAAACTGAAGAAAAAAAAAAAAAAAACAAGGTCTTGACCCACTTATTGACTCTGACATCATACGCCTTTGCCCAGCCTCAAAAACTACTACAGATGGTCTCTTTTTGTGGGGCTTGCCCAGAGAGTCCCCAGCTGATCATTTGGGTAGCATTGTAACTGCTCAAGCCCATTTCCTGACCATTAGCGATGAAATTCTCTGCTTCAATCACCAGCATCCAATGCCAATAAAGTGCATGGGGAAGTTCAGGGATGAGTCACATTTACCCTTCAGTGGAAGTATTCCAATTTGCATCCAAATTGATTTTATCACAGCAAAATATTTTAGTTCTGATTAACATGGGATAATGGGATAATGTTTAAATCCCTCTTCATAGTGATAAGATTCAGTATCTGGAGGGTAGGGAATGCCATAAAGATATATTAGGTTGGCAGGACCACAGGTTTAGGAAGGGAAAGGAGTGTGAGGAGAAAGTCAGTCAATCAACAATTATCTATTAAAGTGACTGCTGAACGTCAAGCACTATGTTAGGCACTAACAACCTAAGTATAAGAAACAAAATCCACCCTGCTCTGTAGGAGCTTCCATTCCAATAAAGGAGACAACAAATGCATATGGAAATAGAAACAACATAAAAATAAAGTGATAAATACAAATAAAAAGTAGCTAACTACAAGAGAGATTGGGAGGGAGGAAACTAAAATCTGAGGGAAATGCCATTTCTTTTCTTTAGCCTCACACCCCATTTCAAATGACTGTGATCTCCCTTTCCCAGAGAATAATAACAAGAGCAGCTAATATTTATATCACATTTACTATGTGCCAGGCACTTTACAATTTTTATCTCATTTGATCTTCACAACAACCTTAGGATGTAAGCACTATTATTATCCTCATTTTGCAGATAAGGAAACCACTTGCCCAGGGTCACACAGCTAGTAGGTGTCCTGGGCAGATTTGAATTTAGGCCTTCCTGACTCCAGGGCTTGGGCTCTTTCCATTCTACCACCTAATTGCAGGGGTAGTCTGAGCTTCAAAAACTAGGTGATCCTGACTTCTCTTTCTACTTCGCAGTGTGTGTGTGGCATGGGGCCACGAAGCTAAAAGAATGGATGTGTTTAACTGCCAGGCTTTGGCCCCAGTAGACAAATGACATAAATAAAGGAATTTTTTTTTTACGTCTAAAGGATTATTTTACATCTATGAATACAAAGGTCCAGTATGCAAATATCTACTGAGGAGCAAGTTAAAAAAAAACAATAAAAATTCATTGAATCAGCATCTACTAATTCAGAATTTGTGACCAGTCAACCAGAATCTGACTGACCTTTACCTCCTCCTATCTATGAAGAAAGGGTTTGCTAAGCAAATTGAAAATATAACCAAGATTACAGGAGATAATGCTCAACATCCCTGAGAGAACAAGCTGCTCTGAAGGACTTTTGCATAATAATTTGTGGCATGCAAATAGGTGCTTCTTATCATAGCATCAAAGACATAAGTAGGGCAGCAACCAAGGCTTTGCCCCTGGACATCGAATTTAAGAGGCGCTTAGCAGGGTTTCAGCCAGGAAGAGGAGAGACTAATACCTAGTTTGCCAACAGAATTAGTTAAAGCAGGAAGCTATGAGTTGCCCCCAATAGCCACACCCCAGGTAAGCTCCCCAATTACCTCCCTCCACTTTCAGTCTGCCCCTGAGGTTCAGTGTCTCAGAATAAAAGGTGATTATTTGAGGGCCAGTTTCATGGCACTCGCCCCAGGCATGGCTTATGTAGCACCAGGTCTAAAAATTGCTATAGCTATTACTGTTACCTCTATATAGGATCGGAGATTTGGAGCTAGAAGGGACCCAATTCTAGACAGACAGTAGAGCCTCATTTTTATACATGAGGAAGCTAAGACCCAGGGATGTCAAATGATTACAAATATGTATTATCTACTCATTACAGTAGAACTAGGCAGGGCCTCCACTGGGAAATACTTTATCAGCAATCAGGTGATGCTTGTTATGCAAGTAGATGACACTTAACTAGTGCTTGACTATAGTGAGGAACACCTGAGTTCAAATCCAACCCTAGACACTGAGGAGTTTATTCATTAGCTGTCCACAGGCAAGTCAAGTAACTGCGGTCTGCCTTCCTTTCCTTATCTGTAAAAATGAAGATAGTAAGTAGCACCTACCCCTCAGGGTTGTTGGGAGGATAAAATAATATATTATTTGTAAAGTATTCTGCAAACTTTAAAGTGCTATATAATCCCTGGCTATCATCATCATTATTATTATTATTAGAAAATAATAAAACTACATTTCTTTAAAATAGTCTATAATTTAACTTTTTACTCATTCAGACTGGCCTCTCCCCAAGATGGTCCAAATTAATCTGATTATACTTTTTTAAGATATAGTGGCTACTTTGTTAGTCGAATATAGTTAGCCTTTCCACAATATAATTAGTATATATAGGTGGGGTAACAGAAACTCAGAATCAACATTACTTAGCGGTTCCCACCTACCCTCAGGTCCTAGGCTAGTCATGTCCTAGAAACTGCAGTACTAGGTAAGAACCTTCCCCAGGCTGGCTAACAACCTTACTTGCCACACCTGACATACCACTTTGTTTCTTAACTTTCTGATGTATTGAATATGTATACTGTAGCTTATGCTTCCCTGTGTAATACTGTAA
Organism: Vombatus ursinus; assembly: GCF_900497805.2. Lineage (NCBI taxonomy): Eukaryota > Metazoa > Chordata > Mammalia > Diprotodontia > Vombatidae > Vombatus > Vombatus ursinus. The sequence continues at coordinate 27,565,550 of NW_020954564.1, forward strand.
CTTGTGCTTATCTGCATGAGTAGACTATAAGGTCCTTGAGGGAAAGAATTATCTTTTATCTAAGCTTTTCATTTTCCCTAACATCAAGTGGCATACTTTACACAGAGTGGGCACTTGATCAATGTTTTTTCTGCCATGTTACATATATTGTGTTGGTCCCTTCTGGAGCTGGAGGCATACAAAATGTTTATACAAGGTCTCAGCTAGTCCCTCTAGTCACCTCCTCTGATTGCTTACCTGGTATTGACCCACTGCCTCAAATCAACTCAAAACTACACCTAAGTTTTCATCTGACATCAGAGACAGTGTTCCTTCATGGCTCTCAACTTACATGCTGCCAGAACTTGAATTATTTCACTGACTACCTCACCATTTTGTTTCCTGACCCACAAACCCCTGGCTGCCCATGCCAGTGACATGACACATGGAAGCAACAGTCTTTGGGGAAGGAAAAGACACTTTCCTTCTAATTCCTCCTGAAGCCTCAGCAGAAGAGTCACTGGGAGACCAAACTATATACCTTTGGCCAGCTGAGCTTTCAAACCAGCAGCAGAAAACTGCTGCGGGTGGAGATAGTGCCAAGCTCCTTCCACCTCTTACACTTCAATCTCCCTATCACCAAAGGAATAGACTGAGAAAAAGAGTTACACAGAGCCGGAGACTAGAGAAGGAATCTCCCTAGTTCTTGGGACACTCAAGCACAGCTCAGGAACCCAGTGCTCACCCTGGAGCCATATTAGTTTCTCAGCAGGCACTAAATATGGCCATCCATCTTCCTGCCTCACCAACACCAATTGAGATGAATTGAAGGGAGTCTTCTAATTATTTTCAAGATCAGTCAATAGATCAAATCTACAAAGGAGCGGCCCACTCCTTTGTTATTGTTATTATTATTATTATTAATTATTATCATTACTATTACTGCTCTCTTCTTGTCCATAACCCTTGGCCAGGTTCCAGTTCTTTGTTTGGTTTCAAGAACAGCCAAAGAAGCAACACTATTTTTCTGTTCTGAAAAAGCACAATAATAAACACCACTTATTTCCTGGCTGACAGTCCTATCATAATCTCTAGTGGGGAGGAAATTAATTGGGGGCTCAAAAACACAATTTTCCACAGGTGATTATTATAAGCCATTGGGTTACTTTCCAGAGAGGGGAAATACTTCCAATCTCAGGTCAGGAAAATTCAATGCATTTTTTTCATTGTCTCTAAAACATCATTTGCCAATTACCTTTGAAATGTTTTCCTGGCAGCTCTCCAAAATAAGACTTCTTCTTGCTGAGGTAGATGGGGGAGTACTAGCCATGTCATTTAGAGAGCTTTCTATGCACTATCTCCCAGAACAGAAGCACTCCTTAAAGGATTTGAGAATAGCTGCTTGGACTAATAACTATTCCCCATTATCACAGATGAATAATTACTGGCACTGGTTATCTGAAGTTTGGGGTGGGGCGAAGGGAGGGCAGGAGCCAAAGTGCAAAAGAAGGCTGAGAGGGGAAAGGGGGGCAATTCCAAGAAGTTCAATTCATGGGGCATAACAATAATAACTCACATTGATAAGGTTTGCAAAGTTCCATTCCTTGTGCCAACCTTGTGGGGAAAATAAGGCAATTATTATGAAGCAGTTAAGTGGTGCAATGGATAAAAACACCGGACTTGAAGTCAGGAAGACCTGAGTTCAAATTCTGCTCAGACACTTAATAGTTGTATAATCCTAGGCAACTCACTTAACTTTTCTCAGTCTCGGCTTCGTCATCTATAAAATGGAGATGATAATAATAGCACCCACATCAGAGTTGTTATCAGGATCCAATGAGATAGCATATATAAAGCACTTTGCACACCTTTAAGTATTATGCAAATGCTAGCTACTACTACTACTACTACTACTACTACTATTATATTATTATTATTATTCCTTTTTACAACTGGGGAAATAGGTTCTTTGAAGTGACTCACCTGTGATCACAAAGCTTGGAAGTGTCTGAGATGGGATCCCAGTCCACGCGTCTTGTCTCCAAATATGACATTCAACCCACAATGCCATTCTTGCCATACTTTGTTCCCACTTTTCACTTCAAGTTTTCCTTTCCCCTAAAAAGGCACTTTGTGCTTCTCTCCAGCAGCACCAGTTCAATCAATCAAGAGTTGTTTATTGCCCAGCACTGTGAGAAAAAAAGGAAAAGGGGCGGTCTTGTCTGAGGAGACAGAATTTATAAGGACACTCTTATAAGAGAGCAATAGACACCCAGGGCTGGGCTGAACCTCCCCTCAGTAAGTGGCCTTCCAAGTTCTACGTGTACGTTTCTATGAACTTAGAGGTGGAATGAACATAAGCTCTTTGGGGGGAGGGACTGTTCCAGTTCTCTTTGTAGCCCCAGTATTTATCACAGTATCTTGTATATAGGCAGCATTTAACATGTTCGCTAAATTGAGTTGAATGAAAGTGAAATGAATTAAACTGACTGAAAACTTCATGAAATGGCCTATTTAAAATTGGGTAGTGCTAATTGGGGGAAAAAAAATTCTTCCTCAAGTTGAATGGGAATTTCTCTCTCTGTAATCTTGTTGTTGTTTGGTTGTATCAGTTGTTTCTGACTCTCTGTGACTCCATTTGGGGTTTTCTTGGCAAAGATATTGGAGCAGTTTGACATTTCTTTCTCCAGCTCATTTTACAGATGAGGAAACTGAGGCAAATAGGGTGAAGTGACTTCCCTAGGGTCACAGAGGTAGTAAGTGTCAGAGGCCAAATTTGAACTCAGGAGCTCTAGGTTGGCATTGTATCCACTGCACCACCTACCTGCCCATTTTTCCTAGTTCTCCCTCCGCTCTCTGGAGTCAAGTATGATATGCCTAGCTTCTCTTACATTTAATATCCCTTAAGGTATTTCAAAACAGAAATCCTATCCCCCATCAAAACTTCTCTTTTCTAGATTTTTAATTATTCTACATATACATGTATATGTACACATACATGGATATGTGTGTATGTGCATATGTATGCATATGTGTGTGTACATGGAGAGAGAGAAAGACAGAAAGAGACAGAGAGAGAGAGAGCAAGAGCTTTACTCTCTCTGTCATAGCCAGAAACTCCTCCTCTATAATCTAAGCCAAATATCATTGAATTTAGAATAGCCAAAGGAACAATTTTAAGATTTAGGTGTAACTAATCTGAAACCAAAGAAAATGTTTGCATACTTACATGCTATTCTCCACGTGCTGAATCCAGCTTACTAGAATAGTTAGGTGGCCCAATGGATAGAGCACCAGGCCTAGGAGTCAAGAAAACTTGAGTTCAAGTTTGGCCTCAATTACTCCATGGCTGTGTGATCCTTGGCAAGTCACTTAACCTCTGTTTGCCTCAGTTTTCTTATCTATAAAATGGGGATACTAATGACACCTACCTTCTGGGGCTGTTGTGAGGATGAAATGAGATAATATCTGTAATGTTCTTAGCACGATGCCTGGCACATAGTAAGCACTATATAAATGTTAACTACTATTATCATATTTCTTTCAGAACCTGAATCTGATAGTTCATCAGTATAGGTTTTATAAACACTAATGCTTCAGAAATTTCCTTACTTTATTGGCAATTTATCAATTAGACTAGATTCTGTATGTATTTTCCTGCTGAATTTAATGATATGCGGCTAAATCTTTCAGCCCCACAGAGTTATCTGCCTCTGATAAAATCTTTCAGCCCCACAGAGTTATCTGCCTCTGATACTGGCACTATTCCTATGACTCTCTTACCAGACCTGAGACTCTGTCTAGTAAAATAATAGAGAATTCAGAGAACAGGAGACAGCAGAACAATAGAAGAAATGTCCAAGATTCATACTGTTAGAACCAGAAGGTCACTTAGAAATCTTCTCAATTTAAAGATGGGGCACAAAGGCTCGGCAAGGGGAAATGCTTTGTCTCATAGCCTTACCAGCTGCCCTGCCACTGTCCCTTCCAAGCCTCTGGGCCTTCCCACCTGCCCTGACTCTAGACCTTCCAGCTCCCTAGGCCCTCCAGCCCCCTGGGCTTTGTTATCTACCCTGATGTGGCACCCTTAGAACCACTGGGCCTGACCATCTACCCTGAAGCTGAAATCTCATTTGTGTTGTCTCCTCCCATTGAAATGTGTGTTTCCTGAAGTAGAGATTGTCCCACTTTTTTCTGTCACCTTGAACTTACTTCACTGTGCTTGACACATAATAAGCACTTGATAAATGTGTTTTCCTTCATTTATTCATTCACAGTCAATAAATTATTTCAATAGTTGTAGAGAAGGAGTGGATTGTGGATAGAGACGCAGCTCGGCAGTCAGGAAAATCTGGTCTCAAGTCCTGCCTTTGGAATATATGGACTTTACACTTCTGGGGAAGTCCTTTCACTCCTCAGAGCGCCAGACAATTCTCTAGGACTATATAATGCAGAGCAGGTGCAGCTCTGTGACGGAAGGGCAAAGCTTCTCACCAAGAATTCCCTAGGCCAGTGAAATCACAAACCTGATTTAAAAAAAAAGTTGTGATAACAGCATGGAGTCAGTGCTGATACCTAGCAATCTTATCTGCCAATGGCAAGGGTTTCCCATGGATCCTTCTGTGCCAGGCACCTGGGCCCCTGGGAACCACACCCCCTCAGAGCTGGAAGGAACCAAGGCTCCAAAGGAGGCTCTCTACCATCCCATTCAGTACAGGTATCTTTTTCATAGTATCCCTGACATCTGGTCTTTGTTTGGCTGCTTTTTTTGGGGGGGTTAGTTAATGGGGTTAAGTGACTTGCCCAGGGTCACACAGCTAGTGAGTGTTATGTGTCTGAGTCTGGATTTGAACTCAGGTCCTCCTGAATCCAGGGCCGGTGCTGTATCCACTAGGCCACCTAGCTGCCCCGTTTGGCTGCTTTCAATGACAGGAAGCTCATGACCTCATGAACCAGTCTATTCCATTATTGGAGAGCTTTAATTATCAGGAAATAATTTGTCATGTTGAATTGAACAAGAGACAATATACCATCTTTTCAATGACTAACAATGGAGTTGGAAAGATTAGTGTTCAAATCCTGCCTCTGACATGTGAGTGCGAGTGAATCGCCTAATTTCTCAATGCCCTGAAGAAATTCTACATGACTGTTAGGAACTGCTGTTCTCTGTTGAAGGAAGGCATCTCACAGGAAACTAACCACATTAACGGATTCACAAGCCTAAACATGAAGAAAATAAAAATAGAATGCAACTGAAATATTGTTGTTATTCAGTTGTTTCAGTCATGTCTGACTGTTTGTGACTTTATTTGGGGTTTTCTTGGCAAAGATACTGAACTGGTTTGCCATTTCCTTTCCCAGCTCATTTTTACAGATGAGGAAACTGAGGCGAACAACGGTTAAGTGACTTGCCCACGGTCACACAGCTCGTATCTGAGGTCATACTTGAATTCAGGTCTTCCTGACTCCAGGCCTGACGCTCTATCCACTGCGCCACCTAGCTGCCAAACTGAAGTATAACCTCCCTATAACTTCTACCTACTGATCCTAGCTAGGAGTTTACAACTTGAAATGATGAAGGCATCACCAAAACATTCAGGACATTTATTATTTTTAAACATATCAGTTAAATTCATTAGCATATAAGACTGAAAACGTACTATTTCCACAATGACCTACTGTCGGTAAAGTATTGTTTGCAGTTGTTTTTCAATAGCCTGCTGGGAAGAGCTCTGTGCTAAATCATGCATAATCTCTACTTGGAAGGACAGACGAAATTTCTGCAGAAAATCAGAATAGCTGCCCTGAGTCAGCCCCTCCTCAGTTCAGACCAGGACAGTGAGTCTGCTGGAGTCACAAAGGCATAGACTATGACAGGGCCTCTTGGAATTTATAAAGGCAGCAAGATATAATGGAAAGACTCAGGCAGGAGATCTGGGTTTGAATCCTGGTAGGGCTACCTATTACCTACATGATCTTGAAGAAGTCTCCTCACCTCCCTCATCCTCCATTCCCTCATCTGGAAAATAACAGGGCAGTACTAAAAGAGGCATAGTGTGATGGACAGTGGACTGGGCTTGAAGTCATAGGACTTTGGTTTGAATTCTGGCTCTGCCACTTTCTATCTGTTTGACTTTGGGCAAGTTATTTAACCATTCTAAGCCTCAGTGTCCTCATGTCTAAAATGGGAAATCTAGATTCAGGGACCTCTAATGTCTCTTCCAGTCCTAAATTTGTAAATCCAACCATGGCTTCCAGTTCTAAATCCTATGATCCTGAGTGATCCTTCATCATCCACCATAGTCTGTTCACCTATTAATTTATCTCAGCCTTTTTTCCAGGCTGTTTATGGTTTAGCTAATGCCTCTTCTTGGGGGTAATGAATTTAAGATTACTCAGAGGTATGTCTAGGTACTCTTATACCTGCTAAATACCTGTTAAAATGTGAGTTCTTTGAGAGTGGGGGCTCTCTTGTTGTCAATTTGTCTGCTTTAGTTTCCTCATCTGTAAAACGGGAATAATAATAGCACCTACCTCCCAAGGTTATTGCCAGGATAAAATGAGATATGCTTGTAAAGCACTTTGCAAACCTAAAAGTATTATCTGAATGCTAGCTAATAGTAGTGGCAATAATGATTGTAAGCATTTGATAAATGCTTTTTCATTCGCTTAGCATTCACAAAAATCCAGTTGAGGGAACTTCTGGCGGAAAGGGAAACAGAAACAGAAAATAGCCCACCTCAGATGCTATCATACCAGGAGAGGGGATAGCCCACCACCCAGAGAGCCAAGGCTTATACTCACTCCTTTGATGGACCCCGACCACCTAAAACCTGGGAAGAGGTGGAGAAGAGGTATGACCCATTAGGGGAAGGCTGGTCCCAGAGGAGGCCTTCCATGGGAACTTGAGGACAATAATCTGGACTCAAGAAGGGAAGTAGAGGTGTCAGAAAAGAAGCAAGCACCCCTACACATCAATACCCTGAGGAAAAACCCAGATCTCCCCACACTAGTTATGCCCCTGAAGCTTTGGCTTCCATACATTCTCAAAGGATCACAATGTTCTTGTTCAAAGCATCCCTTCAAAGGGCTACCACCACAATAGAAACAGAGAATTCCCCATCCTCCACTTCACTCATTTCATGATGACGACAAAACCCAGCAGAGCTAGCAGCTTTGCTTTGGATATAATGATGCTTTGAAGACAAGTGCTGATTATCAACAGCATACCCACTAAATGGCACTGTGGGGAACGCTCTTTAACATATTTACCTAATTAGCCCATTATAAAGTGTAATGTGATTTCTTGTCTTATCCTGTCATGAGTTTTATGAGAATCTCTAAGAAATTGACAGTCAGAGGGGAGAAGGAAGTGGCGTAACTCCATATGTTTCTCCAAATGGGCGTACTGACCTTGAATTTAACAAGGCACAGAGAACAGCCCCTGGGGTTCTGCAGTGCATGAATGTTTCCCATGATGGACCCTTTCCTTTAATGGCACCAATAGGAGATGGCCTCTAATGCAAGGAGGCAGGTACCTGTCCGCAGAGGCAACACCTGACTTCAGATCACTACCCATTCCACTGCAATTGGCCCCCAAGAAGTGGCTGACTTTTAAATCTAACTTCAATGGCATTTTGAAATCCATAGAAAACCTACTCCTCCTTTTCTTCTCTCAAAAGCACTAGAGAAATATAAAACAGTCAATTTTCTTATCTTTAAACTGAAGAAAAGTGTTTATTGGACTATGTCACCTATAGGATCAGCATCATGATAGAACCTTAGTGTTAGGAAGGAAGAAGAAAAGAAAAAAGGAAGGAAAGAAATAAGTATTTATTAAGTGTTTACATGTGCCAGACACTGTGTTAAATGCTTTATAAATATTATCTCATTTAATATTTAATTTGTCTATTCATCTTCACAATGACCCTGGGAGGTAGGGGCTATTATGATCTTCATTTTACAGTTGAGGAAATCAAGACAGAGAAAGGCTAAGTAATTTGATCAGGGTCACACAGCTAGTAGATATCTGAAACCAGATTTGAACTCAGATCTTCCAGACTCTAAGCCCAATGTTCTATCCAGTGTGCCATTTAGCTGCCCGAGGTCATTTAATCCTGACCAAACAATACCCAACCAAGAATCACTTCTACAGCATCTCCCACCTCCCAGCCATCTCCACTCCATCCATACACTCTGTCCATGGTTCCTCATCTCCCCTTGCCCTCCATACTGTACTCTGCTCCTTAGACTGTGGGCTTTTTTGGGTGAGCATTCACCTTATGTAGCCAAGAATTCTGTCTCCATGTTATTTCCCAGTCATCTCTGTACCACTCCCCATGGGCGCCACCCCATTTCAGTTCTCCAGCTCCTTTTTATGTACTGTCTTCCTCTACTAGAATGTAAACTCCTAGAAGGCAGGGACTGTCTAGCTAGCTTGTATTTGTATTCCCAGCATTCAGCACAGTACCTAGCACATAAACACTTACTAAATGCTCCCTCTACCAGTCATCTATAGATCAATTTATCTAATTGTCTGTCTGTCTATTTATCCATATATGTATCTATGCAAACTATAGGTCAGTGAGTTTGACATGGATTTTCAGGGAAATTCTAGAATGGATGATTTAAAAGATAATAAACATCTAGAAAAACAAGTGCTGGCTCCAAAGAGCTAACATGTTTTTATCAAGAACAGGCCATGCCAAACTAACCTTGTTTCTTTATTTCACAGTGTTATTCAACTGGTTGGTCAGAGGACTGTTCCAGATACAGTTAACCTAGATTTTAGCAAAGTATTTTATTAAGTATTATATATTATTTTTGTGAAAAAGATGGAGTGATATGGGTTAGACATTAATACAGTTTGATGAATTCAGAGCTAGTTGACTGACCAGAATCAAAGAGTGGTTGTATTCAATAATTCAATATCAACTCAGCAAGAGGTCTCCAGGGAAATGCCCCAGGGATCTACACGTGGTCCTATATCATTTAACATTCATCAGTGACTTGGATAAAAGCATAAATGGCTTACTGATGAAATTTTCAGGTTCAGATCAGATCACAAAGCTAGAGGGAGAGCTAACACACCATATGAAAGTAAGGACTCAAAGATTTTTAAAGGCTAGACTAGGGTTTCTTAAATTTTTGTGTGTCACAAGCCCTTTTGGCAGTCTGGTAAAGTCCGGTGGATCCCATCCTAGAATAATGTTTTTAAATGCATAAAATAAAATCTATAGGACTACAAAGCAAATCAATTGTATCAAAATAAATTTATCAGAATATTTAAAAAAAAAGACCCTAGTTTACATACCCCATATCAAGAACCCCTGGGTTAGACCACTGGACTGAATCTAGTAAGATGAAATTTAGGGAGGATAAATGTAAAGTCTTATATTTGGGTTCAGAAATCAACTTCACAAGTTTAAGGTGAAGGAGGCATATTGAGGTGATGGTTTGTTTTTAAAAGATGTGGGGGTTTGGGTGGATTTCAGGTTTAATAAGGGATGTGCTGGTAACTTTAACAACTGACTCTCTGTGGAGGGTGTATGTATAACACGTAAGCTTAATCTACATTATTAACATTTTCTCCATCACTTTCTTCAGTCTAAACAATGAACAAAACACTAAATCAAGTCTTGATTTGTAGCATTTATTTATTTCTGATGTGTAAATATTCACACTGAAAATTTAACAATTGGATCTCATGAGCCATTTTGAGCTGGCTACAGCTCACCCATCATTAATTAAAATCAACAGTGTCACATGACAGCCAAGGAAGGGAACACAACCTTGTGATGCTTTAAGAGAGGACTAGCTTCAAGAAATAAGGAAAAGATAGTCTCTTTGTACTCTGCCCTAATCAGACTATTCCTAGAATATAGTGTTCAGTTCCAGGTGGCATTGTTTAAGAAGGACATTGATTACGTAAACGACATTCTGAGGACAGCAACCAGAATGGTGAAGAGTCTGCTTTCCATATCCTATGAGCATCTGTTGGAAGAACTGGGAATGTTTAGCCTGGAGAAAAGAAGACTTGGGGTGTGGTGGGGAGGAAGAGGAGAAGGAAAGGGTAAGGGAATGTGATAGCTGTGTTCCAGTATTGGAATGGATGTCATATGGAAAAAGGGTGGGACTTACTCTGTTTGTACCCTTACTCTGGCAGAACCAGAAGCAATAGGTGAAAGTTACAAAGAGGAAAATTTAAAATTGATGTCAGGAAAAAAACTTCCTAATTATTAGTGCTGGGCAAAAATAGAATAGTTGAGGTGGGAAAGAGTGGATGCTCCCTCACAGGACATCTTCAAGCACCTTCTCGATAGATTTGTCATCTATGTTATAGCAGGAATTCCTTTTGGTTTGCATGTTATATCAAATGGCCACTGAGGACCCTTTTAACTTAAAATTTCTGTGATTCTATGATTAGGGAATGCCTAACTAAATGGTGGTTCATGAATGTAATGGATTATTATAACAATACATTTGGAATAATTATAGAAAATCTCCCAAAGCACTTTGTTCTCACCTCTCTAATATATACATATAATACTATATATTTGTAACTTACATTGTCATATTCCCCTCTAGACTATGTGCTCCTTGAAAGCAGGGACCTTATCTGAACCTTTCTATCTCCCCAGTGCCATGCTCTGCAAACGTTGGCCACTTTATAAATATTTGTTGAATTTGTGTAAATTAAGAGATGAAATCAACAGTTGGGACCTATCCACAAAAGAGGTTGATTTCATTTGAGCTATGCATCCAAAAGATAAATTTGAAAGCAGCATGAATTGTTACCTTTTATTTAATTCAAATACTTAGTGCTGGCCAACAGAGTTACAGAAGATATTCATGCTCTTGAACAAGATTGCACAAGCATATGAAGTGAATTAATAAATGGATAACATAATTAACCTTATCTGCAAGCACTATGAACAAACCTCAGCATTATCATTCTGGACAAGCAATATTAACATACCTTGGTGCTATCAGTTCAATTCTACAAACATTTAAATTGTGCAAGGCTCTGTACAGAGCACTAGAGATACCAAGACAAAAAAAAAAAAAAAACAGTGCCCTCAAGGAGTTCAAATCTACAAGTGTAGACAAGCAATCAAGTAGAGCTTCTCACACATGGTAAAAATCTAGACAATATAGTGTCCAGGAGAGAACATTAAACTTACATAGAGTTTGAGGATCTGTATTTGAATCTTATCTCTGAAACTGGCTATATATGTGACACTGGGCAAGCCACTTCCCTAAATTAAGTTTCAGTTTTCTTCTCCCCAAAATAAGTGGAATGATGAAGGTAGGAGCCAAGATGGCAAAGTGACAGAAAGCAGTGCAGCAAACTGCCTTCTCCCAAAGAGAATTCCTCCAAACTAATATAGAAAATACACCAGACCAAATCCTGGTGGGGAAATCCAAGAAATTCACAGTGAATCATTTTACCAGCTCAAATCAGCATAGGAACACAGACAGAGAGATCTTCAGACACTGGGGTAGAGTTTGGCCTGGAGTATGGGCACTCCAGCACAGGTAGAGGCTGTGCACCAGGGTGAGATGAGGGCCAAGACCCATAAGGTACCTTGTACAGCGTGCAGGAATAGGTGCCAACTGGCTGCTTTGCCACCTACTACCTAATTCCAAGTGACAGATGCAGGGCAGAGTGAAGGAGGAACCTGTGTCCAGGGATAACATTTGAGGTAAGGAGATGCTATGAGCCATGGGCTGTTTTCTAAGAGAAGAACAAGTTCAGAAGCAAGCAGTGTGGTGTGGCACTGATCCCAGGGGTTGTGCCAGGTCTCAACTTCTAGCTCAGCTAGAAGCCTGAAGAGAAAAAAACAGGGCAGGAATCACAGAACAAAGGGAAGTTTATAGTTCTATTACTCTGAACAAATAGTGCTTTCAAGTTAGTTGTCAGGGGCTGAGTCCAGCAGCAGTCCACTGTTGCTCAGACTCAAGCCCAGGTCAGGAATTTACAGACTTCAGACCAGGGGCAGTATCAGAATTTGTACTGGATTAGATTTCTCATGGAGAATTGAAAGCCTACATAACACCAGTCTGAGCTGACCCTGAAATCCTGGGATAATACAATGCTCAAAACCCCTAAGAAAGCAGCAACAGGAGCAGCCCAGACCTTTTCTCCAGAAAAGTACAGAGTTTGGACCTAATATCAAGTCTGAAGTCAAAAATTATGCTGGAAGAATGAGGAAATAAAAAAGAATACCACAAAAAAAAGTTATTATGGTGACAAGGACCCTCAAGAAACAAATCTAGAAGAGAATGACTTCAAAACATCTACAAGCAAAGCCTCAAAGAAAAACATAACTTAGGCACAAATTCAGCAAGAATCCTGGAAGAGATAAAGCAAGACTTTAAAAAAATAAAATAATTAAAATGCTTTTATGAATAGAATAAGAGTACCTGAAAAAGAAACATGAGCTATAGAGGAAAGAATTATAAAGGGAATGAAGAATTTGGCATAAGAAATACAAAACTTTGCCTAAGCAACAAACTCTCTAAAAATCAGACTGGACCAAACAGAAGTCAATGACCCATGAGACAACAAAAAATATTAAAATAAAGCCAAAAGACCAAAAAATAAGAAAAAATGTAAGGTATCTCATAGAAATAATAACTGACCTGGAAAACAGATTGAGGGGGAAAATCAGGAATCATTGAACTACCTGAACATCATGATGTAAAAAAGACATCATTTTTTAAGAAATCTTAAGAGAAACTGCCCAAATCTCTTAAAACTAGAGGACAAAGTAGAAATAGAAAGAATCCACCCATTACTTCCTAAAAGAAACCTCAAAGAATATCATAACCAAAATCCAGAGCTTCCAAGTCGAAGAGGAAATACTAGACAGAAATAATTTAGTTAGTTAGTCAATAAGCATTTAAGTGTCTACTTTATAGACTCCATACTAAAAGCTGGAGCACAAAGAAAGGCAAAAGATGATTCCTGCCCTTAAAGAGCTTACAATCTACTAGGGGAGACAACATGTAATGTCAAAAATTGTTAAAACTCAAATTCCCCCTTCTACATGTAGCCCTTCTTAATCTGCTCTCCTCCATGAATAACCTAGTATCAATTTTGTATATACATAAATGTTATCTCCCCTGATAGAATGCAGGCTCCTTGAGGCCAAAGACAGTTCACATTTTATCTTTGTATCCCTAACAGCAAGCACAGTACCTGACACAGTACCTGAAAAAATATGTGCAAGCAAGCTATATTTAAGATAAACAGGAAATAATCAATAGAGGGAAGGCACTAGAATTAAGAGGGATTGGGGAAAAGGCTTCTTATAGAAGGTAAGATTTTAGCCGGGACTTGAAGGTAAGTTATGAAGGTATTTGAATGTCAAACAGAGAGTTTTGTGTTTGATCCTGAAGATGACAGGAAATCAGTGGAGTTTATTGAATAATAAAATGACATGGTCAGACCTTTACTTTAGGAAAACCATTCTGGCAGCTGATTGGAGTGAGAGACTTGTGGCAAATAGACCAACTGGCATGCTATTGCAATAGTCCAGGGTGAGGAAATAAGGGCCTGCACTAAGTTGGTAGCATATCAGAAAGAGGAAGGGGAGGTATTGAAGAGATTTTGCAAAAGTGAAATCTACTGATAGACTTTGGTGACACATTGGATATGGGGGGTGAGAGATAATGAGGAGTCAAAGATAGCACCTCAATTGCAAGCCTGGTGCTCTCAGTAATAATAGGGAAGTTTGGAGAGAGAGAGAGAGAGAGAGAGAGAGAGAGAGAGGGGGGTTAGAGGGAAAGGTTTAGACTTGTTGAGTTCAAGATGTTTGCTGTACATTCAGTTCAATATATGTGAAAGGCAGTCAGAGATGAGGTCTGGAGGTCAGCAGAGAGGTTAAGGCTTGTTAAGTAGGTTTGGGAATCATCAACATAGAGATGATAGTTAAATCCATGGGAGCTAATGGAATCATCAAGTGAAATAATATGAAGGGGGAGAAAAAGGATGTCTAGAACAAAACCCTGAAGAATACTTATGGTGAGAAAGTGTTATCTGAATAAGAATCCAGCAAAAGAGACTGAGAAAAAGCAGTCTGATAGATAGGAGGACAACACAGAGAGAATGGTGTCCTGAAATTTGTTGAAGGAGATGAAACAGAATGGGATCATTAGTGCAGACAGAGGATTTGCCTTAGCAAAGAGTGGGGCCACTTCTTCATATGATTCAAGAATGAAGGAGATAGTGGCAGAAGGCATCTGAGTGATGTGAGATGAAGAGGGGAGAAGTGAGAGCTCTTGGAGAATGGCCTAAATTTTTTCAGCAAAATATGAAGTAAGGTTCTTAACTGAGAAGGTGGAGGGGGGGAGTTTGAAGAGGGATTAGAAGGTTTAGAAGACCTGCTTCAGACAGTGAGATAGTGAGTTAATAAGGGAGGTATAGAAGAATTGCCTAGCAGCAGTTAGTGTCCAATTAAAGTTGTGTAACATAAATTTGTAGTGGACCCAGTCAGAATGGTTTCATGATTTTCTCAACAGGGCTATTTCAGAAATACATGTGTAAGAGCAAAGACAGTGGATGGTGGGAGTGATCCGAGGCTCAGGGTTTGCAGGACATAATCTGTAATACGATAAGGGGGCAAGTGGTTCAAGAGAAGACAGTTTAGAATTGAACTGGTTCTGCAAGGGGTCAAGATGGAGAAAGGAGGAGAGAGTGGCTAGTGCAAAGATGATGGTCCATGAGGGAACTAATGATTCAAAGGTTTGAAGATCATGATGTTGATAAAAAATAGGATTTCATGTGAGAAAACAAAGGAAAGTCAATATATTGTGATCAGATGAAGAAATTTCAGGATTCTTGAACATGGAGATGATGCATATATGGGTAATGGCAACATCAAGGGTATTACCATCTTTGTGTGTGGTCAAGATAGGATGGAGGAGCAGGCTATTAGTAGGCTCATTGGCAATGAGTAGGCTCATTGGCAATGAGTAGGCTGACAAACTGAGGGACTAGGGTAATTGAGGGAGTATCATTATGTATGTTGAAGTCCTCTAGTATGAGGGCAAGAGTTGGGGAGGAGAAAAAAATTGTAAGTCAGGTAACAAACTCATTAGGAAAGGAAGGGAAGTATCCCAGAAGTCTATGGACTACGGCTACCAGGATTTTGATTGGGTAGAAGATGTATATTGTATGGACCCCTTCCTTTGAGATTCATATGCCAAGTATCAAGGCTCTACAATCAGGATCACCCATTTTAGCAGCCACTACTACAATGGAGCAGAGAGCTTGGAATATGATATTCCAGAAAGCAAAGGACATAGGCTTACAGCCAAGAATAACTTATCCAACAAATCTGATTATAATTCTACAGGGGGAAAATGGCCCCTTATTGAAATAAAGAACTTTCAAGCATTCCTGATGAAAAGAGCAGAGCTGTGTAGAAAATTTGAAAGTCAAACACAGGAGTGAAGAGAAACATAAAATGGTAAACTTGTATGAACAATAATAAAAGATTAGGTAAAGATAAACTATATGCATGACAATATGGAGAAGTAATATTCATGTCCCCTCTGAATATCAGGGTTCATAGAAGTAGTCTAATTAGACAGAAGGCTTGGAAGTGTTTCTGTTATATCTCAGCAATCTTAAAAGAAAAATGGAAAGAAAAAGGAAAAAGAATACACTGAAGTGAAAAGAAAGAGGGGGGGGAGGGAGGTTAGGAGAAATTATCTCACATAATCAAAGTATGAAAGTAGGTAACTAGGGGTGGAGCCAAGATGGCGGAGTAAAAGTAGGGACTCATTTGAGCTCTTGCACAAACCCCTCCAAATGCCTACAAAAAATGACTCTAAACAAATTCTAGAGCAGAACAACCCACGAAAAGACAGAGTGAAACAAATTTCCTGGATAGTTGATGGGAAAGGTCTGTTGTGCCAGGCTGGGAGAGGAGCACAGTCCAGAATGGGCCCCGCCAGCACAGACCCAGCACAACAAATATGGAGCAGGTCTCAGGGATCTGAATCACTAGCAGCTGTGGTGGTTTCCAGACTTTCCAACCCACAAATACCAAAGACAACTTAGAAGATCAGTGGGAAAGGTCTGTCGGACCTGGGTGAGAAAGGTGTGCAGTTCAGCCCTGACCTTAGCACAGCCCTGGGCAGGTGGCAGTGGCAGTGTCTGCTTCCTGAGCTCTCAGCCCACAGACAGTAAGGGGATCAAACAACTCATCAGAAGGAGATTACAGGGATCTCTTTGCTGGCAGTAAGGCAGGATTTTATTGCTTTACCCATACTTGGATCTGGGTTGCAGTCCTAGGTGGCAGTCCTGGGGCAAAGAGGAGCACTTGCATAGCAGAATTTGTGGCAGTAGTGGAGAGGGAACCCACCTCACAGTTCCAAGGAAGAAAAGAGTGCTTGTGGTCATTCACAGACCAGAGCACAGGTCAAGAGAAGATTAAACACCTTTCCTTAGATTATACCACCTTGGAAGAACTGACCACTTACAGGTCCCTAGAAGTATCTCTGAAAACAGCTGCACAAAACCCCTGAAGCTTGGGACAGTACACCCTTCATACTGGAAGCAAAGTCTTACCTTAACAAAGAGTTTAAAAGTCAAGTAATTGGCTGGAAAATGAGCAAACAGCAGAAAAAACTCAGACTATAGAATCTTACTTTGATGACAAAGAAGATCAAAATATATAACCAGAAGACAACAAAGTCAAAACTCCTACATCCAAAGCTTCCAAGAAAAATATGAATTGGTCTCAGGCCATGGAATTACTCAAAAAAGGATTTTGAAATCAAGTAAGAGAAGTAGAGGAAAAATTGGAAAAAGAAATGAGAGTGATGCAAGAAAATCATGAAAAATGAGACAATCACTTGCTAAAGGAGACCCAAAAAATACTGAAGAAAATAACACCTTAAAAAATAGCCTAACCCAAATGGCAAAAGAGGTCCCAAAATCCAATGAGGAGAAGAATGCCTTAAAAAGCAAAATTGGGCAAATGGAAAAGGAGGTCCAAAAGCTCATTGAAAAAAAAAATTCCTTAAAAATTAGAATGGAGCAGATGGAAACTAATTACTTAATGAGGCATCAAGAAACAATAAAAATCAAAAGAATGAAAAAATAGAAGACAATATGAAATATCTCATTAGAAAATAGATCCAGGAGAGATAATTTAAAAATTATTGGACTACCTGAAAGCCATGATCAAAAAAAGAGCCTAAACAATATCTTTCAAGAAATTATCAGGGAAAACTGCCCTGATATGTTAGAACCAGAGGGTAAAATACAAATGGAAAGAATCCACCAATCACCTCCTGAAAGACATCTCAAAACAAAAATTCTCAGAAATGTTATAGCCAAATTCCAGAGTTCCCAGGTCAAGGAGAAAATATTATAAGCAGCCAGAAAAAAAAAACAATTCTAGTATTGTGGAAACACAATCAGGATAACACAAGATTTAGCAGCTTCTACATTAAGGGATCAGAGGGCTTGGAATATGATATTCCAGAGGTCAAAGGAGCTAGGATTAAAACCAAGAATCACCTACCCAGCAAAATTAAGTGTAATCATGGGGGGGGGGGGAATTTGACATTCAATGATGTAGAAAATTTAATACATTCTTGAGAAGCCAGAGCTAAACAATAAAAAAAAAATTGACTTTCAAATATAAGACTCAAGAGAAGCATGAAAAGGTAAACAGGAAAGATAAATCATAAAGGACTTATTAAAGTTGAACTGTTTACATTCCTACATGGAAAGATCTTTGTAACTCATGAGACCCTTCTCATTATTAGGATAGTTGGAGGGAATATATATAGACAGAAGGCAAAGGGTAAATTGAATATGAAGGGATGATATCTAAAAAAATAAAATTAAAAGGTGAGAGAGGAATATACTGGGAGAAGGAGAAAGTGAGAGGTAGAGTAGGATAAATTGTCTCACATAAAAGAGACAAGAAAAAGCTTTTATAGTGGAGGGGAAGAGGGGGGAGGTGAGAGGGAATGAATGAACCTTACTCTCGTTGGATTTGGCCTAAGGAGGAAATAACATATACAATCAATTGGGTATGGAAATCTATCTTACCCTACAGGAAAGTAGGGGGGAAGAGGATAAGAGAAAAGGGGGGGGTGATAGAGGGGTGGGAAGATTGGGGGAAGGGATAATCAGAAGCAAACACTTTTGAGGAGGGACAGGGTCAAACGAGAGAATAGAATAAATGGGGGACAGGATAGGATGGAGGCAAATATGGTTATCTTTCACAAAATGACTATTATGGAAATGTTTTGCATGACTACACATGTATAACCTATATCAAAATGCTTGCCTTCTCAGTGAGGGTGGGTGGGGAGGAAGGAAGAGAGAATTTGGAACTGAAAGTTTTACAAGTGAATGTTAAAAATTGTTTTTACATGCAACTGGGAAATAAGATACACAAGCAATGGGGTATAGAAATCTATCTTACCCTACAGGAAAATAGAAGGGGAAGGTAAAAGAGAAGGAAATGGGGGTAATAGAAGGGAAGGCAGATTGGGGAAGGGGTAATCAGAATGCATGCTGTCATGGGATGGTGGGAGGGGAAAGATGGGGAGGAAATTTGGAACTCAAAGTCTTGTGGAAGTGAATGTTGAAAACTAAAAATAAATAAATAAATTGAAAAATAAATAAAATAACAAAAAAGAAAGAAAGTAGGCAACTGTACAAACAAGGAGAAGGGAATGGGGAAGAGGGAAAAATATGCACATACATATGCATACACAGAGAGAGAGTCAAGTACAGAAATACATTTCACTCAACAGGAAAACAAGAGGGAAAAAAGAGAAAGGAGAAAAGAGATTAGAGGGAATATATATTAAGGGAGGGATTAGTCCTAAGCAAAATAAATTATAACTAAGGATATACAAAAAATATTTATAACTCTTTTTGAGGTGTCAAAAAATGGAAATCTTAGGGGCTGCCCATCAATTGAGGAATGACTGAAGAAGTTATACTATATGAATATGATGTAATACTATTGTGCTCTAAAAAATTATTAAGGGAATGGTTTCAAAGAAACCTGGGAAGACTTGTATGTGTATATGAACTGATGCAGTGAAGTGAGCAGAACCACATGAACAATTTGCATAATGACAACAATATAGTGAGATATGATAGCAATAGTTACATTTTAAAATGCTCTAAATTGTTAATAATTAAAGAAATGCAAATTAAAACAATTGTGAGGAATCACCTCACTCTCATCAGATTGGATAAGATGACAAAAAAGGAAAATGACAAATTCTAGAGGAGCTACGGAAAACAGGTACACTAATACACTGTTGCTGGAGCTATGAACTAGTCCAACCATTTTGGAAAGCAATTTGGAATGATGGCCAAAAAGCTATTAAATTATGTATTCCTTTTAACCCAGCAATATCACAATTAGGTCTATGCCCCAAAGAGAGCAAAGAAAAAGAAAAAGGGCCCATATGTACAAAAATATTTATAGCAGCTCTTTTCATGGGAGCAAAGAATTGGAAACTTAGGGGAATGACTATCATTTGGGGAATGTATGAACAAGTTATGGTTTATGAATGGAATGGACTACTATTGAGCTTTAAGAAATGATGAAGAGGATGCTTTCAGAAAAACCTAGGAAGACTTGTCTGAACTGATGCAAAGTGAAATAAGCAAAATGGAAAGAACAATTAATCAAGTAACAGCAACATTGTAAAGATAATCAACTCTGAAAAACTTAGGAACTCTCATCAACATGCTCTCCACCTCCCAATATGCATCTCATATACTTAAGAGTGCAGACTGAAACATATTTTCTTCTCTTCTTTTTCTCTCTATCTTTGGGAGGGGGGTGATGTAGGTAAGGCTAGGGCAGGGATTTGTTTTACATGACTATACATGGTTGTAATGGGTTTTGTTTTTTCTTGCCTTCTCAATGGTTAAGGGAAGGGGGGAGATGTGAGGGAGAGAATTCAGAACTGAAAATAAAATAAAATTGAATTTTTGAATGGTTTGCCCATAGTCTCACAGTAAATGCTGGAAGTAGGATTTGAAGTCGTGTATCTTCTCTGTATACAATTGCATATAAGTGATATAAACATACCTTAGCTTTAGGTTATTGACTTCAGACCAGCCATACTGAGGCTGCTGTTTATATTTCTCACCCTCCCCTCTGTGTGGTATCTGCATTAACAGGTAGAATGACTTTTTTCTCAAAAGCCCACTCCCACCCAGCTTTAGCAGCAACAGTCCCCTGAAAGATACACAAGCCTTTGCTGCTGTGCTTGTCTGCCATGCTATTGAGAAAGCAGGAAGGTAACCCATCTTATTTTCTCACCCAGAGAAGACTGACAATATTCAATGGAATCTGTGAGAAACTGGGGAAATTATTGCATGGCCTGAAGAAAGGGAGGAGATGACCTGTGCCTGACACATAGAAAGCTCTTAGTAACTGCTTGTTAACTTCTGTTCCCAAGGAAGCCCCAGTTGTTTAGGCACAGTGAAATCCTTTCCAATTGCCTTCAGAGTCAGGATCTACAATCCAGCAGGGACCAGGTCAAAGCCAGCTGCCCATCCCTTGACCTATTACCAACTGTTACACTGAAATGGCAATTTTATGTTTCTAACAAGGGGGAAGAGACAAGTGAAACATACCCACAAATGGTACAGCTTCCACCGAATATGACACCAAGTGTGCAAAGCCCATTACAATGACTCAGAAAGGGCATTCATTGGGAAAATTTGGTCAGTATTTTTCCTAGGGTCTCAAACAACCAGGAAAGTTCAAGGAAATTGATCACTTTTATTATTTCAACCTGGCAAGAAAGAAGGTACAAACACAAGAGCTAAGTAAGAAATCTACAACGTTTAGTTCACAGTGGCTTTGAACCATATCAGAGCAGGGGTGTTCCAGGACTAGTAACTAAACTATGTCTAGATCAGAGGAATTTTGACCCAAGGCATGACTTCCATTAATTTCTTGTTCTGGCTTTACATTGCAAAGCACAATGCCAGCTAAAGTCCATTTCATCCTTGAAGTAATTTGCTTCCTCTGTGCTCTCCAAAGGTGGTATTTCATCCCTGTCTGGGTGACTGTGAAGTCACCACTAGGCTGCCTTTCCTTTCTGAGTCAAGGCGTGCTATTTTCAAAAGAAGATCAAGGTTTGAATAGAGAAGTACTTTATTAAAGGAAAGCAAAGTATAATATCCATGGCTCAAGCCTAGGTTCAGATGTAAAATTAGTTTGAGGCAACAAAACTTATTTTTAAGAATCTGTGAAGTGCTTAAGGATAAATTTCATAACTCATGCAGTGGAGCATGCCTTTAATCCCTGCTACTGGGGAGGCAAAGGTTGATGCATTGATTGAGCTCAGGAGTCAGGAGCTGCAGTGGGCCAAGCTGATTGGGTGTCTGGGCTAATTCTGGCATCAACATAGTGAGCCTCTGGAAGTGGTGAGGAGGGCCATTATGTTGCCCAAGTGGGTGCAAACTAGTCCAAGTCCAAAATAGAGTGGGCCAAAGTTCCTGTGCCAATCAATGGTAGAATTAGACCCGTGAGTGGCCATTGTACATCCCACCTGGGTGAGATAAGAAGACCTGATCTAAATGAATGAATGAATAAACAAATAGATAAATAAAAAGATGAATTTCTTATCATTTCCTTACATGCACCTGTGCACCAGACCAAAGAGCAGTTCTTTGACCCAAACACAGCTATATTTTCACATCTCCATGCCTATTCTCAAGCTATTTCTTCTGTTCACTTAACATAATGCCTGACACTTAGTAGGCATTTAATGATTGCTCATTGACTGACTACCTGGAGTTTTTTATACTGTTGACCACCCTTCTCCTCCTAGATACCTCTTCGTCTCTGAGCTTCTATGACACTTCTATTTCTTGGTTCTCCTCTTACCTGTCTGACCATTCCTTCTCATTTTCCTTTGCTAGTTCATCATTCATATCAAATTCCTTAATTTGGAGGTACTCCAAGACTCTGTCGTAGGCCCTCCTTTAATCTTTAAACTTCCTTGCTTTCTCATGATGACCTCATCAACTTCCATGGATTGAATTATCTTCTCATTTAGCCATAGTCTCTCTGATCTCCCATCATGTATCAACACATGCCTATTAGATATTTCTAAATTGGTTGACCTGTAGGTGTTTCAAACTCTACATGTCCAAAACTAAACTCATTATCTTTCTCCAAAAACTTATCCTCTTCTAAACTCCCCTATTTCTACTGAAAGACTCTACATCCTTCCAGTTACTAGATTTTAAAGTAAAAGTAAAACATACCCACAAATGGCACAACTTTCACTGGAATATGACACCAAGCCTGCATTATTTTCAATTCTTCACTCTCCCAACCCCAAACATCCAATTTGTTGCCAAATCTTATTGTTTCTACCTCAACAACATCTCTCAAACCATCTTCTTTCTACTCACATAATCATCAACCTACCTCAAGTCCTTATCACCCCTTGTATGAACCATTGCCAAAACCTCCTAATTCATCTTCCCAATTTAAGTCTCTCCCCCTCTAAATCACCCTCTACTCAGCTCCTAAACTTACTTTCCTAAAGACTGACCACATCATCTCTCTACTCAGTAAACTCCAGTGGTTCCCTATTACCTTTAGGATCAAATATAAACTCTTCCATTTGGTTTCAAAAGCCTGAGTCCAACCTAACTTGCCAATCTTGTTATGCCTTCTTCCCTATCTCATATTCAGCTGTCCTACTAGTCTAGATTTCTTACCATTCTTTGCATAAAAACCCCTATCTCCCATTTCTGTGCCTTTAGCTATCCACTATACCTGAAATACACTCAAACCTCACCTCCAACTTTAAGAATTTCTTGTTTCCTTTAAAACTCAAATCAAATTCTTCCCTCTATATGAAGCCTTTCTTAATCTGCTACTTTCCTCTCCCCTATCAATAACCTAGTATCAATTTTGTATATACTTATATACATATACGTTATCTCCCTTGATAGAATGCAGGTTCCTTGAGGCCAGGGACAGTTTACATTTTATCTTTGTATCCCTAATAGCTAGCACAGTACTTGATACATACTTGTTGATTGATTGATCGGAATATCTTTCCTTCCTTTCTCTGCCTATTGAATTTCTACCCATCTTTTAAAAACCAACTCAAATGTCTTTTCCTTCTGGAATTAGGAGGTTTCACCTCAAACACCTCAGGTGATACTTCATTTTTTATCTGTCTCATACATTTGTTACATATTGTTTTGAGAGGTTTTATTGTTTAATGTTGTTTTTGCTTTTGGCAAGGCAATCAGGGTTAAGTGACTTGCCCAGAGTCTATTATTTTGTGTAGTAATTATCTATGTTATTGTTTTATCCTCCAACCAGACTATAGTCTTGCTGACTGTCAGTCCAAGGGAAGAAGAGGGATCTTCCAGCTTGGAGGGGAACTTGAGAGTTATGCTTATTAGCTAAACATGCACTAATCACACAATTTAAACTATTAACATGAGCAGTTGCCACCCAGACAAAGGCAGAGTTATGGCATAGGTCACTTTCTCTCCAAGAATCATACAGAGTTTGGAACTTTTCTGGAGCTTCCTCCAGCTCTGGGCAGAGCACAAACCCGCAAGGAGAGCATGGAACTGTCCAGTACTTAGTTCTGATTGCAAATGGGCTCAATAGTGATTCAAAAATGGGTTCAATAGCTAGCAATAGTGGTTCAAAATAGAATGTCAAAGGTGAACAAGATCTCAGAGATCATTGTTTCCAATATCTAAGTTAAATTGCATATTTGTTTTAAAATGCATAGCAACAATCAATTTACAGCAATAAGACCTACATCTCAGCTTTTCTTCATAAAGTCTTAACTT
Organism: Vombatus ursinus; assembly: GCF_900497805.2. NCBI lineage: Eukaryota > Metazoa > Chordata > Mammalia > Diprotodontia > Vombatidae > Vombatus > Vombatus ursinus. The sequence goes on from NW_020954564.1 coordinate 27,589,380, forward strand.
AATCATATGAAATGCTGCATAACATACCTTGGTTTGAGACCACTCATCTCTAGTAGACACTTAGAGGATGAAGCAGTTTTGCCAAGATCACAGAACAAGTTCATGTGTCTTTGAGGACATGGGTTCTATGTGCATCTGAATGGCCTGAGGGACCTGGGGAATCTGTGCATTTGGGGTTTGTCTCTTCTTCCTGCTCATGTTCCATATTCATAAAGGTGTCTTCAACCTTCCTCACCCCTCTTCCTCCATCTAGTTAGGTAGGCAGGCCAACAATAGGCCAGTCTACTTAAAGTTTAAGTGTCAGAAAACATTAGATCCTATGTTTCTAGGGAAAACTTAGGAAAGCACAGAAGAAAACTATGAAACCAAAGAACTTATGAATACCATCTCCCATCTACCAGGACTGGGGTTAGGGAGAGGGAACAAAACAGTTTAATTATCACAAAGATTGTCCCTTAATGTATCCTGTAAACCAACATGGTCTCTGATTATATCATAGAAAAAGAGGAGTGTAAAAGAGGCTCCAGACTTTGGGCAAAGATATGTAGGTGGACATACTGGTGGGATTTAGGGAGTTGGCACCAAATTTCCCCGGTGGCTGCCATCTGTTACAGAATAGGAAATTGGGGCCCACAGAGATAAAGGAGCTTGTTCAAAGTAAAAACAAGTTAATGGCTGGTATCCTCTCCCTACGATCATAAGATCACATGATTCTAGCTCTATAGCTGGAAAAGGCCTCAATGGCCATGCAGTCCATCTCATTTTACAGATGAGTAACCTAAGACCCAGAAAGGTTAAGTGACTTGCCTAGGGTCAGATGGGAAGGAAGGAATACTACATTTAGCAAGCTCATACTGTGTGCCAGGCATTATACTAAGTACTTTACAAATGGTATTTCATTTGATCCTCTCAACATTCCTAGAAAATAAGTTCTATTATTATCCCCATTTTACAGTTGAGGAAACTGAGGCAGATTTGCTTCATATAGTTAAGTGTCTAAGGTCAGATTGGAATTCAGGCCTTCTAGACCCCAGGTCCAGCACTCCTTCCTTTTCACCACCTAGCTGCCTCTAGATACAGCTTGCCAGTGTCTATGGTCAGAGTGGAACTCCTCGACTCTAAAACTTTTTGTAGTCATCTCCTACTAAAATACAAATATATCCAAGCACTTTCAGCTATTAGCATCTTACTCTCAACTGTTTACTATCATAAGTGAGAGGCAATGTGGTACATAGAAAGAACACTTGACCAGGAAGCCAAAGACCTAAGTCCTGATCTTTGGTTCATGACTGATCAACTACATGGTCTTGGACAAGTGATGTTCCCCCTCTGTTTCCTCTTCTATACTTGATGAGGCCATTCTAGGTCATATCTAAGAGCCCTTCCATGTCTGACATTTGGAAATCCTAAAGTTGCTCTGAAACCTGACTTCAACCCCATTGATGTCAACATGGTATCCAGTGTTCTGAGCCAGCCCAGCCAAAAGCACACTAAGGGAAGAAACTCTGGAATATCCAAAAATGGGTCCTTCTCCTTTCAGCCAAATGAGAAAATCACCAATCAAGGAGGAGATGAGAGATAGGGCTCAATAAATCTTCCCTTTCCTGGGGTGCAGCATTTCTCCAATTAATCCTTATCCCTTTTCCCATTTCCAGATACCCCCAATACAATGATCTGTATCTGCAATCCGTTAGCCCATAAACTCTAATCATTTCCACCCGCTCTTCTTTCCTTGCACCTTCTCATTATGATTATTAATGTCTGCCAGCTGCTGCTTGTGTGCAGAGACTCTAAATACTCCTGAACTCTTAAAAGAGGCAGAAAATGAATGAATCCAACCAGGACGGTCCAGGGCCTAGACTGTAAATTATTCTCCAATCGAAAAGTTTCCATTAAGGCAAATCATTTCCATCTAATGTTTGCTGCTTCCAGATCTCTGTATCTTTAGTCGTTGGGTCTCGAAGAAGCAAAGGCTTTGTCTTTGCCTCCTTATTTTCCTTGACTCTCTGGCTTGTGTTCACCTACTAAGTAAACCTGACTCCTGAGGGAAGTTTCTTGTGTCTGGACATATGAATAGTGTCAGGATTACTAAATGAACAACATATTCCTAAGCCCTGAAGAATGTTTCCTCATATGTGGATCACAGATAAGTTGATGTTTTGTACCATGTGATTCCACTAACATCATTCTATGATTACTTTTTCCAAATAAATGGAAAAACAATTTTTAAAATTCATTTGAGTTTTTTAATTTTAACTTCCAAATTCCCTCCTCCTCTCCCCCCTCATTAAGAGGGCAAGTAATTTGATATAGGTCATACATGTGCAATCATGAAAAACGGTTCTATATCAGTCATGTTGCGAACACATACTAAAAAAAAAAAAGAAGAAAGTTAAAAAAAAAGTTTGCTTCTATCTTCATGGAGACTGCACAAGTTCTTTCTCTTGAGATGTATAGCATGTTTCACCACAAGTCCTCCATACCTGTCTTGGATCATTGTATTGCTGAGAATAGTTATTCACAATTGATCATTGTATAATATTACTATTACTCAGTACAACGTGCTCCTGATTTTGCTCACTTCACTTTGTATCAGTTCAGGTAAGTCTTTCCAGATTTCTGCAAAAGCATCCTGCTTGTCATTTCTTATAACACAATAGTATTCCATCACAATCATATACCACAACTTATTTAGCCATTCCCCAATTGATGAGGATCCCTTTAATTTCCAAATCTTTGTCACCACAAAAAAGAGCTGCTATAAATATTTTTGTCCATATAGGTCCTTTTCCCTTTTCTTTGATCTCTTTGGGTACAGACCTAGTAGTGATATTGCAGGTCAAAAGGTATACACAGTTTTATAGCCATTTGGGCATAGTTCCAAATTGTTCTCCAGAATGCTTGGACCAATTCACAACTCCACCAACAGCACATGAGTGTCCCAGTTTTCCTACATCCCTTCCAACATTTGTCATTTTCTTTTTCTGTCATATTAGCCAATCTGATAGGTGTGAAGTAGTACCTCAGAGTTGTTTTAATTGCATTTATCTAATCAATAGTGATTTAGAGCATTTTAATATAACTATAGATAGCTTTGATTTCTTTATCTGAAAACTATCTGTTCATATCCTTTGACCATTTATCAATTGGAAGGACTTGCATTTTTATAAATTTGATTCTAATGTCTAGATATTTGAGAAATGAGGCTTTTATCAGAGAGGCTTGCTATAAATTTTTTTCACAGTTATGATTACTCATTGTTTTCTTTCATATTTGAAGAGGACCAAAATGACATCATGATGTTGGGGTCAATGTACAGTGTGTCCAACTATGGCTGATCAAACCAATAAAAGCTTGGAAGGTTCTACCAGAAATTGGGCATAAATACTCCATGTAAAGTTTTTTACAGTTATGATTGCTAACTGTATATTTTCCTCTATCCTATTTTCCCTGTTTATCTCTCTCTCTCTCTCTCTCTCTCTCTCTCTCTCTCTCTCTCTCTCTCTCTCTTTCCCCCCCATCCTTCTCTCCCTTCTTTCATCCTGTCCATCCTCATCCTGTTTTATTTCTGACCACCACCTTCCCCTATCTGTCTTCTCTTCTATCAGCTTCCCCCATTCTCTTATCCATTTCCCCTCCTACTTTCCTATAGGATAGTATTGATTTCTATGCCCAACTGAGTGTGTATATCATTCCTTCTTTGAGCCAATTCCAATGACAGTAAGTTTCAAGTGTTGTCCACCACCCCTGCCATCTTCCCCTCCACTGTAAAAGCCCATTTGTGCTTCTTTTATGTGAAATAATTCACCCCATTCTGCCTCTCCCTTCCCCTTCTCCCAGTGTATCACTCTTTCTCATCTCTTTTATTTTTTTATAAATCATTCCATCATAGTCAACTTATGTGCATGTCTTCTGAGTATGTATCTTCTAACTGTCCTACTAATGACCAAGTCCTTAGGAGTTACAAGTATCATGTTTTCCTCCTCCTTCTTGCCCTCCTCTTCTTCCTATTCTTCTTCTGTCTATGTAGGGAGTCATACCCTTACATATGGGTGCTTTTTCCAAAGGAATATATTTATACTTCACAAGGTATCTTGGGATTTGATATTTTTCTTCCCTACTCATTTATTCTATCATTGTTTTTGTTTTTATTTTTAAACTAGGACAATTAACACTTTCATCTCATGTAGTTTTCATTTATGATTTCTTGAAATATATCTCTGAAAAACCAGGCTTTGATAAAGCCCATTGAGATTCAAGTGGGGCTACTTGATTATGCCTTTAAACCCAAATCACTGTGGCTCTCATTGATTATCCAATAATGGGCCCCAGCCCAAGCCTCACTTGCTCATTGTTTTGGGTTTGATGGTTCAGAGTGAGTGTAAATAGCAATTGTTTCTGTTGGGCCAGAAAGTCTGAGGGTCTCCCCTCTCCCTTCCCCCTCTACCCCAATTGATTCTTTTGTGAAGGCAAAGTACTATCTTTTACCTCAATTCTTACCTAGCCTTTAATCAATGAATGGGTATTGCCTCAGACAAACTGAGACCTGGGAATGACCTTAATTAAAAAGGTCACAGTCTCCCACTGCATCTTGGGCCATCAACAGTCTCCTGACCTATATCTTGCCACTGGACTCTGATGACTCTGGAGGAGAGAGTGGGGCTGATGACTTTGTGTAGCTCTTCCTCATTTAAAACCATTTCACTTGCAAAAGACTTCACCCTCCTGATGTCATTGGTCCTCTTTGAGAATGAAGGACAAACAACAATCCCATGTAAAAATGCAAACAGTTTCATCTTATTATTATTATTAATCATAATACCTTCTGATTTCTCTTTCTTATTTGCCTTCTTATGCTTCTCTTGAGTTTTGTTTTAGAAAGTCAAATTTTCTATTCAGCTCTGGTCTTTTCATCAGAAATTCTTGAAAGTTCTCTATTTCATTAAATATCCATTTTCCCCATGAAGGATTATACTCAGTTTTGCTGGGTAGGTGATTCTTGGCTGAAACCCTCTTTTGTCTTCTGGAATATCACATTCCAAGACCTCTGGTCCTTGAATGTAGAAACTGCTAAATCTTGTGTTATCTTGACTGTGGCTCCACAATATTTGAATTGTTTCTTTCTGGATGTTTACAATATTTTCTCCTTGACATGTAACCTCTGGAATTTGGCTATAATATTCCTAGGAGTTTTCATTTTGGGATCTCTTTTAGGAAGTTATCTATGGATTCTTTCAACTTCCCTCTAGTTCCAAAATATCAGGGCAGTTTTCCTTGATAATTTCTTGAAATATGATGGCTAGTCTCTTTTTTTGATATGGTTTTCAAGTAATCCAACAATTATTATATTATCTCTCTTTGATCTATTTTCCAGGCCAATTGTTTTCCCAATGAGATATTTCATATTTTCTTCTATTTTTTCATTGTTTTGATTTTGTTTTATTATTTCTTGATGTCTTGTGGAGTCATTAACTTCCACTTGCCCAATTCTAATTTTTAAAGGATTGTTTTCTTTAGTGAGCTTTTGTACCTCCTTTTCCATTTGGCCAATTCTATTTTTTAAGGAGTTCTTTTCTTTAGTGGAGTTTTGTGCCTCTTTTTACCACTTGACCTATTCTGTTTTTTAAGGTGTTGTTTTCTTTCATATTTTCTGTGCCTCCTTTCCCAAGTTGTTGACTCTTTTTTTCATGATTTTCTTGCATCACTTTAATTTCTTTTCCTGACTTTTCCTCTACCTCTCTTATTTGACTTTTAAACTCCTTTTTTAGCTCTTCTGGAAATGGGAGGGGGGAGGGGAACTGAGACCAATTTATATTTTCCTTGAGGCTTTGGATGTAGCTGTTTTGACTTTGTCTTCTGAGTTTTTGTTTTGATCTTCCCTGTTACCATAATAACTTCCTGTGGTCAGGTTCTTTTTGTTGTTTGCTCATTTTTCTAACTCATTTCTTGACTTTTAACTTTATGTTAAAGTTGGGATCTGCTCCCAGGGTGGAGGAGGCATTGTCTCAAGCTTCAGGTTTTTTATGCTGTTGTTTTCAGAGGTAATTCTGGGGGTCTGTAAGTTTTCAGTTCTTCCAAAGTGGTATGAACTAAGAAGAGGTGAGGTCATTGATCTCCTGTCCTTTGCTCTGGTCTTTGAGTGACCTTAAGCACTCTTTTCTGTGCTGGAATTGTTACCAGAGCCTCTGCTTCCCAGTGGCTACATGCTTTAATGTGCTAACACTCCTCCCTGCCCTGGGTCTTCAACACAGAACTATGTATGGGCAGTGCAACACAGTCCTGCTCCCAGTGCCAGCAAAGGGTCCCCTGTAATCTCCTTCTGAGCAATTGTCCAACCCCCTTACAATCCATGGGCTCAGAGATTCAAGAGCCACTACCCCTGATTCAGCCATCCCCAAGCCCTGCTGTGGTCTTGCCTGGGGGCTTCCTGTGCTATACTTTACTCCACCCTCACCCTAGTGACACAGACCTTTCCTGACAACCTTCTAAGTTATCTTGGGCTGGAAAATGGGTTCACTCTATCCTTTTGTTAGTTTTGCTACTCTAGAATTCAAAGTGTTATTTTAAAATTATTTGGAGAGAAATTTGGGGGAACTCAGGCCAGACCCTGCCTTTATTCTGCCATCTTGACTTTATTCTCATTCAATTATTTTCAAGGCTTTAGGCCCATTTAAGAGGCACAGAGTCCCAGACAGTCAGATCCAGAATGAACTGTAGAGACCAGTCAGTACAGTGCCTTCATTTTACAAAGGACATGTAACATAATCTTTGAGAGACTTGAATGTATGTTTTCATGCACTCATTCAACCAATATTTATCAAATGTGGTGGCCAGGGGATCCAAGATTTCAATATCTGGGAACATAGACACTCCCCCAAATGCTCAGGAGAAAGACTAGAAACAAAACTTACCTGGGGTTCCCTGCCAGGTAACTCATGTGACCCTGGGTAAGTCATAACTTCATAGATTTGTAGATGCAAGGAGATATGTAATCCAGCACCCTCACTTTTACATTTGAGAGGTTAAAGGGGCTATCCAAGGTCACAAAGATAGTAAGCCTCAGAGTCAGGCATCAAATCCAGATCCTCAGTTTCCCCAAAGTGGTTCAATAGAAATAACCCCAGGTCTGAAATCAGAGGACACGGGTTTGAATCCTGTCTCTTCTATCTACTACTTGTGTGACCTTGAACAAGTCATTTCAATCCTCTGTGCCACATATGAAATTGAAGGCATTGAAGCAGATGCCCTCTAAGATCCCTTCCATCTCTGAATCTATGATCTTCTCTCTAGTACACAATAATAGTAATAGCAAATATTGATACAGCACCTATTATGTGCCAGGCACTGTGATAACCACTTTCCAACTATTATCTCATTTGATCCTCACAACTATGGAGATAAGTATTTTTATTATCCCCATTTTACAGATGAGAAAACCTAGGCAAAGAGGTTAAGAGACTTGCCCTGGGTCACACAGCTAGTAAGTGTCTGAGGCTGGATTTGAAGTCAGGCGTTCCTAACTCCAGGCCTGGCACTCTATCCACTCTATCACCTAGCTGCCTGCCACTTGTCTTCCAACAAAGGAAGAATATGACTGCTAAGTTGGGGCCTTAAATATCAGAGAAGGGTTTGGACTTGATCCTCTAAGCAATAAAAACCACAACTTGAACTCCTGATTTTCCATGAAAGAATGTCCCCTCTTTGTATTCTGCTGGGTAAATTTGGAGGAAATTACATGACAAAGGATGAAGAAATAAAGAAAATTTTGTCACTCTTGGACAAGAGAGCTCACATAAAAGCCACCTTTTTTTAAAAAAAAATAAAGACTAGATAACATCCTAAACATTCATAGCTCTTAGAGAGAGGAGTTCAAACCTTTTTTTATTAATTTGGAAGGAATTTAGCATAAACATACACAATAGTCAGATACAACTCTGAGATAGGCTATACTTTTCACATTTTAAGTTTTTTTTAAAAAAGCTTCCATGGGGGAAGATAGAAAAAGTTTTAAATGGAGAATTTTAAATTCTACATTATGAAGGCAAGAAAAGGAGACCATTAGGCTTTAATTAAGCTAAAAGAAAGTAAGAGAGAAAGAAAATAAGTTTAAAGACAAAGCCTGAATTTTTTAAAGGATTTTGAACAGTAACTTCATGGCATTAGCACAATGGAGCTAAAAACTTTTCTGTCCCAAATGACTTTTAATTTTTTTTTCTTATTCCCATCACTAGTGAGTTAGCTACTATAGTGTTACTTAAAGGCACCCATAATTAGAATATACTTTGTGACACGAGTCATTAATAAGCTTTCTGGGTAATTTTCTCTTCCGTAACCACTTTATTTTCTTTCATTTAAAAAAGCTAAACACAGGTTGAAATTGTGTCACTGGTGATTAATAGCAGGTAATAAAGGTGGGATGCAGGGAGGAGAGCTTAGGGGCTGTTAGATGAGGTAGCACTGTCTATCCCTAACTTCATTTGTTGTACTGATGGGACTACAACCTCTTCAAGGTTAATGTGATAATTTAGAGATATTATTAAGTTATCTTTTTAGCTCTGACAAACTGCTACATCAACCAGAAAAAGAAAAGAAAAGAAAAGAAAAAGAAAAAGAAAAGAAACAAAGTGATAGCCAGGATACAAGATAATAGAGATTAAATGAGAGACTCTTGAAAGCAAAAGGGTAGGACAAAACCAGGCTTTACCTCCTTCTCCCTGTCCCATCACCCTACCTGGGGATCCCCTTGTGATGCAAGCAAAATGGGGACAAATCTGGCATTTTAAATAACAAATGATGGGAAACATGTGATTCTAGCATTTCAGCATCATATATGCATAGCATGGTTGAAGAAGGATAGCATCAAAACAAGCCCCATTTCTGTTGTTGACAACTTTGTGGATGAAAATAGTCCAGAGTGCCATGTGAGATGTCTCACACAAAAAGAGAAAGAGAGAGGCACTTTCAAGAGAAACATGTAAACACAGAGAAAATTTTAGTGAAACAGAAAATAGGGAGGTCAGCTTTATTGATATAACACTGCCACCATGTGGCTTTGTGAGGTACTGACACAAAAGACTTTTAAAGACATGTTGCATTTTCATACCGGTAGGCTTGAATGGGAATAGAACTGGCAAGTCAGAGGAAATTGAGACAAGGGTCAGATTTTTAAGCAACTAATCTCATTTTAAGTTACTCTTAGATAATTATTTCATAAAGTGAAAATCTCTCATAAAATGAAAAACATATCTCCTCTTCTTCTTTTGCCCCCCCTTCCACATGAATAAAAGAGTAAGAATGATTATTATATTACTATATACTGTGCTAGCCACTGGGGATAAACAAAAGTGAGGCAGTTCCTAACCTCAAGGAGCTTACATTCTAATAGAAGGGGCCAACAAGTATAAACAAGTAGTAGCCAGGGAAGAGAGATTTTGTCTGGGGGAATCACAGAAATGTTTAGTAGAGTCATAAGAAAGTTGATTGTGAAGGCCTTTCCAGAAGAAATGGTAACATTAATTTGATTACTGTTCTCAGCAAAATAACATCATTATACTCTCTTGCACTAAAGTTTTCAATGGCTTCCTATGGCTACATGATCAAATGCAAACCCTTAACTGATTCAAGGCCTTCCAGAATCTAGCACCAACCTCACTTTGCAATTTCATCCCTGGCTAATCCTCCTTACAAACACCCTGTACCATCTAGATCAAGCTATCCACTAAATTCTACATAAACTTTCCCATCTGAGCATTTGCCAACACTATTTCCCCACCTGGCATTCCTTCTCCCCCTCCTCTCTAGTATGAATCCTACTCATCCTTCAAAGTAAAAGATTTTTTTTTGGTGAAAATCAATCCAATCCATATCAATCTGTCTCCTTTCAACAGTGATTATATTTATCGCTCATTCTGAATTTCTCATACATTGCTTTATGCTATTAGTTACCTACCTTGTAATGTTAGTTATATTTTCACCTGTGCATGTCCCATCTCCCTCACTATAAAAGCATGAGGGCTAGGACCATGTGTCACCTTCACCTTTTAAAATCCTTAGCAGTCTCAGAGATTAGAGGATTGCTAGGGTTCCTTCTAGCTCTTGGTATATATTCATGTGACCCTTTAAGGGTCAGTTAAAATACCTCTCCCTACAAGACTCTTTCCTAATCCCCTTACTTATTAGCAGCATGTTCTCCCTCCACAAATTATTTTGTATTTACATATCTATGGGTATGCTGTATGCTCCAGTAAAATGTAAGGTCCTTGAAGGCAGGAACTAATTTTTTATTCATTTGTGTGTTTTGGCCTTTCTGCCCCTAGTGGTGAGCATAGACTCTTGCAAATAGTGGGAACTTCTTAAACATTTGCTGTTGCTGTTAAGTAATTCATGAAGAGTTGGAAGGGATCTTAGACATTATCAAGTCTAACCCCTTTATTTTGTAGAAAAGAATATGGAGGAACAGAAAGGTCAAGTGATTTTCCCAGGGTACAGCTAGAAAATATCTGAAGCTGGATTTGAGCCCACGTATTCCTGACTACAAGTCCAGTTATTCTATCCATTCTACCAGTAATGTCAAGCTCAAATAGAAATGGGGTAGGGGGCCACTAAACTGTATATAAGGATTTCTTCATAATTTAAAAAATCATGACTTAGAGAACCATATGTTAACATTGTCTATGCTCTACTATAGTTTTATTTATTTTGTTATTTTTTTCTCAATTACATTTGAGTCTTGTTCCCAGCATATTTGACACTTCTGCACTATACCTTACTCCCTCTCAATTCATCTTAGTACCTCAGGTAGTATTTAGTTACACAGTCTTGCACATGGTAGGTATTCAATAAATGTATGTAGATTGATGAAGTCTGGAATTTTCTGTGTCCAATATGCCTAATCTTTGGGCTACCCCTACTGTAACAGGAACTAGCAACACTTCTGAATTGTCAAAAAATTAAACAAGTAAACAAGCATTTGTTAAGTGCTCACTATGTGCCAGGCACTGTGATAAGCAGTAGAGAAACAAGTACAAGCAAAAACAAAGTCAGTCCCTGCCCTCATGGAGCTTACCTTCTGATGGGGGAAGAAAACACATAAAAGCAAGTTGAAAAGGGGAAGGAAAGGGAACCTCTGCTGGGACTTGGTGATGAAATCTAGAGAGTCAGAAGCAAAACCAGGAGAAGAATTCAGGATGGCTGCTCTAAAGCTATTCCAGAAAATAGAGGTGTTCTAGGATGAGGAGGCCTCAAAGACTAAGAGAACTTTTAGAGTGAGAAGGCAAGTTTATTCAAAAGACAGTGAAGTGCAGAGTCAGAAGCAAAGATCGCAATGGAAACATCTCCCCAGATTTTTCCTCACTGCTCCCACTTCCCTAGGCTCATCACCCTGACCCTAGGCATTAGAATCCAAAAGTCAAGTGGAACCTTGAATTAATTATCGGGATAATTCAGGACCACCCTCATACACACACATATACACACATACATGTATGTATATGTATATATTATGTCCGTATATAATCTGTATGTCTATTTTGTGGTGTTTACATGTAATTTATATATAAAATATATGTGCATGCATGTATATCTACATATAATTTTGTATGTATGTAAATGTATACATATTGTGTGTGTGTATAATATGTGATATATGTTTCCATATATGAAATGTGTGTGCATACACATGTGTGTCTATATACAATTTCTATATTAAATGCTAGTGTGTGTGTATGTCTATATGTGATTTGCATGCATGTGTGTGTGTGTGTGTGTGTGTGTGTGTGTTTCAGTGCTATACTTTCTGGTTCTAGTTTGAAGCCAGGAACTACTTGGATATTTCTGACACACCTGTTATATTTTTACCTGTTTTAATGGTATAGATACCTCAATCCTCCCTACTTAGAGAAAGTAAATTCAGTTAGGGAAAGAAGCAGGAAATTCCCAATACTTAAGCAATACTTAATTTCTGTCTGTGCCAGTGAAAGGCAGGTTCCCGAATTGTATTGTCACCCCTGGAGGGCAGGGACTGTCTTTGCTCCTGTGCTTCTATCTCTAGGGCTTAGCCCAGAGTAAACACTCAATAAAAGCTTGTTGTCCTTGTCACTGTCATTGTTGTTGCTGCTGCTGCTGCTACTGCTGCTGTTGTTCATTCATGCTGCTCTGCTCCTGAAAGAAAAGTGATAAGAACTAGGGACTTTCACATATATCCAGCCTTCTAGAGTATTCAGTCTGTTCAAGGCATCTCTGCCAAAGAAATGATAGTAACAGATGAACTTGAGGGGCTCCTTCAGCCACTGCAGCTGGTCTGTTGCTTCCCTTCATTAGACAGGAAAATTTAAAGAACTTAGGAAGCAACTGATCTGTCTCCAGGTCTCTACTAAAGTTGGAGAGGCAAGCGGAATATGCAGAGCCTACTAGAGAAGATGAGCTCTTGTCCACAGAAAGCCTTCAAATGCAGCCATGGAAATGACAATTTGGAAGAATCGCTGTCTATTTAGCCTTCATCTTTCACAGGATTTCATTTCCAAGGATTTCATTCACTCTTTCATGTTCTAGAAATTGAAATATATGACTATCAATCTGCAAACTTAAATCCTATGTCTTTGAACATGTGTTATCTCTGGAATTAGTTTTTATAAGCTGTAGGACCATGGACAGAGCTGGTCAAGGTCAAAAAGCAGAATTATCTAGAGGAGAGACTCAATACCAGAAGTGTTTAAAGCAAATGTCTTTAAAAAAAAAAAAAAGGAAAGAAATGCAGAAAAAAGCTCAAACCATGAGGAAATAGTCCTCGAATAATTCAAGTTCCAAACAAATCATGGATTCTTGACACTGTGCTTGAAAAATACTTTTTACCCAAAAAGAAAGAGGCCCTGGAGCACATATATCTATGTTAAGTTTTCCCAATAAAGTGAGATATATTTAAAAGACAAAGCATGAGGAGAATGTGTAATTCTCTTCTCAACTTTGCAATATGTTTTCAATAGGAATGATAAATCAAATTTAAGATTGTTTATTTTTATTCTCCTTGTTCTTCAACACAATTCTTCCCCCCACCAAAAAAATCCTCTCTTTTAACATTATCTAAAGATTCCAAAGCAAATAAAAATTTTGTCTTCCATATTTGTTCTAAGGTAATCATGACTAGAAAGAAACTAAAACATAGAGGTGTTTCTCATTATAAATAATAATAAATTCAATATACCCAAGGACTATCTTGTAGAATTGTACAGAGTTAATTCACTTAACAGAAACCAAAGACCCAAGGAAGTTCAGGCAGAAGCTTCCATTCATATATTAGAGGGAAGATAGAAGAAAGGTAGGAGGGAGGAAGAGAGGAAGGAAGGTCATTTATTAAGTACTTACTATGTTGCTAGTACTGTACTAAACACTTGGGATATAAGGACAAAAAGCAAGACAGTTCTTGCCCTCTAGAAGCTCACATTCTAAAAGGGGAAGGTCCTGAAAACTTCAGGCATAAACTTCCATTCATGTATTAGAGAGGATAGATAGGAGGGAAAAGGGAGGGAAGAAGAAAGGGAAGAAGCTAGAAGGGGAGAGAGAGAGAAAAGGAAGAAGGAAAGAAACTAAAGGGAGGCAAAGGGAGGAAGGGAAGTGAAGGGAGGAAGGAAAGGCATTTGTTAAGCACTTACTATGTTCTAGACACTGTACTAAACACTCGGGATACAAGGACAAAAAACAAGATAGTTCCTGCCCTCAAGAAACTTACATTCTAAGTGAAGAAGACAATATATAGAGAGAAATTGTGACCAGGGAGAGATGTTACAATCTAGCAAGTCATAGGGTTAGTGAGTAGAAACATAAAATCTTTCCTGATAAATATAGGAATAAAATTAGGTTGGTCCCTCCCTCTGTTATTATTTGTCACATTATTCGTCACTGAAATGCTAACAACAGTAATAAAACATGAGAAATTAAAGGCATAAACATCAGCAAAGAGCAGACAATCAAAATATGATCGAAGGTTCACTTAGAAAACTAGAGAGAATCAGGAAAGAAGCTATTTGAGATAATAGTTTTAATAAAGCAGCAGAATATAAATCCACAAAATTTGTCAATATTTTGATATATATTTGATATAAAATTATATTTTGATATAATAATAACAAATAGCAAGAGGAAATGTTAGAAAATGAAAACCCATTCAAAATGAATACAAAATGCACTAAATATCAGCCTCAAGAGAAGTTTCCTTTTATGATTTCTAGGTATTTTACAAATATTATTGTTCTATCCCCAAATCATCATGAGAAAAGTGGGGTCAATCTTATAAAACACATTTAAGATACATAAATACAAAATATGCTTTATAGAAATAGGGGGAGATTAAAATAATCAGAAGAATACTCATTGCTCATAGTTGAGTCATATCAACATAAAGTAAAAATACTACCTAAATTTATATATTTAGTATTATGCCAAAATACTAAGGAGATACATTACAGAACTAAACAAAATTCATTCAGAGGAATAAAAAGTCAAGAATCGCAGGGCAAATAGTGAGGGAGAAGAGTAGAAATGAAGGTTGAATATCAATAACAAATCTCAAACTACATTATGAAACAGCAATCAAAGCTATTTATTATTGCTTTTAAAATAGAAAAGATTATCTAACAAGTTGCAACCAACTAGATAAGCAAGAATCAGAAAAACTCAATAACCAGCATTCAATAAACCCAAGGACATTAGTGAAAGTTCCTTATTCAATGAGGACTGCTAGAAAAACTGGGAAGCAATTTGACCAAAAAGAAATTAGTTGAGACTAGCATTTTTATACCACATCATATCCCACAATAAGTTCATAATGAATATTCAACTATAAAAGAGAATTAACATATATGTATATGTGTGTGTTATATATATCCATAATAATTGGTATACATATATGCATACACACATATAAATATAAATATGTGTGTATGTGTATCTCCAAGAGCTATTCCCTAAAAGTAAGTGCTCAAAGATTTGAACAAGACAGTTTTCAGAAGAACAATTGCAAACTATTGACAATTATGTGAGAAACTTTCAAATCATGAATAAAAAGATAAAAGAAAATTGAAATAACTCTGAATCTTCACCTTACACTCAGAAAATTGGCAAAATTGACAGAGGGTGAAAAAAAAAGTAATACTGAAGGGACTGAGGAAAGACAGGCCGGCCAATATTGAGGTTACTAGGTAGCACAGTGGATGGAATGCTGGGACTGGAATTAGAAAGACCCAAGTTCAGATCCAGTCTCAAACTCTTAATTGGCTGAAACTCACTTAACCTCTGTTTGCCCGAGTTTCCTAAATTATAAAATGAAGATAAAAACAACACTTGTCTTGAGGGATTGTGGTAAGGAATAAATGATAAGCATTTAGCTTAGTGCTTCACATATAGTGTATGCTATATACATATTTATTCCCTTTCCCCTTCCCTAATATACTCTTGGTAGAACTATGACTTGATCTGAACATTCATAAAAGCAATTTGGAATTATGCCTGAAAAAAAAGTGACCAAAATGCCCATACCTTTTTACCCAGAAATCCCACTGTTAGGCATATTGTCCAACAATGTCAAAAACAAAAGATTCCATACGTGCAAAAATAAATTTATAGTAGCACTTTCAAGGGAGCAAAGAGCTAGAAACAAAGTCAGTCACCATCAGTTGGGTAATGGCTGAACAAATTGTAAATATAATGTAATATTACTGCATCAAAGAAAACAATGAGCATGAAAAATTTGGAGAAAGGTGGAAAATTTTATATGAATCGCCAAAGTAAAATCATCAGAACCGGGAAAATAATAAACATGATGAGTGTAGCAGTGTAAATAGAAGGGAAAAAACCCATAAGATGAAAATGAAAACTGAATAATTAAAATGACCAAGCTTGGCCTAAAGAAGAAATGAGGAAGTATACTTTCCTCTTCATTGGAGAGGCAGAACACTATGGGTGTATAATATTGCATATGCTGTCTAATGAAGTTGATTTCTCAGTTGATTCTGCCGAGCTATTTTATTTGTTGCTGTTTTTTAGTCTTTATTACAGAAGATTCCCCTTGTAAGGTTGGGAGGAGAAGCATATTCAGAAATGTATGCAATATTGAAATGAAAAGCATCAATAAGATGCTTAAGAGCATTCTAGCTTAGCCAGTAGAAAAAGTTTGGGAACAATTTAAGAGAGAAAGAAGTCAGAAGAATAGGAGGGAAGCAGGAAACTGGGAAAGAATTTTCACAACCAGTGTCTCTGATAAGGGCCTCATTTCTAAAATATATAGAGAACGAAGTCTAAATTTATAAGAATACAAGTTATTCCCCATTTGATAAAGGGTCAAAGGATATGAACAGGCAGTTCTCAGATGAAGAAATTAAAGCCATCTATAGTCATATGAAAAAATGATCTAAATCACTATTGATTAGAGAAATGCAAATCAAAACACCTCTGAGGTACCACATCACACGTATCAGATTGGCCAACATGATAAAATAGGAAAATGATAAATGTTGGAGAAGATGTGGGAAAATTGGAACTCTAATGCATTGTTGGTGGAGTTGTGAAATGATTCAATCATTTCAGAAAGCAATTTGGACCTATGCCCAAAGGGCAATAAAAATGTGCATACTCTTTGACCCAGCAACAGCACTTTTAGAGCTGTAACCCAAAGACATCATAAAAATGGGAAAAGGACCCACATGTACAAAAAATATTTAGCAGATCTTTTTGTGGTGGCAAAGAATTGGAAATTGAGGGGATGCTCATCAATTGGGGAATGGCTGAACAAGTTGTGGAATATGAATGTAATGGAATACTATTGTGCTATAAAAAATGATGAGCAGGCAGACTTCAGAAAAACCTGGAAAGACTTGTATGGACCGATGCTGAGTGAAGTGAGCAGAAGCAGGAGAACATTGTACACAGTAATAGCCATGTTGTGCAATGACTAATATTGATAGACTTAACCCTTCTCAGCAATGCAATAAGACATCTCCAAAAGTCTAATGATGGAAAATGATACCCATATCCAGAGAAAGAACTATGGTGTTTGAATGCAGATCAAAGCATACTATTTGCTTTTTTAAAATTCTGTTTTGTTTTGTTTCCTCTTTCTTGTGGTTCCCTCTATTTGTTCTAATTCTTCCTTACAACATGACTAATGTGAAAATGTGTTTAATAAGAATGTATATGTATAGCCTATATGAGATTGCATGCTGTCTTGGGGAGGGAGGTGGGAAAGGAGGGGGAGAAAAATTTAAAACTCAAAAGCTTATGGAAGTGATTATTGATAAATCAAAATAAATTAATAAAAAATAAATAAAAAAGTCAGAAGAAAAAAGTAGATTTTAAAACATCAGATATGTACAACAGAAAACTGAGCTATAGAAGAACAGATTTTTTAGGGCAGGAGGAAATAAATTCACTAGATGAGTAGCATTGAATTATAGTTTATATGGTAGTGAGGACTCATCACCAACCCCAACCTTAGCAGAGATCATGAACCTTTCCATTCCTATAGCATCAGCTCTGCAATAGAAGGCATTAGCTGAAGGTTACCAGGAGGTGATAAAAAGGTCTCCTTTGTCATCTTTGCATTTGGGGGACCAGAGATTAGATAAAAAAGTACTTTAACACTCAATTTGTACCCCCAGAAACTTACGGTTCTGCACTCTACTTTTCTCCAAGCCAGGAAAAGCTGACAAGGGGGAACAGCCTTCACCCCCAGCTTATAAATCTGCAGCAAATTATAAATAATCCACCCAGCACATGATTCCTTCTGGGCAGAGACCCAAATACATCCATAGCAAGTGGCATTCCTCTGCCCAGGCTGCAATAATATTCATTTATTACAATGAAGAATGAGCAGCACTAATCCATTCTTCAGGGCTCCCTGGGAATATAAGTTATTGGAGAACTCAAAGCTATTTGTGTGGGGACAGGGGCTCCAGCAGGGAGGGAGGAAAGAGAGGGAGCAATGCTGTCTCCCGCTGTGACAGCCGTAACTGTTTGCTAAAACACAATAAGCCAGAATGCTTGAGTAGCATCATATCTAAGAAATAGATGATTTCCCATCCCCTCGTCTACATTCCTAAGGCCACCGTTCTAGTTCAGGGACTATCATTTCTTGCCTACACTATTATAATTGCCTTCTAATTCTTCTTCCTTGCCTCCAGTCTCTCCCATCTCCAGTAAGTCAACAAGTATTTATTAAGCGCTTCCTATGTGCTAAGCACTGTGCTAAGAGCTGTAGATAACAAAGAAAGTCAAAACCTCTGTCCCTTGCTCTCAGAGAGCTTCAATTCTTCACCCAGATGCCAAACTAATCTTCCTAATGCACAATTTGACCATGTCATCCCCCTGCTCAAAAGTCTTCAATATTATGGCTAGGGTAAGATGTTAACTTCTGAGCCTGGCACTTAAGGCCCTCTACAGTCTGCTTCAACCTTATTCCACACCGTCCCTCTTGATGCACTCTCTGTTCCTGCCAAACCAGACTATTAGTTATTCCTTGATTTCAGTATGTGGCCTCTTGAGTTTTGCATTCACCCAGTTTGCCTCCTATGGCTGGAATGAAATTCCTCCTCACCTTTGCTTGTTTACATCCTTTTCTTTCTTCAAAGTTCATATCAGCTGCCGTTTCATCCAGGAAGCCTTCTCTGATCCACCACCCTCACTCCACCATATCTCCTGAAAGTGAGAGTTCTACAATCTTCCTAGAGCATTTTGTCTTTTAGTCCTATCATGATCTATCTTGTCTCCTCTTATAACATAAAAGTTCCTTGAAAAGAAGGACCTTTCATTTTGCCTTTGTAGCCCCAAGACCTGAGAAATAGCATGACATTTTCACTAGAAAGCCAGCCCCTAAGGAAAGAAGGCGTAGGTTCAAATCCTGCCTCTGACATGTATTGGCTGTATGTGATCCTGGGCAAGTAATCTTTTTCTTTTCTTTTTTGTCCTTTCTTTTAAAAAATCATTATTTTTATCGTTCTTTTTTTTAATTCTGAATTCCAAATTCTCTCTCTCCCTTGCTCCCCTCCCACTAAGAAGGCAAGCAATATAATATCAATTATATATATATGAAATCATGCAAAACATATTACTATATTAGCTATATCCCCAAAAAAATATCAAAAAAAGTGAGAAAATTATACTTTAATTTGCACTCAGAGTTCATCAGTTCTCTCTGTGGAGGTGGAAAGCATTTTTTCATCATGCATCTTTTTTAATTATCTTGGATCATTGTATTAATCAGAACAGCTAAGTCATTCAAAGTCGGTCATCATTACAATAATTCTGTTATTGTGTACAATGATCTCCGGGTTCTATTCACTTCACCTTGCATCGGTTCGTATAGACCTTCCCAGGTTTTTCTGAAAGTATCCTGCTCATTTCTTATAGTACAATAGTATTCCATCACAATCATATACAACACTTTGTTCAGTCATTCCCCAATTGATGGGCATCCCCTATTTCCAATTTTTTACCACCACAAAAAAACTGCTATAAATATTTATGTACAAATAGGTCTTTTTCCTTTTTCTTTGACCTCTTTGAGGTACAGACCTAGTAGTGGTATTGCTGGGTCAAAGGGGTATGCACAGTTTTGTAGATGGACAAATCATTTAACTTCTCAGTGTTTCAGGCAAATCTCTTACAATTATAAATTTCAGAGAAGGTGCTGACCTGAATTAGTAGAAGGAACTTTCTCCCCTAGGAGTTCTCTATACCAATGACATCCTCTGTATCCTAGCCTCAGCACCCGGTAAAGTATCAGGCATATAGTAGGCACTCAATAACTAGATGGTATAATGGATAGAGCATAGGGCCTGGAGTCAGGAAGATTTATCTTCCTGAGTTCAAATCCAGCCTCAGACATTACTAGTGACCCTGGGAAAGTCACTTAACCCTGTTTGCCTTGGTCTCCTGATCTGTAAAATAAGCTGAAGAAGGAAATGCAAACCATTCCAGTATCTTTGCCAAGAAAACCCCCAAATGGAGATCTGGACATGACTTAAATGACCAAACCAAAACCTACTGAAGTGAATTCCATTTTTGCAACAGCTTAGCATCCCATGGGAAAGCCCTTCTAGCTTTATGCAGTGCTTTCAGGCCCATTATTTCATTTGACCTTTATAATAACCAAAGAGGAAGGCAGAAAAGGATTCCTTCCATCTCCCCACCCCTCTACCCCCACTCTCCCATCCCATTTGACAGATAAGATATTTGAAGCAAAGAGAGCTAACAACTTTGCTCAAGGTCCTATTGATAACAGATGGCAGGGGCAGGACTAAAACTTTGGGCTCCTGTTATGGAGTTCAATGACTGGGGGGCAGGGGGAACAAAGGGCAAACATTCATACATTCATGAGGGGCAGCAGGGAACTAGGGAAAGGCAATGCTGTGCCATGCTGTGGTCCTCAAGCCTTGTCCATGGGAGCCATGGTGGCCCTAAACACCCCAGCAGCCACTCCTATGAGGATTAAAGTACCTGGAAAAACTTAGAAGCCCTTTCCGAAGAAGACTAATGAACAGAGAGCCCTTAAGGGAAAGATAAGGGACACTTTTCTCTCATTATTATGAAACAGCTACAACCAACCTAGTGGCCCATTCAAAACACACTATTGGTAAGTGGTTGAAAGTAATTAGAAACATGTTGTTTGTTGGAAAGAAAAAAAGAATCCTGAAAAGAAAGGCTGGGGGCAGGGAAGAATGTAGTGAAGAGAAGAGAGAGACAAAAGTTGAATTTGTAACCCAGGAGGAGTCTTTGGCAAGGGGAATATGCAGAACCTCCAAAGGAATCATCATCATCATCATCATGGAGTTGTGTTTATACAAGTGCTTTCATGAACATTATCTCATTTGTCCCTTGAAATAAGTTCTTCTTATATTCAAGCAAGCTGGTGACACCTATTTTCCACATGCACTAGGATGCCTTGTGAGGCTGGAAGGGAGTGAGGAGATCCACGGAGAGAGGGGCTACAAGTACTTTCACAAGAAGCTGCAGAGAACCTCAGCACTGCTGTAAAGTCCAGGGTTCAGTGTCCGGGGAGAAGATAGAAGGAAACAAAAGTCTCTGACCTCACTGAGCATCCAATTTTAAAATAACTAAATAAACAAGACAGTTAAGCAAATAACATTAACACAAAAACAGCCAAATTCAACAACAACAACAATAACAACAACAACAACAAAGGCCTGGAAAGAAAAATGTTGAGAGAGGGCAGAGGTGGAAAGAATCATAGGAGCATGGATTTAGAACCGAAAAGGACCCTAGCCTAGGTCATCTAGGCTAGACGTCTCCTTTTACAAATGAGGAAACTGAGGCCCACAAAAATTAAGTGACTTGCCCAAAGTTATCCAAATGAAAAAAGGTGGACCAAGACTCAAATTCAGGCTGTTGTTGTTGTCTCCAGATCCAGTCTACCAACACTTCAGTGCCTCATAATTTCTGGTTAGGGGAAATCAAGGAAGGTTTAATGTAGAAAGGAGCTGAGGACGTGATGGATGGGTAGGATTTCAATGGTGGGGTTATCAGGTGTAGGGAACAAATAGCCTGAGTATAGATGCAAAGGAAAGGAAAGCACAGACCATCAATCAATAAACATTTATTAGGCATCTACTATATACCAGATACTGTGCTAAAACCATATTTGGAGAACAGCTAGTAGTACAGTTTAGCTAGAGGTTCTGAGACATTTCCTCCAGTCTGAAAAAAATTTTATAGATGTCTCCACTGAATGGGTACACTTTTGTTGTAGGTAATCAGAGTTAAGTGACTTGACGAGGGTCACACAACTAGTAAGTGTCTGAGGTTGGATTTGAATTCAGGTCCTCCTGCCTCTAAAGCTGGTGCCCACTGCACCACCTAGCTATCCCATAGTTATGCTTTCAAAGGCTCTGCAGTGCCCTCCCTTCCAACCAAGAGTGATCCTAGGGGCCATAACCACATAATCTCTTAGAGAGAAGACCACTAGGCAACATGATAAAAAGACCTCTGGACTTAGAGCCAGGACATGAATCCAGGTCTTGTGTCTCCAACACTTATAAGCTGACTGACCCCAGGCAAGTTAATAGCTTCTTTGAGCCTCAGTTTTTATGTCTATCAAGAAGGAATGATACCTTTCTATTTCACAGGGTTGTAAGGAAAGTGCTTTGTAAACTTTAAAGCATAGAAATGTGAAGTAGATGTGAGATGAATCATCGCCCCTCCCTATCCCTGGTGAAAGTCTAGTCTTTTACATATTTTCTCTGATACTTTACTCCAACTAAAGCTGATTCATCACTGCATTAACATGAGAGGTTGTTTTAGAAAAAAAAAATTCAAGGAAAAGTAAATCCAGCTCTGACCAGCCTGCTTGTATCACAAGGTATGATGGGGAAAACACCATCCCATTCCTTAAATGGTGCAATAAAAGGCATTCCACAACTATCAGCTAAAGTCATGAAAGTGGTGCATCAAAAGATATTGATAACACCATGTGCATACTTTAGATCTGTCCCTTTATATCCTGATGGAGGTATATGAAAATAGAACTTTCCCAAAGAATATCTGAGATCCCAGGAATACATTTTTGTATTTATTTGTATTTATTTACATAATTTAAGTATCATGTTCATTATTCAGATGGAGAAACTGAACCAAGGAGAGAACCAGGGATTGCAATAAAGACTCTTGTTGAATTCTTTCAGTTGCGCCCAGATCTCCATGATCCCATTTGGAGTTTTCTTGCTAGAGATACTGGAGTGGTTTGCCATTTCCTTCTCCAGCTCATATTACAGATGAGGAACTGAGGCAAACAGGGGTGAGTGACTTGCCCATGGTCACAGAGCTAGTAAGTGTCTGAGGCTGGATTTGAACTCAGGTCCTCCTGACTCCAGGGCCAGAGCTCTATCTGTTTCACCACCTCACTGCCCTTAATTACACCACTTAGTGTTCAATTCTACAAATAGCCTTTCCCAATCCCACATAATGCTTTTTCTTTGTTGACTATCTCCAAGTTATCTTGTATGTAGCTTATTTGCACATAGCATTTGTATTTTGTCTCTCCCATTAGACTGTGAACTCTTTGCGGGCAGGAACTATTTTTGTCTTTCTTAGTATCCTCAGAAATTAGCACAATGCCTGGTACATAGCAGTTGCTTAATAAATGCTTACTGACTAACATTTTAATGGGGGAGAGAATGTATAAATAACTAGGTTAAAGTGAGATACTTACAGGATACTTACAGAATGGAAGGTAGGCAACCTCAGAAGAGAAGGCAAGAACTCAATATGAACCAACAATGTGCTATGGGAGACAAGAAACTTAATGTAATCTTAAGCTATATTTAAATATAGTGTCTAAGACTAAGGAAGTGATAGTCCTGCTATTCTCTGCCCTAGTCAGATATCTGGATTATTTTGTATTTTTTTTTTTAGTTTTCATTTCTGAATTTTTACCTCCTTTCATCCCCTCCCCCACCCATTGAAAAGGCAAGAAATGCAATATCCATTTGACTCAAAGGAGAAAACTAGGAGCAGCGATGAAAGTTACAAAATAGGCTAATTTAGATTTAATGTAAAGAAAAAATGTCCTAAAAATTAGAGCTGTCCAAAAGCGGAACAGGCTCTCTTATGAATACTGTACATCCCCACCTACTGGAGGTGTTCAAGCACGGGTTAGATGACGACGTCTCAAGTATGTTGCGGAGTCAATTCTTGTTCTGGTAAGGAGAGGACAAGATGGCCTCTGAGGTCCCTGAAATTCCTGATTGGAGAGATTATAAATATGAAAGCAAAATGCTTTTTGTCCTACAAAGCACTTTACAAATGTAAACTATTATCGTTCTCATTAATAGAGAAAGTAACCAATAACTACTTGCTGATTGAACTCAGTTTCCTCATCTGTAAAGTGAATGGATTCACAGAATCACAGAATTCCAAATTTCAGTTCAAGAAGTTCAAAGGGGCCTCAGCAGCTATTTATCTAGGTTTTCCCAAAAAGTAGCTGGTTGAACTTGATTTCAGAGGTCCCTTCCAGCTCTGATATGCTATGACTTTATGAAGTGAGGACTGCCCAGTAAACTCATTCTATTTATTAATGAACATTTTCCAATTTGCCAGATTTATTAACAATTTCAATCATAGGATTAGAGTCTGGTGAGGCAAGTGAGTCATTTGTTTCAGTTGCTCAAAGTTGATGGGCATAGAAAATGAGATAAAACACACATCTAACACCCCAAACACATCATACCATCAGGAAGAGGGCCTAATTTTACATTCTTACCTTGAGTCTAAGATTGGCTAGTTATGGTACTTCATGCATCATAGATTTTGGAGCAAGAAGGGGCCTTAGAGATCATCTGGTCAGTCCCTTCCCATTTTACAGATCAGGAAACTGAGGTTTAGAAATGAAGAGTCTTACTCAAGGCCCTAGCCTATAAGTTGCTTATCACCCTTCCTAACTTGCTGTCACCTATGAATGTAAGGCGTAGGCCCTTCATCCCATCACTGAATATTCAGTCTTCATCCCAAAGGCTAACAAGCCCTCTTTAATGCAACATGGAATCCTAGCTTGGCCTCTCAATGCTAACTGTAAAATTAAAGGGTGAAAGATTTCATTTGACATGCGTGTGAGTTCCCAATAGCAAACACCAACACTTTGTCAAAATGTGCTTGGTGTTTCTCTCTCTCCATCACTCTCTCTAATGACAAAAATAATTAACACATTCATATAAAAGCCCAGAACTAAAGAGGGCTTTAATTTATCAGTCTATTTCAGGGTCATCCCTGTTATCAATATATGACAAGTTAATGGGTCTTAATTATAAAAGCAGCAGTAAAGCAATTTAGGAAACTGAGGGATTATTATGAGCCCCAGCTGTGACAGCTTGTTTCCTAGGCTGAGGAAGATAACCAATTTGCTTTCCATGGTATATTAGATCCATCATCCCCAAACTACGTTCACTAGAGGTAGGGAGACATTGTCTACCATAATTTTTTATATACCTGGCTTTTGCCAGGGTTCTCAGGAGAACTTTAGAGTTGGGACCACAGTTGACTGTGAATATGGGTTTAGGTTTAGCTGAGACCAGGAGAAAGTGGGGTACCCTGGGGTCAGAAGTCTACACTCCGCCAAAGGCCAGGCCCCTAGAAGCATACATAATTCTGAGGCTGGTGGAAGTGCAGTCAATGTGCTTATTCATTCAAAATATCTGAGCAATGTGTAAGACAGAAACCAGGCAGGCAGACTGGAACCAGGGGAACAAAAAGCTTTAAGGGATAAGGCAAACTCAGCCTATGCTTGTTGTTAAGTGAAGGAACCTACAGTAGGGCAACTAAGAGAAGGAAAAAATCGAAGCGACTCAAACTAGGTCAACGTAGTTTGGGGATGCAAGGCAGCTTTGTGTCTCCCTTAGATGCTATTCCCAGAGGAACTAGATACTGCAGGATTTAAGTACAGAGCACCCAAGGGTCCTATGGTGTGTGGCAGCTAAAGACCTAGAATTGATTGGGACAGAGAACAGTCCTTCACAAGTGTAGTCCTTGCTATGGTGGCCCCTGCTGCACAATGGCTGCCAATGTTTCCTGCCATTTTTCCAGATGTTTAGGCATCATAGAAACACTCAAGTACAGGGCAGAATAGGTCACTTATCAAGGTAGTATTCAGTTGTGCTCTGATAGGATCTTTTTAAAGGACCAAAAGCAATTCTTTCTTACTGATTCACACTTGATCTGTAAGAGTATCTGAGTTTATAATTCTATCCCATTCTTCCTCTTCTCTTCTGCATTATACCTCTGTTTTCATAGGGAAAGGGGAAAGAGAGGCACCCAAAGTCTCTATCTGGTAGTCTCTATCTGGGTGCTGCCAAGTGATAGTCTCTTTGACACATTAGGGTAGGGTAGGAGCATTTGGCAGTCTAGTGAAGACAATGAATGCCTCAAAATAATATTTGAGATAGCTACATGGCTCAGTGAATGGAGCTCAGGATTTGGATTTAGAAAGACCTAAATTGAAATGACACCTTAGATACTTACTAGTTGTTTGACCCTGGGTAAGTCACTTAACTTCTCTGTAACTCAGTTTCCTGATCTATAAAATGGTAGATCGATAAAATGATAATAATAGTATCTACCTCCAACGCTTGTTGTGAGGATAAAGTAAGATAATATTTACAACAAGCTTTGCAAACTTTAAAGCTCTACATAAATGATCACTATTATTATTTAAATAATGATAAGGAAATGTCCAATTTCAGTCAGAGGCTAGCGAAAATAAAGATGTCATTCTTTTTCCCATCCAAGTTCAACGACTCCCTCTGAAATCTACCCCTGGACCACTCAGAGGTTCAAGGGCCCCAGGTTAAGAATCTCTGCAGGAGGAAGAGATATGAAGACGAGAGGTTAAACCACATTTAGCCAGGGAAATTTTCCCTGGGAGCCAGCTGCTGAATTATGGGACTCACAGGTTTTGCCTGCCAAGAGTTAGTCAATGAGATCATCAAAACTGACTTCCCATTATGACCTTAAGAATGTTTTGTAGTTGGGGCAGCTAGGTGGAGCAGTGGATAGAGCACTGGCCCTGGATTCAGGAGGACCTGAGTTCAAATCCAGCCTCAGACACATAACACTTACTAGCTGTGTGACCCTGGACAAGTCACTTATCCCCATTGCCTAGCCAAAAAAAAAAATCTTTGGTAGCACTTACCTACCAGAAGTAGACTTTGAGTGAACCCATTTCCCTCTCACTTTGAGAACAAAAAAATAATAATTCTTGGTGGGGTGGGGTCAGGGTAGGGTGGCAGCATCTTGTATTCAGTCACTTCAGGGTAATGCCATTATCATTTACTCTGGTTTTCATCATAGTAAATGCATTTCAGCCTATTATGTCAAGTGAGTGAATTTTGGGGAGTTGTCCTGAAGGAAAAAGTGAAATTGGGATGGGAGGAGGGGTAGATGAGCTGAGAGAACTGTGAGTTATTTTGTAAATGTATCAATTCCCTAGACTTTAAGTTGAGATCCCAGGAACACTAGGGTAGAACTGAGGCAGCTGGGTCATTCACGCATGCAGTTAAATTAAGCTGGTATATCAAGCTTTGAATGCCAACTAGAGGCTCTGCTCAGGCATAGCACCCCAAGCAGCAATTCCAATTCTACCATTTATTGTGAATTAGAACATTGAGACCCAAACTGCCCTTTTGTGGGTATCAAAAGTGTTTCACAAGTTATTTCCCAAGGTTTGTCCTATCATCGTTTTCACCATGTCCCAAGAAAATCCTTCAAGTTCCCCACTGGTTGGCAAAACATTAGGGCCAATAGAAATATGCAATTTCCCCACAATCGAAGACCATTTCCCAAGAGTAACAAGACACAGCATGGACTGAAATCATTGTGCTATTTTTCTGGCAACAAAGTCAACCTTAGTTGCCAGGAGCGATCTGTATTTAAATTCTGTGTCTAACCTAAGGACAGATAGTTTCCCATTTAAAGATGTATAAAATGAGCATTCTGGGTAAGGAGTTAAACTTGTCAACTTTAACTTCAGTTGTCAGCATCCATCTCCTCCATTCTCCTCTCTTACATTTGCGTTTACCGAGAGAAACACAAATAATTTCAGTTTGGGTTTTTTTTTTTAAGCTGCATGAGGTATTTTTGCTAAGAAGCTGAGGCATCTTTGTTGTTATTATGAGCTGATAGGAAACACACACGGGTGCCTCAAAGAGTAAGAACCCAGCCCTGCTACCCCAAAGCACAGACAGAGCAGGTGTTGGCTCTAATTGCTTCTAGTCTCTCTGCCATGGTCAGTTGAAAGTCAAACCAGTAAATGCTGCCTGACTACAATATAATTTGAGTCTACAGGCATTTTTGCATCATTGCCTGGTGAAAATATACTGACTGGTAGAGGCTGAAATGGATGGGGATGATTAAGGAGAGAACCCCCTCAGAATAGAAAAGCTGGAACTACCTGTCTTCACTTTGTTTTTTAATACATATATAGTGTACATATCTACCTATACACACGTACATGGAGGTAAACATGTGTACATATATGCATTGTGTATATACATATATATGTTGCCAACTCAAGATAAATGTAACACTGTATGGAAGATGATTTGTCCTTTTCAAGAAGCAAGTTTTACTCTACCATTCTAATATTGCATCTGTAGGAGACATTTTTAGCTTTTCTTCTCAGTGAGTACTTCTTAAGCTCTCACAAGATACCTCCCTTTTGTAATTCGAACTTGAACACAAGATATAAACAGGATTGGAATTTCAAAGACAAAATGGAGGTGGGGGGGTGGTCTAGGATAGATTTAAAGCCAGAAGGTGCTCTATAAGTGCGCCACCACCTTCTCTTAAAGGTGGAAGGAACTTTAGAGATCATCTAAGGTTCAACCTTATCATTTTCAAAAGGAGAAAACTGAGGCCCAGAGAAAATCAATGACTTTTGCAAGGTCTTACAGATTGTAAGTGCCAAATTCAGGCTTTCTGGCATTAGAGATTAGTCCAACCTCTTCATTCCTCATGTGAGAAAATGGAGGCCCAGAAAGGAAAGTGAGTTGCCCAAGGTCACAGAGCTAGGCAATGGCAGGGTCAGGGTCTCAGCCATGCAATTAAAAGTAAGCCACCTTAAGTAAAGGTGGAAGGGGAGCCTAAAGGACATCAAGGTCAGTTCAAGCTACATACAAGCTACAGAGAAGCATAATAGTAATAATGATAACATTTATAAAATAGTAGCTAGTATTTATATAGCCCTTACACATGCTAGGCACTATGCTAAGAACCTTATAATTATTATCTCATTTGATATTCACAACAATTCTGGGATGTAGGTGCTATTATTATCCCCATTTACAGATGAGGAAACTGAGCCAAATAGAGGTTAAATGACTTGCCTAGGAACACACAGCTAATAAGTGTCTGAGACAGAATTTATATCCCCTTTTTTGGCAGTGGCAAAGGACCAGAAACTTAGGGGGTGCTCATCAATTGGTGAATGGCTGAATGAGTTATAACAGATGACTCTAATAGAATACTTTTGTGCTGTAAGAGAAACCTGGCAAGGCTATATGAACTGATGCATATTGAAGTGAGCAGAACCAGGAGAACAATTTGTATAATTGTCTTTATAACCTGACAGAGAGGTACAATCCTAATAGAGAGGTGATAAACTCAAGATGAAGAATGAAACTTTTTGGACATAGCTGATGCAGGGAATTTCTTTTGCTTGATTTTGCATATTTATCACAAGAGTTTTGTTTCTCTTGTTTTTTTGCAAAGGTGGGGGGGCGGTGAGGAAGAACAGAAAATAGGTGCAAAATTATAAGAAACAAATACATACGTGTGTGTGTGGGGGTGTGTGTGATTTTTTTTAAGGTAGCACTTCCTACAGTCATGAATGAATGCGTTCTCTGACTATGTCTGACAGGAAGTATACAAACATTTCATCGCCATGAATTCTACAATACAGGAAGTAGCTGGTATTGTGGTAAGAACATAGGAGGAAAGATAGAGTTATCAAGGAATACCCCCCTAATTACAGGTGTCCCACACCACAAGGACAGAAGCAACTGGGGAAAACCATCAAAGATCTATGGAAAGGACATTGGAAGATTATTTCAATATCTATTTTATAGGTTTAATAGAAAAACTTGAGCACCTTATCCCCTAGTTAAAGGCAACAATAAGGAAACACAAATAGGAAACAAAAGCTTATCAGAAATTCTGGGTTTCCTTAATCAGCAATTGAAAGTAAAAGCCAAGAGATTACACTAGAAGTAAAAATAGCACTAAGCATAAAAAAATTCAATATCAATAGAAAACTTTACCACAGAGGTGTGAGAAACAAAGAAATCAGAAGGGAAAGTCTGCTAGAGAGTTAGGTCCTTCCTCACCCTCTTTCCATTTTGAACACTACCTCCATTACTAACAGGGGCCAGATGTCCCCAAATAAGATAGTTGCCCTCATGGCCCACCAAGGTCCCAGCCTCATCTTAACTCATATTGTACCCTGCACTTTACAGGAGTTTTCCATAAGGACTTTACATGGAAAAGCCCTGTCTTCTAGAATGAGCCAGCCCTTGAGAACTCTCCAGGATCCATGCTCACAGAGATATTGATTGGACATCTAAAATAGGACTTAAATCCCTTGAAAGTAAAGGTAAAGACTGACTATAGCCTCAGGACACTTCCATTCTAATCAGATTAGACAGACAAACCTGCACCTATCAAAGGCAATTGCAAATGGAAGGCAAGATCAGTTTTTGTCAAGTGAATGACAATAGATACACATAGGAATCCTGTTTTATAAAACCTGTTACAGGAATGCCACACACACACACATTAACTCACTGGTTCCAAGAAAATGTGATTTCAGTGAAATGTGACAAATCACAGCGAGTTCTACAGGAGCACATTTTACCCATATGCAATAGGCAAAATGGCAGCTGTGAGCAAACCAAAGCTCCGATACACTAATATTGCCTGCACTTCAGCTCTAGCTATCCATCTGATTTAAGTCTCAGACAGTTCAGATAAGTGATACTAAAGCAGATTTTTATGACTAAGGACAGAGTTTGGTTGTGATGAGCTAATGACATTATTGTTAAATAATGTTCTTCAAGACAGTATTATTCTCCCTACCTGCCCCTGCCCCCCCCCCGGCCCCATGCCCTAGTTGTTATGGTGCGCGCTCGTGCTCTCTCTCTCTCTCTCTCTCTCTCTTTCTCTCTCTCTTTCTCTCTCTCTCTCTCTCTCTCTCTCTCTCTCTCTCTCTCTCTCTCTGTCTCTC
The DNA here is from genome assembly GCF_900497805.2 of Vombatus ursinus. NCBI lineage: Eukaryota > Metazoa > Chordata > Mammalia > Diprotodontia > Vombatidae > Vombatus > Vombatus ursinus. The sequence continues at coordinate 27,620,146 of NW_020954564.1, forward strand.
CATCCTCTAATTATCTTGTATTTTTTTGTTGTTTTTGATATGATATATTGCTCCCAGCCCCCAGACTTTAGATTTGTTATGGGGAGTGTTGTTGTTGTTGTTGTTTTCATTCTGCATTCTGTAATTGTATCCCCAGTGTTGACCATGTTGCCTTGTGCATAGTAGTCCATTTGTTGGAATGGTTTGAATAGATTAAGAAATATGTCTATATGTGAAGATTTACTCTTTAAAAAGTAAGGGAGGCTAGTGTACTGGAAGGAACATTGACCTGGATTCTCATCCCATCTAGGCTCATGGAAGGAATCTTAGAGAACATCTAATCCAACCTCTTTAGCTTTTGGATAAAGAAGTTAAGTCCCTCATAGAGTAGAAGGGACTTAGGGATCTCAGAAACCATCTGGTCCAACCCCATCATTGTACAAGATGAGAAAACTGAGGCCCACGAGATTAAGCAACTTGCCCAAGGTCACATAGCCCAGAAAACAATTAAGTCAAAAACTGAACCCAGGTCCTCAGACTCCATATCCTACAATTCTTCCCACTGTGCTACACTGTTCTTTCTTTTCAAGAACTAGCTGTTTTGGCCTAGGTCAAGTTCCTTCTCCTCCCTGGGCTTCAGGTCCTACATAAGTATAAGGAATAGGAGTTGGGCAAAATAATCTCTAAAGTCTATTCTGTCTCTAACATTCTAAGATTCAATGTCAGATACTAAGCAAATAGTTACATTAGGGGATAATTATTGACATTAAAAAAAAAAGAATTCTTCTCTTTACAAAGGACTCACCACAGGGGGTTACTTTAAATAGCAAGTCTCCTAGTGGTTTGTTTATAGATCATTATCTACTTGACAGAAAGTCTGGGGAAAGGGCAAAGAAACTTTAAATGAAAGTATGATGGGAGCCAAGGCTGACATCAGTAAGGTGAGTCAATTAGAAGAAACAATTGGATTTACAAGAACTGGAGTTATATACAACTTTCCAGGAACTCAACAATCACTTAAAGAGAGGTATACCTGTCATCGTGGAAGCCAGCAAGAAGGTAGAAATGGACAACAGTTTTAACCTATGGGCTCACAGACTGGGAGATGACCCTGGTCACTGCCAAGGGACTATTTGTATTTATTTGGGGAAACCTATTAGATTTTAGTTCAGAATGAAATAATTTTGAAAGAAACAACTAAGGTTAATGAGTCTGGGAGATATAATTTTGGGTTTAAGCTGCTACTGAAAATAACCCACTAATAGATTCCTCTTTAGTAACACGTTAAGCCAAAGTAACTAGAGACCATCTTAAGTGTCTAGGCTTCCGTTTCCTAGCCCTTTTTCTCTTCTCCTCTAAATCCCTTGAAAATCTACTTTAAGTCTTACCCTCATGAAGCCTTCCCAGAGCACCCAAGGCTTTAGTGATCCCTCTCTCTTCTGGAATCCTGGCACTTTTCTCTGCTACCCCCGTAAGAACCACTTACCATTTACAAACTCCTTTTTTTGTATTTATACACCCGTCTTTCCAAATAGTTAGCTCATGGAGGATGGAGATGGTGTCTATTAAATGTTCAAAAGTTAGAGCTAGAAGAACTTTAGAGTTTTAAGCCCACTCATTTTAGTAAAGAAACTAAATTCCACCCAGGAGGTGGAATATTTGGCCAAGGCCACTTAACTCTACCATAGGAGTTTTAGTTGGAAGAAGAAGACAGGATCAAAGAAAGGGAGTGGTGCAGGCAACAAATAGAAGAACCAGAATTCAAATCCAAGACTCTTATAACCCCCTAGGCCTTAGCTTCTTAGAAGGCAAACATCAGGTGCTCAGCAAATTTTTGTTGACTAATAAATTAATTTGAGAAACTGGGGGGGGGGGGGGAATGTCCAAGATTACTTGTTATTTTGCTGCAGAGTGAGGAGCTGAACCAATAAAGGTTATCCACACAAGTACTGGGGGCTACTCAGTTTCAGAAGAGTTCTAGAGACAAGGATGTGATGGTAAATGTTTAACTGTCTCTCTTGGGGGTGAGGGAGAGGGATATATATAGGATGCCCTTTGAAAATCTGAATTAGCATTTTCTCCATCACTTTCTCAAGTCTAGATAATCAAGAAAGCAAAACGATAAATCGAGACAAGGTAAAAATGCTCACACTGAAAATTCACTCCAGCATATCCCTGAAGCTCTTATTCCTCTAACCTGCAGGATTGAGGGTGGTACCCTATGAGCCATCAGGGTCCATTACCCCATTGCATATGTATCCAGAACTGGAGAAGAATCTGAATCTCCTTAATTCCAGTCCTACATCTCCATCTGTCTCCTGGACACCTCCACCTGGGTGTACCAGTACCCCTCAAAGTCAAATGTTCAAAACTAACTCATAGTCTTTCTTTCTCCAGATTTCCTTATTTCTGTGGAGGGTACCATCATCCCCCCAGGAACCCAGGGACTCTTCTTTTTCCTTTAACTCCTCTCACCAATACCCAATCAATTGCTGGATCCTATTGATTCTACTTTTATATCATCTCTTGCATCCTTTGCCTTCTTTCCCGTCATGCTGGTCACTTTCATGGTTCACACTTTCATCACCATTAAGCTATATACTATTGCAATAACCTCCTAATTGATATAAGAAGCTCAGTAGTATCCCTACCTTCCCCCTTAAGAAAACCTAGGGAAATGAAATCTCCTGAGTCACCCCTTGAATATTAATTAGCCACTAATTCCTCAGGAATCCTCACCCCTCCCCACTGCCCACAACATGGGTCAACACCTGTCCTAAAACTTGACCTATATAACCAGGCCCAGGGTCCCTGCAACTTGATTATAACGCTGTAAATAGTTATAACCCCAGATTATAACTCTGTAAAAACACACCACATTTTCCCAGTTTGGGTGCCCCATTCCACCAGTAACCAGCAGACCTCACCTGTTTCCATCCTCCCTGAATGCCCCTCCCATAGAGATTATTTTTCCAGAATAAAGCTAGCTTGCTTTACTTTCTCTTTGCTGACTCCCTTCTCATGCTACACTCTGCCTTGCGGTTCTCCATCTCCATCTCCTCCTTGCCCAACATCTTGGAATCCTGAACCTCACTCAAGCTACGTTATCAATTGGTCTCCCTCCTCTAGCTTAGAGATTCTTAACTTTTTCATGTGTCATGGGCCCATTGGATAATCTGATAAAGTCTAAGGACCTCTTCTCAAAATAATGTCTTTAAATGAATAAATAAGATATATAGGATCACAAAGGAAACCAATCATATTGAAATAAAGATGTGATTTTTTTTCCTCATCCAAGTTCATAGAACCCCTGCAAGCTATACTCAAGTTAATAGAACCTACTCTAGTCTCTCCTCCCTTCGTGCAGCTGCCAAAATAATTATCTAAAACAGAGGTCTGTTCATGTCACTTCACCACTTAAAAACCTTTGGCAGTTCCTTCTCACCCCCAGCCTAGTTAAAATAGAAACTCCTTATGCTGATCCCTCCCTCCCCCATATCCTAATTCCATCACTTACTACCTCTGTGAGCTTGGCAAGTCACTTAACCTCTCTAGGATTTGGTTTACTCATCAATAAAATAAGGGTGGTGAACTAAATGGTCTTGAAGGTCTATTTCAGCTCTAAATCTAAGATCCTATGATTATCTATGTAGGCCTCCCTGATATTCTACCCCACCTATCCCTTCCTTCCACTCCCAGAAAAAAGTCTTCCTCAAATATACCCAGAGCACTTAACTTGACATCTCCCTTATTTACCTTCACTCCCTATGTTTTGTAACATTTATTTTTATATCACATTCCACCACATAGCAACGAAGGAGAAATAAAATATAACAAACTGTCCAAGGACACAGTAAAGCAGGTTGTGGCATCCACTATTGTAAAAACTATTGTGTTTGGTTAAGAGACATCTGAAGTTTTGTCTAAATGGTTGCTTCAACCCTGGTTGTCTTCAGTCAAATAGACTTCTTTAACAACTATGAAAGTATTTGACTATTTCTTCTTTCCTGCTCTTGAACATAAAATGTTTTCTCATTTTGGTCACAGACACAGCCAGCTACATGGCAAATATTCCCAAAAATCCCCCTTTAACCCTTGGCTCATTTTCCCTTTTTCTTCCGATCTTCTCCTGTGAAATGTTTTACTAAATTGCTAAAGAATGCTGCTGATTGACTGAATATTCTAATGGCTCCTGGAAAGCTGTCAGAAACCTTATTTGTATCCTAAGAAGCTGAAACTGTTACTAGCAGAGGCAGTCTTCTTTAATATGCAAATGAATTTCTTTTCCTTTCAATTTGGTTATTCGAGTTATTTGACCCCAGTCAGCAGATTCAGGTGATGAGTGAGATTCTCCCTGAACTTTCTGGGATCACAGTGTAAGAAATTCCCAAATAATAGAAAATAAGCCCCTTGCAGCCAAGGGCTACTAGGTTTTAATTTGGTTTGCCCACATACCCCCAGCTTAGCACAGTCAATCAGTCAGTCAACAAGCATTTATTAAAGGCTTACTCTGTGCCAAAGCTCTATGAATTCAAAAAACACAGTCCTTGAACTCAGGAAGTTCACCTTATATCTGGTAGGCACTATAAGAAGGGCTGTTGAACTAAATTGATACCAGGCTTCTTAATCTGGTCATTATGATTGTTCCACTTAACTAGATATTTTTATGGCAGTGAATTGTAATGGAAAGAGCATGGGGTCTGGCCTCAGGAAATCTGAATTCTAGTTTCAGTTACGTCATTTATTGATTGTGTGATCTTAGGAAAGGTCACAACCTGTCAAGTCTCAGTTTGCTCACCTGTTAAATGGCAATAATTCCCCTGACTTCTCTTCTTCTAAAAGGTGTTGTGAGGATTAAATAAAATCATGTATATGAAGTCAACAACTCAAACACCTGTTAAACACTTATCACATGCCAGATACTTGAACCAGGCAGTAGAGATACAAAGACAAAATCAAAACAATCTCTGTCTTCAAGGAAGTTACAGGATCCTGGAAGATACAGCACATAAATACATAGAATATGAAATAAATCTGGAAATATAGGTTAGAGCCAGATTTTATAAGACTTTAAATTCCAGACTGAGTAATTTGCTTATCCTAGATACAGGAAGGAGCCACTGAAGATTTTTGAGCAGTTGAGTGACATAGTTAGACTTGTGTTGCAGGGAAATTATTTTGGTAGCTATATGAAAGATGTATTGGAATGGAGAGAGACCAGAAACAAGGACACCATTTAAGAGGCTATTGCAATAAAATAAATGCTCCAGGTGAGAGTTGATGAAGGCCTGGACTAAGATTATAGTTATACGAGTGGATAGAAGGAGAGAAAACCTGCTTCACAAATTCTAAAGCATTACAAATACACATAAAAGGAAAGCAGTGGAAAGAGCACCAGATTTGGAGCAATAAGATTTGAGTTCCAATCCTAGCTCAGCTATTCTGTGTGCCCTTGATTAATAATCATTGCCTCTCTCTGGACCTCAGTTTCTTTTATCTGTAAAATGGAAACGGTACGCAGGATGATGTCTAATGTCCCTTCTAGCTCTGACTTTCTATGACCCTTTCTATAACCCAATCTATGATGGATTGTTAATATTATTACTTGCCAGGCAATATTAGTAGATATGAATACATAGTGAATTAGATTGGTTATTTTATCTGCAACAATGAAGTTCAAATCTCCAGACAAGTCCAGCTATCAAAACCAGATATGATTTTTAATTTAATAATTACTATAATTTATATAGTGCTTGTCTATCACAAATAATTCTACATATAGTGATCTTATCTTGTCTGATCCTTTCAATAGCCCCATGAAACAGGCCAGGCAGAATCTTTGTCTTTACTTTCCCCAGAAAGGCTCAGAAGGATTAATTGACCTCCCCAGAAGTCACAGATTTGATAAGTGGCAGAGCCTAGATCCAAACCCAGTTGCTCTCGACTCTGAATCCAGGCTTCTTTCGACTCCACAGAAAGAACCTTTGCAGTATATATAGCCCAGGAAAATATTATTCCAAGCCAATGCCTCCTCTTAACCCAGCACCACGTGGTTGGACATTTTTTTTCCTCACAGCTGACAGATGTTACATTGTAAATTCAATCACATCATATAATTTGTGCCTGTATATATTAACATAGTTTCTAGCACAAGAAAACCCATGCTCATTTTTGCCTCCTGCCATCATAACAGTAAATTGGAGCCCTCCAAACTTTTTTTTCTTCCTTCCTGCTTTTTCAAGACTTCCCAGCATCATGTTCTGTCTTGACTCTTATATTCTTAAATTTCATTTCCAAGCTGCAATACAGAAGCCAAAGGAATACTTCAACTACTGAGTTAGATCTGGGATCCCTGGCAGAAAAACCCAGATCCCACCTTCTGTGTATCCAGAGGAGGAAAGGTACAGTGGCTGTTGTACACAACCCCTCCTCAAAGGTTGAGGAATGAGCAAGTCCAAGACCCAGATTAAATGAGATTTTGAGGGCCCATTTGCAAAGGGCTGATTCAACGGCCCCTGGACCATTCTGTTGCCTGAAAGTGACCAGAATAGAAAGAGCTTATGGGAAAGCACAGCCCTGCTTCTGAGAGCCCTTGCTATTTCTAAAAGCAGAACTACAGCTATTAGCCAAAGGTTTCCCCCACATACTGTAATTGCTAACATGCCTTTGCACTATTTATCTCAACTACTTGCTCTAAATATAGGGTTAATGGCTATGTTTTGTTTGCTTGTTTTCCTTTTTCCTCAGCCTGGCAACTTCCTCAACACATAATCCATCACTCCTCAGTCATTACACCTGCAACTCAGACAGTGAAAAAAGCAAGACAGGAGAAATTATCTCCTTTGCATCACAGGAAGCAAACACACATTTACATAGGGCATTTGTGAATTCTTGAATCCTGACCCTAAATATAAAATTAGAAGTGGGAAGGGCTGGTTTGCAAAAGAAAGGCAGGAAAGAGGGAAGGCAAAAAGAAGGGCAGGTAGGGAGGATACTAACCCTTAACTTTTCTATTTCTACATTTGAGACTACAACAACCTACTCCCTTTTCTCTAACTTATAACACAATATGAGCATTTTGGCCAGAGACAGCCAGAGGAACATTCATGAATCCCTTCATTGATTTAATAAGTTTACTGAGGATTTACTATAGGCCATACCTTATGTGAATTTGTAAATTACAGTTCTGTTTACACTTCTGTTAATGGGGTCCTTAATCCTTGATTAATGGTGTCAGTGTAAGAAAGCATATACTGAGCCTGGTGTTAGATTTAAACAGTTTCAGTGCTGACCTAAGTCAAAATTTCTAGTTGTATCAAATGATTCTACGAGCTAAGATCTAAACAAAAACAGTGAATTTATCAATCGACCTTCCTAGCTGCAGACATTAGCTGGTGTCAGTCCTCAGCTGCTCTCTCACTGAGCAGGAGAAGCATATAAAGTTTAGACAAATAATATGTCACTTCCTCATTTTACTTTGCCTATGTAAACAGATCCATAAAAGATAACAGTACCAGGAATTAGAAAGAAATGGAGTGGGGTGATGAGCTTATCCAGGAATGAACAGGCCAAAAGATCATACAAGCTACCTGAACCTAGCAAGTAATTTGGTCAAGTCCCAGCCATAGGTGGTCAGAGGAAGTCTGGGTAAGTGAGTGAAGTGTCAAGGAATGTGGAAGAAGTTAACAGGTAGAGTTCTACACAGGCAGACTAGCCCCAGTAGGAAGACTGTAGGTAGATGGTACGTAGATGTCAGGTACATAGAGCCTGGTGTCAGAGTAGTCTACTCCTAGTGATATTATGAAGGTCCAGGCAAGCAGCCAGCATCACAGCTAACAGGTAGCGAGAAATGGAGAGAGGGCTCATGAGAGCAAGGCGGGATCCAACCTCAAAGAAATAAAAATATGAGGTGGGAAACTCAAGCACCCAGAAATCAGACACAAAAAAGAATCAGACAAAAATCCAATTTTTGGAACTGGAGTTCCTAATGTCCAACACACACACACACACACACACACACACACACACACACACACACACAAATTAGTGCTTTCCCATCCTCAAGTTTATAATATATTTGCTTTAAGTTTTGTATGTAGCTATATATGTGCATGTTGACTCCCCTATTAGAATATAAACTCCCTAAGGTCGGAAATATTTTCACATCTGTATTTGTATCCTCAGGTCTCCTAGTATGATACCTGGCAAATAAGAGACCCTTAATAAATGATTGTTGATTCTTTGATTGATGGAGGATTATACAAAGGTAGAGATGGATAATTATGTGTAAGGAACAGGAGGAAGGTTACTTTGGCTGGATCAAAGAGTATATGAAACAGAGTCTAATATAATCTCAGGCTGGTAATATATATATGTGCGTGTGTGTGTGTGTGGGTGTGTGTGTGCGTATGTATATGTATATTTGTGTACCAACATATTAATATGTATTTATAATATTTATTATATTTATATTATTTATACTGTTGTATAAAACTGTTGGATAGATAGATAGATATTCTTTCTCACACTGACACCATTAATCAAAGATTAAGGACCCCACTAACAGAAGTGTAAACAGAACTGTAATAATTTATATTGTATTTATAATATATATTATTAATATATGTATTTGTATGTATTAATACATATTTAAAGTTATCCGTTTCACATCACAACTTCCGCCATCATGGTTTCAATATATCACAGATTGGCATAAGAAATCAAATGGGAATTTGGGGGGAGTTTTGTGGAAGCACAGATGACACGTGAAGGCCAGCAGACCACACAGAGCCTATGACCAAATGCCTAACACAAATTTTACAATATGGTGTTGTAAACATCCCATAAAAGAAAAAGAAAAAAATTCCGACTTCTACAGTATAAAAGTAGGGCCAAAAAATTTTACATGGATTTTCCAGATTTCAGGGGTATTGTATCCCTACCCTTCTCTACGTGGAAGGGATAACTATATAAATAAACAATTTATAGAAGACTGGTGGTGAAGAGCTTTAAATGACAGAGGAATTTGGTTTTAATTGTAAAAGTAATTGGGAGCCACTGAAGTTTATTGAGCAGTAAACTGACATGATCAGACCTGTGACTTAGGAAAATCACTTTGGTATCTGTGTGGAGGAGAGATTGGCAATAAGAGGTAAGATAAGATTCAAAAAGTTAGTAGAATCAGAGTTATGAGGACCTTGCAAACCTAGTCTAGAGTCTACAGCCCTGCTACCAAAACTAAGGTACAAGGTCACAGTAGTACCAGCTACAAAATTAAATTGGTTTTGACCATCAAGAGCTGGGGTTTGAAGGGACTATCCTGCTGACCGACATATCAGTCACAGGGCCTAGGAAAGTGGTAGCCATCAAGTACAATTTAAGTGGACTCAGCTAGGGGAGCTAGAGGGGAACAAGTGCCCCTTTTACTATAGAAACTTGAAACATTTCAGTGTTTGCCCTGGTATTTTGAGGATTAATACAAAGGTACCATGTTGCTTTGTAAGATCAAAAAATAGTTAAGCTCCCAACAGTGGAAAATGGCAGAGACTTTTACAAACCTTGCTGAGACGTCCTCTGTTGACATAAATAGGGAATGAGTCTGTCTCTCTCTCTCTCTCAGCATTGTAGACCAGTTCATAGAACAATTTATAACATCCCTGCCTATAAATATGGACTTCCTCTCTAAGTATCACCATTGATGTTTTGATTTGGGGCATTTTTAAAGGAAAATTGATGATAGAGGATTTAATTTGGCATGTCCTAATTTAGTAAAGCTGTACTTCTCCCAGTCACATTATGTCATTCTCAATAATCTTCTTACTTCAATATAAGATAAGAGATATATTTGGAGTTCATATCTATATGCAATGGATCATTAAATATCTGCAGAATAAAACTTTTTTCCTTCTTTTTTTTTGCCAGAGTCTGATCATTTTTAGTTGGGAAATTTGCTGAATTTATAAGGTCTAGAATTTAATTTGTCTTTTTTTTTTTTGCCTTGGTGGATAATTTCAGAAGCTCATCATAATTTGAAAATAAATATTTTTCAAAGCCCTGGAGCATTCATTGTGTAATGATCATGTGAAAGATTTGCTGGGTTATGGGGTTTTTAAAAGAAGATGACAGCAGGCAGTCCAGAGCATAGGTTATTTTTGTATTAAAAAGATGGAATTGCTCATTAGATGGTACAAGTCAATTTCCTTCATCGGCCTAACTGCCCATTTTAGCAAAGATCCAATCTCTGAATTAAGAGAACTGCTATACATTTCAAAGTCAATAACTACACTCTATTTCCTTTAATTCCTAGAGCATTTTGGCCATAAAAAAAAATTATCAGGTTTCTGACTATGCCTTTCACTAAGCTGTTGAGGCCAAGTTTTTTGGTGGGGTTTTTTTAAAGGCATCATTTGAAATTTTGAGTGAATGTACTAGAGCTCAAAATAGCACAGCCTCAAACACAAAGCCAATTAAGTCAACTAATAGCTATTATGACCCTATCAAGTAATCAAAAAAAAATTTTAAGTAACTATTATGTGCCAGGCATTCTACTGGGCTCTGGAGATACAAATAAAAAGAGATAATTCCTGCTTTCAAGGAACTTATATTCTCCTGAAAGAATTCAATAGGAGATTATAGGATCATAGATCGAGAGCTGGAAGGGACCCTAAAGATCATCAGCCCAACCCCCTTATTTTACAGATGAGGACACTAAGGCATGTTGAGGTTGAATGACTTGTCCAAGGGTCACACAGGTAGTAATATCAGAGACAGAATCTGAATTCCAGTTACTTTGACTCCAGAGCCAATGATCTTCCCACTATTCCCTGTTGCCTCCACAATTTCACAGAAAAGTAAATATAAAGAAGGGATTCAAAATAAAAACTCAGTTTCATACACAATCCCATTCTTTGTATATTGAAATGTCATAGTTGTTGATATTTACTAAGTTTATAATAAAAAAGAAAATTTAAAACAAAGAAAAAAGGACAAAATCCAGTGATTTGTTATACATAAGAAACATCTAAAAAAGAAAAAAAAGACATCCAAAGAGGCCGAGATAAAATTTATTTCTTTAGTAGGTGATTTAATGAAACAAAAAACAAATGAGATTTTCATTCATTATTGTAGGAGCACAGCTCAATGATATCACAGAATCATAGATCTGCAACTAAAACAGACTTTGGAGAACGTTTATTGCCATCCCCTCAGCTGAGAAAAACAAGGCCTAGGGGAGGTTAAATGAGTTGGCTAAGGTCACATAGGTAGTAAGCATCAGAAGTAGGATTTAAACATCAGACAGAGCAAAAAATACAACTTAACTATTTCAAAAGAGATCAACAAAGAAACAATATTATGTTTAAAGTTATCAAATAATGAAATAGCATAAGTATTAAATATACATGCAAACAAATTTATAAATGAAAAATTAATTGTGAGAGACTTTAATGTTCCTCTCAGAGCTGAACAAATTTAACAAAGCTAAACAAAAAAGGAAAATAAAACTGATCTTGCAGCTTTTTGAAAATGTTATAATGAGAGAAAATAGAGAATATTAAAGTTATATTTGAAAGACATGGAATCTTCTGAAAGGAAACATTAAAGAATACACATTATTCAGCATAACTGGTACCTTTACAAAAATAAATCATGTGCTAAGGCACAAAGAAATTATAAATAAATGAAAAAATAGAAATATAAAAATAGCCATGATGGATCATTATACAATAAAAAGAATTAACAGATAGAATAAATTAGAAATTATGACTTATGAGGCAACTGCAAAAGCCCAGGCAGATAGGAATAAGAGTGAGGCACTGAAGGTAGGAAGGAGACAGGAGATTACAGATACCTCACAAATAGAATCATCAGGACATGATAACTATTTAGATATAGGAAAGTGGATTAAGTGTATATTGCAACAGTCTAGATGAGAAGACATGAAGATTGACACTACCTCCTACAGACTCCTCTCCTCTCTGAACAGAGAGCTGGAGGGCAAATTACCAAACTCTTCCTAGTGCCTTCCTTATGGAAGGCAAAAACTTTATTCATCTCACTTGATTTTGTATCTGCTGCCCTGCCTGGTTTCAACTCCAGGGAACAATATACCCCTGATGTTCCCATCCCCCCACACGCACACACACAATCCTTTCCTATCTCCTTTTGTGTGGTATTTCTCCCCTTTAAATTGTAAGCTCCTGGAGGGCAAAGAGTATCTTTCTTTTTATTAACTGTATCCTCAATGCTTAACACAGTACCTGGCACATAGTAGGTGCTTAGTAAGTGTTTACTGGTTTATTGGATTGAATTAGGCTGGCTGTTTGGGGAGTAGAGAGAAGGGAAAAAATATTCCCACTGTGTTAGGCACTTGGGACACATAGACAAAGAGAAAACAGCCCTTGCCCTCAAGGAATTAACATTCTTTTGTTGTCCAATTCTTCATGATTCCATTTGGGGTTTTCTTGGCAAAGATACTGGAGTGGTTTGCCTTTTCCTTCTCCAGCTCATTTTACAGATGAATAAACTGAGGCAAACAAGGTTAACTGACTAGCCCTGGGTCATGCAGCTAGTAAGTGTCTTGCAGACGGATTTTAACTCAGGTCTTCCTGACTTCAGGTCTGACACTCTATCCACTGTGCTACTTAGCTACATTTATACCATGTATGTCGATAAAGTATATATAAATAGCTTTGCTTTCTGAATTGTGTTTTTTAAAATACATCTAATTCAGGGCAGCTAGGTTGTGCAGTGGATAGAGCACCGGCCCTGAAGTCAGGAGGACCTGAGTTCAAATTCGGCCTCAGATCAAACACTTGACACACACTAGCTATGTGACCTTGGGCAAGTCACTTAACCCTGATTACCTCACTAAAAAAAACAAAAACAAAAAAAAATAAAAAATAAAAAAATAAAATACATCTAATTCTAAAGTAAGCAAATATTTAAATATTAGCAATCACCAGGCCCAAGCTGCTCTTGCTAACTTTGTTTATCCTAAAATCAAATTCCCTGTATTACAGGTCATTACCACAGCAAGTTAAGATGGCAATAAGCCCCATCAACAGAAGTTGAAGCTACCACTCTTCTGTTTTCCCTTTACTAACAAAGTCTTTGTAGGAGGGGAGTTTGAAGAGGGGGTAGAAGAGGTGACCTTGCAGATTTTTGAAAATATTATAATGAATGCGAAAAGTAATCAGAATGAGATAGCTGCCGATTCAATTCTTTAGAGAGAGATTCAAATTCATTTGTCCCTTATAGGAGCCAAAGGAAGAAAAAAAGCCATTATTAATTTAGGCAATTAGAGTACTTTGAAAGCAATATCCAGTACATTAAAGAAGCTGTCCCTGGAGAGTTGCCTGCAGGACTCAAAAACTTAATTTTTATAGCATTTAGAATGAAGAAAGGTCATTTCTTAGATGTGCTCAACAGAAGATTGTAATTTTAAACTGGTAATTTTAATGAGAAGTGGGTTTTTCATAAATAGGGAGTGAACGGTTGAGTGGGTTAGAAATGAAATTAAAGGGACGCCTTCTGCTCATCATGTCATTTTTAGATGAAACCATGTATGAAAGAAGGCTCTATACTCTTCCACAGTCACGCCAAAAAGTTTGAAGCCTCCATTTCTGTCTCTGACTCTTCCCTGGGCTTTTTTTCTGTGATCTTAAACACTATATTTCACTTTTTTTTTAATCCTGCCAATTTCCAAAAGAGACTACAACTCCCTAGGAAGCCTAGTCCCACAGCTGTTTCTCCCTTAAGGATGAAAAGTAGAACAAGAGAAGTGGTCTCCAGTTTTCACAGCCCATAGTTCACTTGGCCGCATGACTACAACCCAAATTAATGGTCAAGGAGAGCCCTCTTGGAAGGGAAATCTTTATGTTATTTAATAGCTCTTCCTGGAGTGATAGGTGCTATCCTTTTCTCCATTTCCAAGTACAGTAACACAATTGAGACATGAGGAATGAAGGGATCTATCATTTACCAGAAGAATCTTAATGTTGGGAGGGACCTTAGAGATCATCAATCCTGCTCTTAAAAGTTGTGACTTGTCCAAGGTGACACAGAAAGTTAGCTGTCTTATGTCCTAACCCAGCAATATTTATAAGGTACCATTCTATTATATATATATATATGTCCTTATATGTATATGTACATATGCATGTGTATAACTCATATACATGTGTGCATGTCTATATATGTACACAGTTATCCCTTCCACAATGTGGGGGCTGGGGGATGGTGCCCCCACAACCTGGAAAATCTGTGAAAAATTTTTCTGCCCTCCCTTAGTACCAAAGAAGTCTGACTTTTTAATTTTTCTTTCACAGGGTGTTTAAGGTACCTTATTGTAAAATTTGGGTTAAGTATTTGCTCATAGGCTCTGTGTCATCTGCTGGCCTTCCCCTGTTGTCTGAGGCTTCCACAAAACCCCCCAAAAAATTCCCTTTAATTTCTTATGCTGACCTGCCATATATCAAAACCACGATGGGGAAAGTCATGATGTGAAAGGGATAACTGTATAAGCCTGCAATACAAATGAAAAATTTGGACCCAGAATTTAAAAGAAGTAGAAATTAGATTGCCTTTGGAAAATTACAAAGCTCCTTGAATAAGTCCAAACCTCCTAGAAATGTTTTTATAATAAGAATATTCTACCAGTATTATGTATGGCCTCAAGTTAGGTAACATTAGAGTATCTAAAGCAGTGGGTCTCAAAATGTAGCCCAGGAACCCCTGAGATCCCCAAGACCCTTTCAGAGGGTCCACAAGGTTAAATTTTGTAAAAATAATGCTTTTTAATTTCTAATACGGTAAATATCAATAGATATAATCCATTTAAGCTAACTCTGACAGAGCCCTCAGAAATTTTTAAGAGTACAAAGGGAGTCCTGAGATGAAAAAAATTGAAAATGACCACTTTAAAAAAGGATTTACCTCATCTGTGAAATGAGCTGGAGAAGGAAATGGCAAAACCACTCCAGTATCTTTGCCAAAAAAATCCCAGATGAAGTCATGAAGAGTCAGACATAACTAAAAAATGACTGAACAACAATAACAACAGAAAAGAAAAAAGAAAAGAAAAGAACAGCAACAAAAACAGAGATCAGAACTGAATACTGTGTTAAGTATACTGTCCAGGCTTAGCCCTACATAAGACCTATGAGAATGCACCTCTCTCCCTTGGGGGAGGTGAAGGGGGATGTGGAGGAGGTGGTGGAACACTGTAGCTACTGTTAGATTGAAGGATGTGTTGGTTAGTTTGGCTAAAACACTTTTCTCCCTCTTTTAAAAAATGGTTATAGGAATTAGTGATAAGATTCACCTCTTCTACATGAAACTTTCCTAATTCCCCAAATTGTCAGTGCCCTCACCCACCCCCAAGTATCACCTTGTGTATATTTGTTATAAACCCATATGTGTGCACATTGTCTCCCCCCCCAAAAAATATAATTTCCTTGAGGGCGGAGGCTGCTTCACTTTTGCCATCATCTGACCCTTGTAGATGCTTAATAAGTTCTTGAAGATTAAGGCCCTCTATGAACTGAGGGTGCTAAAGCACCTCAGCCTTCTAGACTTATCACCATGCATTCTGGACTCAACCCAGACAGAATAAGTATTCTTTATGCCTAGATGGGGCTTCTTCCCATCTCTGCATTCTAAAATCCGTAAAAGTGTCACAGCTCAGAGGTTACTTTTCCTATACCAGACCTTTCTTAATGCTTTATCTCTCTTGAAATTACTTTGAATTTCAAATCTGACCTCAGACACTTGACACTTACTAACTGTGTGACCCTGGGCAAGTCACTTGACCCCAATTGCCTCACCAAAAAGCAAAAAATAAAGACAGAAAAGGGAAGGGGGACAGCTAGGTGGCACAGTAGATAGAGCCCCAGCCCTGGAGTCAGGAGGACCTGAGTTCAAATCCGGCCTCAGACACATAACACTTACTAGCTGTGTGACTCTGGGCAAGGCACTTAACCCCCAATTGCCTCACACAGCAAAAAAGAAAAAGAAATTACTTTGAATTGCTTTGAATGTATTTTGTACCTGTTATATAGTGCCCCCACTCAATCCCCAATAGAAGGCAGAGTCTGATTTATTTTTGTCTTTGTATCTTCAGCACCTACCACATAGTAGGCACTTTATTAAGTGTCTTCTGAAATGGCCTGTGAACTGAATTACCCTTCCAAAGATGTTCATATCTCCATGCCTCTGATCAAACTGTTCTCAGTGACTGAAACTACCTTCCTTCCATTCTTTGCCTATTAAATTCCTGCCCATCCTTTATTGCCCAACTCAAATGCTACCTCTTTCATGAAGCCTTCCTTCATCAACCTCATCAGTAACAGCCTTTCTCCTTGGACCTTAGAAAACACTTTGTTTTGAATCTTTAGAGTGTACTTAGCATGAAGTATTGTTATTAGAGTTATCTGTGTTCCTATTTTATCTCCTACTATACTGAGCTCCATGAGGGCAGGATCAGCATTCTATTTAAACTCTGTACTTCTCCTACCACCCAGCATCTTGCTCTGCATCCCACAGGTGCTTAATAAACATTTATTGAAAGAGTGAATGAATGAAAAAATTAATTCCTATCTAGGGTACAAATGACCTCTTGTGTCTCTTCCAGCTTAGAGATTTCTATGATGATAATAAGTCTATAAATCTAAAAGAAAATTACCTTTACCAAGGATGCCATTTACCAAGAAAAGACCTGGAGGTATAGGAGATGAATTCCCCAATTTGGGATGGAAATCTGTTCAGGTCACCAATGCTGCCTGGTTCTTTTAGCACAAAATTAGTATAGTGTGTCATGTTGGAAGCTCCCTAGAGACTGACTTCAATTTGATAATGGGAGGTGATTTCTGGGAACTAAACCCTGCACTATAACACAAAATAGAAAGATAAAGATTCAATAATAGCCTGACCATTTTTTGTCATGCAAGTACATTCATATCTCAAATCCTCTTATTTATGGACTATCTCTTGAACATAAGACCCATCCCTGAAGGTGTAGTAGATGACACTTCTAAACCCCCTTCTTAATCCAGAATGGTGACCATGACACATAGAGTTGGTCTAAGGCAAAGCTGTAAAACTGCCAAAGTTTGTTTTCAGTAATCTCTTTCTCATACCCCTCCTACTTTTAGTGATTCCCCATTGCCTTTGTAGCCTAGGGTGCCCAGGGGATTTTTGCCTGCTTTTGTCTAGGCATGATTTCAGTGGAGAGAATGATTAGTCACTGTATCTTTGCATGAGGGATAGAATTGGCACAAGAAAAGAATGGGAAAAGAATGAGCTTTTTCTTTCTTTACTGCCTTGAGACAGGGTACATGTGGTTCCAGACCCTCTTTGGGGTGAGAGGGGGAAGGGAGAGGAGAGGAAAAGACAGAATAGGAGGTAGTAAATGAGAGAAAGACAGAGACAGAGACAGTGACAGAGAAACAGACAGACAGAGACAGAGACAGGGCAAGGAAGGAAGGAAGGAAAGAAGGAAGGAAGGGCAAAAGGAAGGAAAGACAGAAAGAAGGAAGGAAGGAAAGAAGGGAGAAAGGACAGAAGGAAGGAAGGAAGGAAGGAAGGAAGGAAGGAAGGAAGGAAGGAAGGAAGGAAGGAAGGAAGGAAGGAAGGAAGGAAGGAAGGAAAGAAGGAAGGAAAGAAGGAAGGAAGGAAGGAAAATGAAAAGAAAGACTCTAAAAATTGGCAGGTATGTAGTGAGCCACCACTTCAACATGTTCCTGATTTCCAGTTTTTCTTCCTAAAGACTTCTGAGAATTTCCTGTTAGGTGAAATTGGGGACTTCAATTTTTGGTTGAGCTACCTCATTCCCATCAGGAAAGCTCATTCACTCTGTGTATCTTCTGGTATTTAGATAACTTCTCTGATGTCTGACTGCTATCTGCTTGGTTAGATAAATTTATTCACTACTCATAATTTGTGATGGTCTTTTTTGTAACTAGTATTTGGTGAGAAGGAGCTAAACCAATGAATATAAGCTTGAGGCATTCCTTCCTCTTTAAGGGATAGCAATCAGTAATGTAATTCAAACCTAAGAAAAAAATCATTTTCTCTAGATCAGCTATATTGAGGGGGACAAATATAATTCTATTCTGGCACGCCCTCTCTGAGGAGAAAAAAGTGGCTAGTTTCAATGCACCCTTCTCTGGCTCCCATACAAGAAGAAATCAAAGTCTCCCAAAAAGAGGAGCAGACAAGATACCTAAGATATCTACCAAAGCTTTTTTTCAAGTTGTATTTGGACAAACTCATGGGAACATACACATAACCTAAGTAGGCAACACACAACCTACACCTAGAAGATAAAAAGCAAATTATTTATCTTAGTATTTAAGGCTCTCCATAGTCTGGCTCCTTGCCTTTTTTCACACTAGTTCACTATTGACAGCTCTCCATTCCAGCCAAACTAGACTGAAAGTTGTTCCCAAAATTCAATATTCCATCTCCTGCCTTAGTGCACTTATGCAAGCTGTCTCAGGCCTGGAATGCCCTCCCTCCTCATCTCTGCTTGTCAGAATTCTTGTCTTCCTTCAAGGTTCATCAAAGCGTTACCTCCTCCCTGGATCCTTTCCTGAGCCACCCAATTGCTAGTTCCCTCTTCTTCCATTATTTTCCTTGTACTATATTTGTGTGTGTGTGTGTGTGTGTGTGTGTGTGTGTGTGTGTGTGTTATATTCCTCCAGTAAAGCCTTTTGAGGGCATAGGCTGCTACATTTCTGTAACCCAAAGGCTTGCAATATTGTCTGGCAGAGTTAAGTACTTAATAAATGTCTCTTGGGTAAAAGGTTGAACTGGAGTTCCCTAAAGATATCTCCATCTCCCACCTGGCTGCTCTCTTCTGGACTTCTTTGGACTTCTCCATCATGCCATCATGCTCAGGAACCTCACAACTGGGAAATCTCAGCATCCTACAAGATCTAATCATGCTTGGTACTCCCACCCCTTCAGTACCCTCTGCCCCTCTGATTTGGAAGGCAGAGCCATGAACTCCAAAATGTCATTTAAGGAGCTTCTCCCCTTCCAACTCCCCTTACCCCACCCCACATTACTTAGCACTTAACAAATGTTTATTGGCAAGGTTACCCACTGGCTAAAGAACTTAGTGTGGTTACAAGGAAGTATTTGGGATTTTAATAGCATTTCTGTATGTGAACACATTTCTTGGTATAATGATTCATTCATCAATAAACAAACAAACAAACAAACAAACAAACAAACAAACAAACAAACAAA